>NC_091700.1:6070606-6373636 GCF_041296265.1 Equus caballus | reverse complement strand
TGCTCAACTCGCCTGAACCACCTGCCGGACATGCCAAAATCACCTGCCGACTATGCCAGAACCACTTGGCGAACACTCCGGAATCACTTGCCGGGCATGCAGGAACCACCTCTCAGACATGCCAGAACCCCGTGCCAATGACCCCAGAAGCACCAGCCGAGCACGCCGGAACCACCTGCTCGACTCGCCAGAACCAAATGCCGATCACGCAAAAATCACCTGCCGGCTACGCCACAACCAGTTGGTGAACACTTTGGAATCACCTGCCAGGCTTGCTGGAACCACCTGCCGGTCATGCCAAAATCACCTGCCAACTACGCCAGAACCGCTTGGCGGACACTGCGGAAACACCTGTCGGGCCGGCTGGAACCACATCTCAGACGTGCCAGAAACGTGTTCATGAGTGCTGGAACCACATCCCGAACAGACGGATACCACCTGACAGAACCGCCTGAACCACCTGCCGAGCACGCCGGAACCACCTGCTCGACTCACCGGTACCACCTCCCTGACACGCCAAAATCACCTGCCGGGTACGCCAGAACCACCTGGCGGACACTCCGAAATCACCTGTCGCGCATGCCGGAACCACCTCTCAGACGTGCCGGAAGCACGTGCCGGACACGCCGGAATCACCTACCGGACAGACCGGAACCACCTGCCGAGCACGCCGGAGCCCCCTGTTCGACTCGCTGGAACCACCTGCCGGACAGGCCAATATCAACTGCTGGCTGTGCCAGAACCACCTGGGGGACGGTCCATAATCACCTGCCAGCCATGGCGGAACCACCTCTGAGACGTACCAGAACCACCTGCCGGAGAAGCTGGAAACACGTCCTGGACAGTCTGGAACCACCTGCCGGCCAAGCCTGAACCACCTGCCAAGCACAACGGAACAACCTGCCAGACACGCCAAAATCACCTGCGTGTTATGCCAGAACCACCTGGAGGACTCTCTGGGATGACCTGCCGGGAATGCCGGAACCACCTCTCAGACGTGCCAGAACCATGTGGCGGACAGTCCGGAATCACCTGTTGGGCATGCGCAACCACCTCTGAGACGTACCAGAACCACATGCCGTGCAGGCTGGAACCACCTACCGGACAGACCGGAATCACCTTTCGGGCATGCCGGAACCACCTGTCAGATGTGCCAGAAACACGTGCCGGAGACGCCGGAAGCACCTGCCAAGCACGTTGGAACCACCTGCTCAACTCGCCTGAACCACCTGCCGGACATGCCAAAATCACCTGCCGACTATGCCAGAACCACTTGGCGAACACTCCGGAATCACTTGTCGGGCATGCAGGAACCACCTCTCAGACATGCCAGAAACCCGTGCCAATGGCCCCGGAAGCACAAGCCGAGCACGCCGGAACCACCTGCTCGACTCGCCAGAACCACCTGCCGATCACGCAAAAATCACCTGCCGGCTACGCCACAACCAGTTGGTGAACACTTTGGAATCACCTGCCAGGCTTGCTGGAACCACCTGCCAGTCATGCCAAAATCACCTGCCAACTACGCCAGAACCGCTTGGCGGACACTGCGGAAACACCTGTCGGGCCGGCTGGAACCACATCTCAGACGTGCCAGAAACGTGTTCATGAGATGCTGGAACCACACCCCGAACAGACGGATACCACCTGCCAGAACCGCCTGAACCACCTGCCGAGCACGCCGGAACCACCTGCTCGACTCACCGGTACCACCTCTCTGACACGCCAAAATCACCTGCTGGGTATGCCAGAACCACTTGGCGGACACTCCGGAGTCATCTGCCGGACATGCCGGAACCAGCTCTCAGACACACCAGAACCAAGTGCCGGAGACGCCGGAAGCACCTGCCGAGCATGCCGGAGCCACCTGCTCGACTCGCCAGAAACACCTGCCGGACACGCCAAAATCACCTGCCGGGTATGCCAGAACCACCTGGCGGACACTACGGAATCACCTGCCGCGCATGCCGGAAGCACGTGCCAGACACGCCGCAAACACCTACCGGACAGACCGGAACCACCTGCCAAGAACGCCGGAGCCACCTGTTCGACTCGCTGGAACCACCTGCCGGACAGGCCAATATCAACTGCTGGCTATGCCAGAACCACCTGGGGTACAGTCCGGGATCACCTGCCAGCCATGGCAGAACCACCTCTCAGACGTACCAGAACCACCTGCCGGAGAAGCTGGAAACACGTCCTGGACAGACTGGAAACACGTGACGGCCATGCCTGAACCACCTGCCGAGCACGGCGGAACCACCTGCCGGACACGCCAAAATCACCTGCGGGCTACGCCAGAACCACTTGGACGACTCTCCGAAATGACCTGCCGGGCATGTTGGAACCACCTCTCAGACGTGCCAGAAGCACGTGGCGGACAGTCCGGAATCACCTGTTGGGCATACGCAACCACCTCTGACACGTACCAGAACCACGTGCCGTGCACGCCGGAACCACCTACCGGACAGACCGGAATCCACTTTTGGGCATGCCGGAACCACCAGTCAGATGTGCCAGAAACACGTGCCGGAGACACCGGAAGCACCTGCCGAGCACGTCGCAACCACCTGCTCAACTCGCCTGAAACACCTGCCGGACACGCCAAAATCACCTGCCCGCTACACCAGCACCACTTCGGGGACAAGCCGGAATCACGTGAGGGGCATGCCGGCACAGCCTCTCAGACTGAACCTCGTGCCGGACACCACAGCACCACCTGCCGGACAGACCGGAACCACCTGCCGGACACGCCGGAACCACCGGCTCGACCCGCCGGAACGACCGCTGGACATGCAAACTCACCTGCCGGCTACGCCGGAAACACTTGGCGAACACTCCGGAATCACCTGCCGGGCATGCCGGAACCACCTCTCAGATATGCCAGAACCACGTGCCAATGACCCCGGAAGCACCTGCCGAGCACGCCGGAACCACCTGTTCGACTCGCCAGAACCACCTGCCGGACACGCAGAAAGCACCTACCGGCTACGCCACAACCAGTTGGGGAACACTTCGGAATCACCTGCCGGGCGTGCTGGAACCACCTGCCGGTCACGCCAAAATCACATGCCAAGTACGCCAGTACCACTTGGCGGACACTGTGGAAACACCTGTCGGGCCGGCCGGAACCACATCTCAGACGTGCCAGAACCATGTGCATGAGATGCTGGAACCACACCCCGAACAGACGCAAAACACCTGCCAGACCCGTCTGAACAACCTGCCGAGCACGCCGGAGCCACCTGCTCGACTCGCCGGAACCACCTACCTGACATGCCCAAATCACCTGCTGGGTATGCCAGAACCACTTGACGGACACTCCGGAATCATCTGCCGGACATGCCGGAACCAGCTCTCAGACACACCAGAACCACGTGCCGGAGACGCCGGAAGCACCTGCCGAGCATGCCGGAGCCACCTGCTCGACTCGCCAGAAACACCTGCCGGACACGCCAAAATCACCTGCCGGGTACGCCAGAACCACCTGGCGGACACTCCGAAATCACCTGTCGCGCATGCCGGAACCACCTCTCAGACGTGCCGGAAGCACGTGCCGGACACGCCGGAATCACCTACCGGACAGACCGGAACCACCTACCGAGCACGCCGGAGCCACCTGTTCGACTCGCTGGAACCACCTGACGGACAGGCCAATATCAACTGCTGGCTATGCCAGAACCACCTGGGGGACGGTCCGGAATCACCTGCCAGCCCTGGCGGAACCACATCTCAGACGTACCAGAACCACCTGCCGGAGAAGCTGGAAACACGTCCTGGACAGTCTGGAACCACCTGCCGGCCAAGCCTGAACCACCTGCCAAGCACAACGGAACAACCTGCCAGACACGCCAAAATCACCTGCGTGTTATGCCAGAACCACCTGGAGGACTCTCTGGGATGACCTGCCGGGAATGCCGGAACCACCTCTCAGACGTGCCAGAACCATGTGGCGGACAGTCCGGAATCACCTGTTGGGCATGCGCAACCACCTCTGAGACGTACCAGAACCACATGCCGTGCAGGCTGGAACCACCTACCGGACAGACCGGAATCACCTTTCGGGCATGCCGGAACCACCTGTCAGATGTGCCAGAAACACGTGCCGGAGACGCCGGAAGCACCTGCCAAGCACGTTGGAACCACCTGCTCAACTCGCCTGAACCACCTGCCGGACATGCCAAAATCACCTGCCGACTATGCCAGAACCACTTGGCGAACACTCCGGAATCACTTGTCGGGCATGCAGGAACCACCTCTCAGACATGCCAGAAACCCGTGCCAATGGCCCCGGAAGCACAAGCCGAGCACGCCGGAACCACCTGCTCGACTCGCCAGAACCACCTGCCGATCACGCAAAAATCACCTGCCGGCTACGCCACAACCAGTTGGTGAACACTTTGGAATCACCTGCCAGGCTTGCTGGAACCACCTGCCAGTCATGCCAAAATCACCTGCCAACTACGCCAGAACCGCTTGGCGGACACTGCGGAAACACCTGTCGGGCCGGCTGGAACCACATCTCAGACGTGCCAGAAACGTGTTCATGAGATGCTGGAACCACACCCCGAACAGACGGATACCACCTGCCAGAACCGCCTGAACCACCTGCCGAGCACGCCGGAACCACCTGCTCGACTCACCGGTACCACCTCTCTGACACGCCAAAATCACCTGCTGGGTATGCCAGAACCACTTGGCGGACACTCCGGAGTCATCTGCCGGACATGCCGGAACCAGCTCTCAGACACACCAGAACCAAGTGCCGGAGACGCCGGAAGCACCTGCCGAGCATGCCGGAGCCACCTGCTCGACTCGCCAGAAACACCTGCCGGACACGCCAAAATCACCTGCCGGGTATGCCAGAACCACCTGGCGGACACTACGGAATCACCTGCCGCGCATGCCGGAAGCACGTGCCAGACACGCCGCAAACACCTACCGGACAGACCGGAACCACCTGCCAAGAACGCCGGAGCCACCTGTTCGACTCGCTGGAACCACCTGCCGGACAGGCCAATATCAACTGCTGGCTATGCCAGAACCACCTGGGGTACAGTCCGGGATCACCTGCCAGCCATGGCAGAACCACCTCTCAGACGTACCAGAACCACCTGCCGGAGAAGCTGGAAACACGTCCTGGACAGACTGGAAACACGTGACGGCCATGCCTGAACCACCTGCCGAGCACGGCGGAACCACCTGCCGGACACGCCAAAATCACCTGCGGGCTACGCCAGAACCACTTGGACGACTCTCCGAAATGACCTGCCGGGCATGTTGGAACCACCTCTCAGACGTGCCAGAAGCACGTGACGGACAGTCCGGAATCACCTGTTGGGCATACGCAACCACCTCTGACACGTACGAGAACCACGTGCCGTGCACGCCGGAACCACCTACCGGACAGACCGGAATCCACTTTTGGGCATGCCGGAACCACCAGTCAGATGTGCCAGAAACACGTGCCGGAGACACCGGAAGCACCTGCCGAGCACGTCGCAACCACCTGCTCAACTCGCCTGAAACACCTGCCGGACACGCCAAAATCACCTGCCCGCTACACCAGCACCACTTCGGGGACAAGCCGGAATCACGTGAGGGGCATGCCGGCACAGCCTCTCAGACTGAACCTCGTGCCGGACACCACAGAACCACCTGCCGGACAGACCGGAACCACCTGCCGGACACGCCGGAACCACCGGCTCGACCCGCCGGAACGACCGCTGGACATGCAAACTCACCTGCCGGCTACGCCGGAAACACTTGGCGAACACTCCGGAATCACCTGCTGGGCATGCCGGAACCACCTCTCAGATATGCCAGAACCACGTGCCAATGACCCCGGAAGCACCTGCCGAGCACGCCGGAACCACCTGTTCGACTCGCCAGAACCACCTGCCGGACACGCAGAAAGCACCTACCGGCTACGCCACAACCAGTTGGGGAACACTTCGGAATCACCTGCCGGGCGTGCTGGAACCACCTGCCGGTCACGCCAAAATCACATGCCAAGTACGCCAGTACCACTTGGCGGACACTGTGGAAACACCTGTCGGGCCGGCCGGAACCACATCTCAGACGTGCCAGAACCATGTGCATGAGATGCTGGAACCACACCCCGAACAGACGCAAAACACCTGCCAGACCCGTCTGAACAACCTGCCGAGCACGCCGGAGCCACCTGCTCGACTCGCCGGAACCACCTACCTGACATGCCCAAATCACATGCTGGGTATGCCAGAACCACTTGACGGACACTCCGGAATCATCTGCCGGACATGCCGGAACCAGCTCTCAGACACACCAGAACCACGTGCCGGAGACGCCGGAAGCACCTGCCGAGCATGCCGGAGCCACCTGCTCGACTCGCCAGAAACACCTGCCGGACACGCCAAAATCACCTGCCGGGTACGCCAGAACCACCTGGCGGACACTCCGAAATCACCTGTCGCGCATGCCGGAACCACCTCTCAGACGTGCCGGAAGCACGTGCCGGACACGCCGGAATCACCTACCGGACAGACCGGAACCACCTACCGAGCACGCCGGAGCCACCTGTTCGACTCGCTGGAACCACCTGACGGACAGGCCAATATCAACTGCTGGCTATGCCAGAACCACCTGGGGGACGGTCCGGAATCACCTGCCAGCCCTGGCGGAACCACATCTCAGACGTACCAGAACCACCTGCCGGAGAAGCTGGAAACACGTCCTGGACAGTCTGGAACCACCTGCCGGCCAAGCCTGAACCACCTGTCAAGCACAACGGAACAACCTGCCAGACACGCCAAAATCACCTGCGTGTTATGCCAGAAC
This sequence comes from Equus caballus, assembly GCF_041296265.1. NCBI lineage: Eukaryota > Metazoa > Chordata > Mammalia > Perissodactyla > Equidae > Equus > Equus caballus. Next base: position 6,366,817 of record NC_091700.1, on the reverse strand, counting down.
CACTTGGAGGACTCTCTGGGATGACCTGCCGGGCATGCCGGAACCACCTCTCAGACGTGCCAGAACCATGTGGCGGACAGTCCGGAATCACCTGTTGGGCATGCGCAACCACCTCTGAGACGTACCAGAACCACATGCCGTGCAGGCTGGAACCACCTACCGGACAGACCGGAATCACCTTTCGGGCATGCCGGAACCACCTGTCAGATGTGCCAGAAACACGTGCCGGAGACGCCGGAAGCACCTGCCAAGCACGTTGGAACCACCTGCTCAACTCGCCTGAACCACCTGCCGGACATGCCAAAATCACCTGCCGACTATGCCAGAACCACTTGGCGAACACTCCGGAATCACTTGCCGGGCATGCAGGAACCACCTCTCAGACATGCCAGAACCCCGTGCCAATGACCCCAGAAGCACCAGCCGAGCACGCCGGAACCACCTGCTCGACTCGCCAGAACCAAATGCCGATCACGCAAAAATCACCTGCCGGCTACGCCACAACCAGTTGGTGAACACTTTGGAATCACCTGCCAGGCTTGCTGGAACCACCTGCCGGTCATGCCAAAATCACCTGCCAACTACGCCAGAACCGCTTGGCGGACACTGCGGAAACACCTGTCGGGCCGGCTGGAACCACATCTGAGACGTGCCAGAAACGTGTTCATGAGTGCTGGAACCACACCCCGAACAGACGGATACCACCTGACAGAACCGCCTGAACCACCTGCCGAGCACGCCGGAACCACCTGCTCGACTCACCGGTACCACCTCCCTGACACGCCAAAATCACCTGCTGGGTATGCCAGAACCACTTGGAGGACACTCCGGAATCATCTGCCGGACATGCCGGAACCAGCTCCCAGACACACCAGAACCAAGTGCCGGAGACGCCGGAAGCACCTGCCGAGCATGCCGGAGCCACCTGCTCGACTCGCCAGAAACACCTGCCGGACACGCCAAAATCACCTGCCGGGTATGCCAGAACCACCTGGCGGACACTACGGAATCACCTGCCGCGCATGCCGGAAGCACGTGCCAGACACGCCGCAAACACCTACCGGACAGACCGGAACCACCTGCCAAGAACGCCGGAGCCACCTGTTCGACTCACTGGAACCACCTGCCGGACAGGCCAATATCAACTGCTGGCTATGCCAGAACCACCTGGGGGACAGTCTGGGATCACCTGCCAGCCATGGCGGAACCACCTCTCAGACGTACCAGAACCACCTGCCGGAGAAGCTGGAAACATGTCCTGGAAAGTCTGGAACCACGTGACGCCCATGCCTGAACCACCTGCCGAGCACCCCGGAACCACCTGCCGGACATGCCAAAATCACCTGTGGGCTATGCCAGAACCACTTGGACGACTCTCCGAAATGACCTGCCGGGCATGTTGGAACCACCTCTCAGACGTGCCAGAAGCACGTGGCGGACAGTCCGGAATCACCTGTTGGGCATACGCAATCACCTCTGACACGTACCAGAACCACGTGCCGTGCACGCCGGAACCACCTACCGGACAGACCGGAATCAAATTTTGGGCATGCCGGAACCACCAGTCAGATGTGCCAGAAACACGTGCCGGAGACGCCGGAAGCACCTGCCGAGCACGTCGCAACCACCTGCTCAACTCGCCTGAACCACCTGCCGGACACGCCAAAATCACCTGCCCGCTACACCAGCACCACTTCGGGGACAAGCCGGAATCACGTGAGGGGCATGCCGGCACAGCCTCTCAGACTGAACCTCGTGCCGGACACCACAGAACCACCTGCCGGACAGATCGGAACCACCTGCTGGACACCCCGGAACCACCGGCTCGACCCGCCGGAACGACCGCTGGACATGCAAACTCACCTGCCGGCTACGCCGGAAACACTTGGCGAACACTCCGGAATCACCTGCCGGGCATGCCGGAACCACCTCTCAGATATGCCAGAACCACGTGCCAATGTCCCCGGAAGCACCTGCCGAGCACGCCGGAACCACCTGCTCGACTCGCCAGAACCACCTGCCGGATACGCAGAAATCACCTGCCGGCTACGCCACAACCAGTTGGGGAACACTTCGGAATCACCTGCCGGGCTTGCTGGAACCACCTGCCGGTCATGCCAAAATCACCTGCCAACTACGCCAGTACCACTTGGCGGACACTGTGGAAACACCTGTCGGGCCGGCCGGAACCACATCTCAGACGTGCCAGAACCATGTGCATGAGATGCTGGAACCACACCCCGAACAGACGGAAAACACCTGCCAGACCCGTCTGAACAACCTGCCGAGCACGCCGGAGCCACCTACCTGACATGCCCAAATCAACAGCCGGGTATGCCAGAACCACTTGGCGGACACTCCGGAATCATCTGCTGGACATGCCGTAACCAGCTCTCAGACACACCAGAACCACGTGCCGGATACGCCGGAAGCACCTGCCGAGCATGCCGGAGCCACCTGCTCGACTCGCCAGAAACACCTGCCGGACACGCCAAAATCACCTGCCGGGTACGCCAGAACCACCTGGCGGACACTCCGAAATCACCTGTCGCGCATGCCGGAACCACCTCTCAGACGTGCCGGAAGCACGTGCCGGACACGCCGGAATCACCTACCGGACAGACCGGAACCACCTGCCGAGCACGCCGGAGCCACCTGTTCGACTCGCTGGAACCACCTGCCGGACAGGCCAATATCAACTGCTGGCTATGCCAGAACCACCTGGGGTACGGTCCGGAATCGCCTGCCAGCCATTGCGGAACCACCTCTCAGACGTGCCAGAACCATGTGGCGGACAGCCCGGAATCACCTGTTGGGCATGCGCAACCACCTCTGAGACGTACCAGAACCACATGCCGTGCAGGCTGGAACCACCTACCGGACAGACCGGAATCACCTTTCGGGCATGCCGGAACCACCTGTCAGATGTGCCAGAAACACGTGCCGGAGACGCCGGAAGCACCTGCCAAGCACGTTGGAACCAACTGCTCAACTCGCCTGAACCACCTGCCGGACATGCCAAAATCACCTGCCGACTATGCCAGAACCACTTGGCGAACACTCCGGAATCACTTGCCGGGCATGCAGGAACCACCTCTCAGACATGCCAGAACCCCGTGCCAATGACCCCGGAAGCACCAGCCGAGCACGCCGGAACCACCTGCTCGACTCGCCAGAACCACCTGCCGATCCCGCAAAAATCACCTGCCGGCTACGCCACAACCAGTTGGTGAACACTTTGGAATCACCTGCCAGGCTTGCTGGAACCACCTGCCGGTCATGCCAAAATCACCTGCCAACTACGCCAGAACCGCTTGGCGGACACTGCGGAAACACCTGTGGGGCCGGCTGGAACCACATCTCAGACGTGCCAGAAACGTGTTCATGAGATGCTGGAACCACACCCCGAACAGACGGATACCACCTGCCAGAACCGCCTGAACCACCTGCCGAGCACGCCGGAACCACCTGCTCGACTCACCGGTACCACCTCCCTGACACGCCAAAATCACCTGCTGGGTATGCCAGAACCACTTTGCGGACACTCCGGAGTCATCTGCCGGACATGCCGGAACCAGCTCTCAGACACACCAGAACCAAGTGCCGGAGACGCCGGAAGCACCTGCCGAGCATGCCGGAGCCACCTGCTCGACTCGCCAGAAACACCTGCCGGACACGCCAAAATCACCTGCCGGGTATGCCAGAACCACCTGGCGGAGACTACGGAATCACCTGCCGCGCATGCCGGAAGCACGTGCCAGACACGCCGCAAACACATACCGGACAGACCGGAACCACCTGCCAAGAACGCCGGAGCCACCTTTTCGACTCGCTGGAACCACCTGCCGGACAGGCCAATATCAACTGCTGGCTATGCCAGAACCACCTGGGGGACAGTCCGGGATCACCTGCCAGCCATGGCGGAACCACCTCTCAGACGTACCAGAACCACCTGCCGGAGAAGCTGGAAACACGTCCTGTACAGACTGGAACCACGTGACGGCCATGCCTGAACCACCTGCCGAGCACGGCGGAACCACCTGCCGGACGCGCCAAAATCACCTGCGGGCTACGCCAGAACCACTTGGACGACTCTCCGAAATGACCTGCCGGGCATGTTGGAACCACCTCTCAGACGTGCCAGAAGCACTTGTCGAACACTCCGGAATCACCTGCCGGGCATGCCAGAACCACCTCTCAGATATGCCAGAACCACGTGCCAATGACCCCGGAAGCACCTGCCGAGCACGCCGGAACCACCTGCTCGACTCGCCAGAACCACCTGCCGGACACGCCAAAATCACCTGCCGGCTACGCCACAACCAGTTGGGGAAAACTTCGGAATCACCTGCCGGGCTTGCTGGAACCACCTGCCGGTCATGCCAAAATCACCTGCCAACTACGCCAGTACCACTTGGCGGACACTGTGGAAACACCTGTCGGGCCGGCCGGAACCACATCTCAGACGTGCCAGAGCCATGTGCATGAGATGCTGGAACCACATCCCGAACAGACGGAAAACACCTGCAAGACCCGTCTGAACAACCTGCCGAGCACCTACCTGACATGCCCAAATCACCAGCTGGGTATGCCAGAACCACTTGGCGGACACTCTGGAATCATCTGCCGGACATGCCGGAACCAGCTCTCAGACACACCAGAACCACGTGCCGGAGACACCGGAAGCACCTGCCGAGCATGCCGGAGCCACCTGCTCGACTCGCCAGAAACACCTGCCGGACATGCCAAAATCACCTGCCGGGTATGCCAGAACCACCTGGCGGACACTCCGAAATCACCTGCCGCGCATGCCGGAACCACCTCTCAGACATGCCAGAACCCCGTGCCAATGACCCCAGAAGCACCAGCCGAGCACGCCGGAACCACCTGCTCGACTCGCCAGAACCACCTGCCGATCACGCAAAAATCACCTGCCGGCTACGCCACAACCAGTTGGTGAACACTTTGGAATCACCTGCCAGGCTTGCTGGAACCACCTGCCGGTCATGCCAAAATCACCTGCCAACTACGCCAGAACCGCTTGGCGGACACTGCGGAAACACCTGTCGGGCCGGCTGGAACCACATCTCAGACGTGCTAGAAACGTGTTCATGAGATGCTGGAACCACACCCCGAACAGACGGATACCACCTGCCAGAACCGCCTGAACCACCTGCCGAGCACGCCGGAACCACCTGCTCGACTCACCGGTACCACCTCCCTGACACGCCAAAATCACCTGCTGGGTATGCCAGAACCACTTGGCGGACACTCCGGAATCATCTGCCGGACATGCCGGAACCAGCTCTCAGACACACCAGAACCAAGTGCCGGCGACGCCGGAAGCACCTGCCGAGCATGCCGGAGCCACCTGCTCGACTCGCCAGAAACACCTGCCGGACACGCCAAAATCACCTGCCGGGTATGCCAGAAGCACCTGGCGGACACTACGGAATCACCTGCCGCGCATGCCGGAACCACCTCTCAGACGTGCCGGAAGCACGTGCCGGACACGCCGGAATCACCTACCGGACAGACCGGAACCACCTGCCAAGAACGCCGGAGCACCTGTTCGACTCGCTGGAACCACCTGCCGGACAGGCCAATATCAACTGCTGGCTATGCCAGAACCGCCTGGGGGACAGTCCGGGATCACCTGCCAGCCATGGCGGAACCACCTCTCAGACGTACCAGAACCACCTGCCGGAGAAGCTGGAAACACGTCCTGGACAGTCTGGAACCACCTGCCGGCCAAGCCTGAACCACCTGCCAAGCACAACGGAACAACCTGCCAGACACGCCAAAATCACCTGCGTGTTATGCCAGAACCACTTGGAGGACTCTCTGGGATGACCTGCCGGGCATGCCGGAACCACCTCTCAGACGTGCCAGAACCATGTGGCGGACAGTCCGGAATCACCTGTTGGGCATGCGCAACCACCTCTGAGACGTACCAGAACCACATGCCGTGCCGGCTGGAACCACCTACCGGACAGACCGGAATCACCTTTCGGGCATGCCGGAACCACCTGTCAGATGTGCCAGAAACACGTGCCGGAGACGCCGGAAGCACCTGCCAAGCACGTTGGAACCACCTGCTCAACTCGCCTGAACCACCTGCCGGACATGCCAAAATCACCTGCCGACTATGCCAGAACCACTTGGCGAACACTCCGGAATCACTTGCCGGGCATGCAGGAACCACCTCTCAGACATGCCAGAACCCCGTGCCAATGACCCCGGAAGCACCAGCCGAGCACGCCGGAACCACCTGCTCGACTCGCCAGAACCAAATGCCGATCACGCAAAAATCACCTGCCGGCTACGCCACAACCAGTTGGTGAACACTTTGGAATCACCTGCCAGGCTTGCTGGAACCACCTGCCGGTCATGCCAAAATCACCTGCCAACTATGCCAGAACCGCTTGGCGGACACTGCGGAAACACCTGTCGGGCCGGCTGGAACCACATCTCAGACGTGCCAGAAACGTGTTCATGAGATGCTGGAACCACACCCCGAACAGACGGATACCACCTGCCAGAACCGCCTGAACCACCTGCCGAGCACGCCGGAACCACCTGCTCGACTCACTGGTACCACCTCCCTGACACGCCAGAATCACCTGCTGGGTATGCCAGAACCACTTGGCGGACACTCCGGAATCATCAGCCGGACATGCCGGAACCAGCTCTCAGACACACCAGAACCCCGTGCCGGAGACGCCGGAAGCACCTGCCGAGCATGCCGGAGCCACCTGCTCGACTCGCCAGAAACACCTGCCGGACACGCCAAAATCACCTGCTGGCTAAGCCACAACCAGTTGGGGAACACTTCAGAATCACATGCCGGGCTTGCTTGAACCACCTGCCGGTCATGCCAAAATCACCTGCCAACTACGCCAGTACCACTTGGCGGACACTGTGGAAACACCTGTCGGGCCGGCCGGAACCACATCTCAGACGTGCCAGAACCATGTGCATGAGATGCTGGAACCACACCCCGAACAGACGGAAAACACCTGCCAGACCCGTCTGAACAACCTGCCGAGCACACCGGAGCCACCTGCTCGACTCGCTGGAACCACCTACCTGACATGCCCAAATCACCTGCTGGGTATGCCAGAACCACTTGACGGACACTCCGGAATCATCTGCCGGACATGCCGGAACCAGCTCTCAGACACAGCAGAGCCACGTGCCGGAGACGCCGGAAGCACCTCCCGAGCATGCCGGAGCCACCTGCTCGACTCGCCAGAAACACCTGCCGGACACGCCAAAATCACCTGCCGGGTACGCCAGAACCACCTGGCGGACACTCCGAAATCACCTGTTACGCATGCCGGAACCACCTCTCAGACGTGCCGGAAGCACGTGCCTGACACGCCGGAATCACCTACCGGACAGTCCGGAACCACCTGCCGAGCACGCCGGAGCCACCTGTTCGACTCGCTGGAACCACCTGCCGGACACGCCGGAACCACCGGCTCGACCCGCCCGAACGACCGCTGGACATGCAAACTCACCTGCCGGCTACGCCGGAAACACTTGGCGAACACTCCGGAATCACCTGCCGGGCATGCCGGAACCACCTCTCAGATATGCCAGAAACACGTGCCAATGACCCCGGAAGCACCTGCCGAGCACGCCGGAACCACCTGCTCGACTCGCCAGAAACACCTGCCGGACATGCCAAAATCACCTGCCGGGTAGGCCAGAACCACCTGGCGGACACTCCGAAATCACCTGTCGCGCATGCCGGAACCACCTCTCAGACGTGCCGGAAGCACGTGCCGGACACGCCGGAATCACCTACCGGACAGACCGGAACCACCTGCCGAGCACGCCGGAGCCGCCTGTTCGACTCGCTGGAACCACCTGCCGGACAGGCCAATATCAACTGCTGGCTATGCCAGAACCACCTGGGGGACGGTCCGGAATCACCTGCCAGCCCTGGCGGAACCACCTCTCAGACGTACCAGAACCACCTGCCGGAGAAGCTGGAAACACGTCCTGGACAGTCTGGAACCACCTGCCGGCCAAGCCTGAACCACCTGCCAAGCACAACGGAACAACCTGCCAGACACGCCAAAATCACCTGCGTGTTATGCCAGAACCACTTGGAGGACTCTCTGGGATGACCTGCCGGGCATGCCGGAACCACCTCTCAGACGTGCCAGAACCATGTGGCGGACAGTCCGGAATCACCTGTTGGGCATGCGCAACCACCTCTGAGACGTACCAGAACCACATGCCGTGCAGGCTGGAACCACCTACCGGACAGACCGGAATCACCTTTCGGGCATGCCGGAACCACCTGTCAGATGTGCCAGAAACACGTGCCGGAGACGCCGGAAGCACCTGCCAAGCACGTTGGAACCACCTGCTCAACTCGCCTGAACCACCTGCCGGACATGCCAAAATCGCCTGCCGACTATGCCAGAACCACTTGGCGAACACTCCGGAATCACTTGCCGGGCATGCAGGAACCACCTCTCAGACATGCCAGAACCCCGTGCCAATGACCCCGGAAGCACCAGCCGAGCACGCCGGAACCACCTGCTCGACTCGCCAGAACCACCTGCCGGACACGCAGAAATCACCTGCCGGCTACGCCACAACCAGTTGGGGAACACTTCGGAATCACCTGCCGGCCTTGCTGGAACCACCTGCCGGTCATGCCAAAATCACCTGCCAAGTACGCCAGTACCACTTGGCGGACACTGTGGAAACACCTGTCGGGCCGGCCGGAACCACATCTCAGACGTGCCAGAACCATGTGCATGAGATGCTGGAACCACACCCCGAACCGACGGAAAACACCTGCCAGACCCGTCTGAACAACCTGCCGAGCACCTACCTGACATGCCCAAATCACCAGCCGGGTATGCCAGAACCACTTGGCGGACACTCCGGAATCATCTGCCGGACATGCCGGAACCAGCTCTCAGACACACCAGAACCACGTGCCGGAGACGCCGTAAGCACCTGCCGAGCATGCCGGAGCCACCTGCTCGACTCGCCAGAAACACCAGCCGATCATTCAAAAATCACCTGCCGGCTACGCCACAACCATTTGGTGAACACTTTGGAATCACCTGCCAGGCTTGCTGGAACCACCTGCCGGTCATGCCAAAATCACCTGACAACTACGCCAGAACCGCTTGGCGGACACTGCGGAAACACCTGTCGGGCCGGCTGGAACCACATGTCAGACGTGCCAGAAACGTGTTCATGAGATGCTGGAACCACACCCCGAACAGACGGATACCACCTGCCAGAACCGCCTGAACCACCTGCCGAGCACGCCGGAACCACCTGCTCGACTCACCGGTACCACCTCCCTGACAGGCCAAAATCACCTGCTGGGTATGCCAGATCCACTTGGCGGAGACTCCGGAATCATCTGCCGGACATGCCGGAACCAGCTCCCAGACACACCAGAACCAAGTGCCGGAGACGCCGGAAGCACCTGCCGAGCATGCCGGAGCCACCTGCTCGACTCGCCAGAACCACCTGGCGGACACTACGGAATCACCTGCCCCGCATGCCGGAAGCACGTGCCAGACACGACGGAAACACCTACCGGACAGACCGGAACCACCTGCCAAGAACGCCGGAGCCACCTGTTCGACTCGCTGGAACCACCTGCCGGACAGGCCAATATCAACTGCTGGCTATGCCAGAACCACCTGGGGGACAGTCCGGGATCACCTGCCAGCCATGGCGGAACCACCTCTCAGACGTACCAGAACCAACTGCCGGAGAAGCTGGAAACACGTCCTGGACAGACTGGAACCACGTGACGGCCATGCCTGAACCACCTGCCGAGCACGGCGGAACCACCTGCCGGACACGCCAAACTCACCTGCGGGCTACGCCAGAACCACTTGGACGACTCTCCGAAATGACCTGCCGGGCATGCCAGAACCACCTCTCAGACGTGCCAGAACCATGTGGCGGACAGTCCGGAATCACCTGTTGGGCATGCGCAACCACCTCTGAGACGTACCAGAACCACATGCCGTGCAGGCTGGAACCACCTCCCGGACAGACCAGAATCGCCTTTCGGGCATGCCGGAACCACCTGTCAGATGTGCCAGAAATACGTGCCGGAGACGCCGGAAGCACCTGCCAAGCACGTTGGAACCACCTGCTCAACTCGCCTGGACCACCTGCCGCACATGCCAAAATCACCTGCCGACTATGCCAGAACCACTTGGCGAAAACTCCGGAATCACTTGCCGGGCATGCAGGAACCACCTCTCAGACATGCCAGAACCCCGTGCCAATGACCCCGGAAGCACCAGCCGAGCACGCCGGAACCACCTGCTCGACTTGCCAGAACCACCTGCCGGACTCGCAAAAATCACCTGCCGGCTATGCCACAACCAGTTGGTGAACACTTTGGAATCACCTGCCAGGCTTGCTGGAACCACCTGCCAGTCATGCCAAAATCACCTGCCAACTACGCCAGAACCGCTTGGCGGACACTGCGGAAACACCTGTCGGGCCGGCTGGAACCACATCTCAGACGTGCCAGAAACGTGTTCATGAGATGCTGGAACCACACCCCGAACAGACGGATACCACCTGCCAGAACCGCCTGAACCACCTGCCGAGCACGCCGGAACCACCTGCTCGACTCACCGGTACCACCTCCCTGACACGCCAAAATCACCTGCTGAGTATGCCAGAACCATTTGGCGGACACTCCGGAGTCATCGGCCGGACATGCCGGAACCAGCTCTCAGACACACAAGAACCACGTGCCGGAGACGCCGGAAGCACCTGCCGAGCATGCCGGAGACACCTGCTCGACTCGCCAGAAACACCTGCCGGACACGCCAAAATCACCTGTCGGGTATGCCAGAACCACCTGGCTGACACTACGGAATCACCTGCCACGCATGCCGGAACCACCTCTCAGACGTGCCGGAAGCACCTGCCAGACACGCCAGAAACACCTACCGGACAGACCGGAACCACCTGCCAAGAACGCCGGAGCCACCTGTTCGACTCGCTGGAACCACCTGCCGGACAGTCCAATATCAACTGCTGGCTATGCCAGAACCACCTGGGGGACAGTCCGGTATCACCTGCCAGCCATGGCGGAACCACCTCTCAGACGTACCAGAACCACCTGCCGGAGAAGCTGGAAACACGTCCTGGACACACTGGAACCACGTGACGGCCATGCCTGAACCACCTGCAGAGCACGGCGGAACCACCTGCCGGACACGCCAAAATCACCTGCGGGCTACGCCAGAACCACTTGGACGACTCTCCGAAATGACCTGCCGGGCATGTTGGAACCACCTCTCAGACGTGCCAGAAGCACGTGGCGGACAGTCCGGAATCACCTGTTGGGCATACGCAACCACCTCTGACACGTTCCAGAACCACGCGCCGTGCACGCCGGAACCACCTACTGGACAGACCGGAATCAACTTTTGGGCATGCCCGAACCACCAGTCAGATGTGCCAGAAGCACGTGCCGGAGACACCGGAAGCACCTGCCGAGCACGTCGCAACCACCTGCTCAACTCGCCTGAACCACCTGCCGGACACGCCAAAATCACCTGCCTGCTACACCAGCACCACTTCGGGGACAAGCCGGAATCACGTGAGGGGCATGCCGGCACAGCCTCTCAGACTGAACCTCGTGCCGGACACCACAGAACCACCTGCCGGACAGACCGGAACCACCTGCTGGACACGCCGGAACCACCGGCTCGACCCGCCGGAACGACCGCTGGACATGCAAAATCACCTGCCAGCTACGCCGGAAACACTTGGCGAACACTCCGGAATCACCTGCCGGGCATGCCGGAACCACCTCTCAGATATGCCAGAACCACGTGCCAATGACCCCGGAAGCACCTGCCGAGCACGCCGGAACCACCTGCTCGACTCACCAGAACCACCTGCCGGACACGCAAAAATCACCTGCCGGCTACGCCACAACCAGTTCGGGAACAATTCGGAATCTCCTGCAGGGCTTGCTAGAACCACCTGCCGGTCATGCCATAATCACCTGCCAACTATGCCAGTACCACTTGGCGGACACTGTGGAAACACCTGTCGGGCCGGCCGGAACCACATCTCAGACGTGCCAGAACCATGTGCATGAGATGCTGGAACCACACCCCGAACAGACGGAAAACACCTGCCAGACCCGTCTGAACAACCTGCCGAGCACGCCGGAGCCACCTGCTCGACTCGCCGGAACCACCTACCTGACATGCCAAAATCACCAGCCGGGTATGCCAGAACCACTTGGCGGACACTCCGGAATCACCTGTCGGACATGCCGGAACCAGCTCTCAGACACACCAGAACCACGTGCCGGAGACGCCAGAAGCACCTGCCGAGCATGACGGAGCCACCTGCTCGACTCGCCAGAAACACCTGCCGGACATGCCAAAATCACCTGCCGGGTAGGCCAGAACCACCTGGCGGACACTCCGAAATCACCTGTCGCCCATGCCGGAACCACCTCTCAGACGTGCCGGAAGCACGTGCCGGACACGCCGGAATCACCTACAGGACAGACCGGAACCACATGCCGAGCACGCCGGAGCCACCTGTTCGACTCGCTGGAACCACCTGCCGGACAGGCCAATATCAACTGCTGGCTATGCCAGAACCACCTGGGGGACGGTCCGGAATCACCTGCCAGCCATGGCGGAACCACCTCTCAGACGTACCAGAACCACCTGCCGGAGAAGCTGGAAACACGTCCTGGACAGTCTGGAACCACCTGCCGGCCAAGCCTGAACCACCTGCCAAGCACAACGGAACAACCTGCCAGACACGCCAAAATCACCTGCGTGTTATGCCAGAACCACTTGGAGGACTCTCTGGGATGACCTGCCGGGCATGCCGGAACCACCTCTCAGACATGCCAGAACCCCGTGCCAATGAACCTGGAAGCACCAGCCGAGCACGCCGGAACCACCTGCTCGACTCGCCAGAACCACCTGCCGATCACGCAAAAATCACCTGCCGGCTACGCCACAACCAGTTGGTGAACACTTTGGAATCAGCTGCCAGGCTTGCTGGAACCACCTGCCGGTCATGCCAAAATCACCTGCCAACTACACCAGAACCGCTTGGCGGACACTGCGGAAACACCTGTCGGGCCGGCTGGAACCACATCTCAGACGTGCCAGAAACGTGTTCATGAGATGCTGGAACCACACCCCGAACAGACGGATACCACCTGCCAGAACCGCCTGAACCACCTGCTGAGCACGCCGGCACCACCTGCTCGACTCACCGGTACCACCTCCCTGACACGCCAAAATCACCTGCTGGGTATGCCAGAACCACTTGGCGGACACTCCGGAATCATCTGCCGGACATGCCGGAACCAGCTCTCAGACACACCAGAACCAAGTGCCGGAGACGCCGGAAGCACCTGCCGAGCATGCCGGAGCCACCTGCTCGACTCGCCAGAAACACCTTCCGGACACGCCAAAATCAACTGCCGGGTATGCCAGAACCACCTGGCGGACACTACGGAATCACCTGCCGCGCATGCCGGAACCACCTCTCAGACGTGCCGGAAGCACGTGCCAGACATGCCGGAAACACCTACCGGACAGACCGGAACCACCTGCCAAGAACGCCGGAGCCACCTGTTCGACTCGCTGGAACCACCTGCCGGACAGGCCAATATCAACTGCTGGCTATGCCAGAACCACCTGGGGGACAGTCCGGGATCACCTGCCAGCCATGGCGGAACCACCTCTCAGACGTACCAGAACCACCTGCCGGAGAAGCTGGAAACACGTCCTGGACAGACTGGAACCACGTGACGGCCATGCCTGAACCACCTGCCGAGCACGGCGGAACCACCTGCCGGACACGCCAAAATCACCTGCAGGCTACGCCAGAACCACTTGGACGACTCTCCGAAATGACCTGCCGGGCATGTTGGAACCACCTCTCAGACGTGCCAGAAGCACGTGGCGGAGAGTCCGGAATCACCTGTTGGGCATACGCAACCACCTCTGACACGTACCAGAACCACGTGCCGTGCACGCCGGAACCACCTACCGGACAGACCGGAATCAACTTTTGGGCATGCCGGAACCACCAGTCAGATGTGCCAGAAACACGTGCCGGAGACGCCGGAAGCACCTGCCGAGCACGTCGCAACCACCTGCTCAACTCGCCTGAACCACCTGCCGGACACGCCAAAATCACCTGCCCGCTACACCAGCACCACTTCGGGGACAAGCCGGAATCACGTGAGGGGCATGCCGGCACAGCCTCTCAGACTGAACCTCGTGCCGGACACCACAGAACCACCTGCCGGACCGACCGGAACCACCTGCTGGACACGCCGGAACCACCGGCTCGACCCGCCAGAACGACCGCTGGACATGCAAAATCACCTGCCGGCTACGCCGGAAACACTTGGCGAACACTCCGGAATCACCTGCCGGGCATGCCGGAACCACCTCTCAGATATGCCAGAACCACGTGCCAATAACCCCGGAAGCACCTTCCGAGCACGCCGGAACCACCTGCTCGACTCGCCAGAACCACCTGCCGGACACGCAAAAATCACCTGCCGGCTACGCCACAAACAGTTGGGGAACACTTCGGAATCACCTGCCGGGCTTGCTGGAACCACCTGCCGGTCATGCCAAAATCACCTGCCAACTACGCCAGTACCACTTGGCGGACACTGTGGAAACACCTGTCGGGCCGGCCGGAACCACATCTCAGACGTGCCAGAACCATGTGCATGAGATGCTGGAACCACACCCCGAACAGACGGAAAACACCTGCCAGACCCGTCTGAACAACCTGCCGAGCTTGCCGGAGCCACCTGCTCGACTCGCCGGAACCACCTACCTGACATGCCCAAATCACCAGCCGGGTATGCCAGAACCACTTGGCGGACACTCCGGAATCATCTGCCTGACATGCCGGAACCAGCTCTCATACACACCAGAACCACGTGCCGGAGACGCCGGAAGCACCTACCGGAAAGACCGCAACCAGCTGCCGAGCACGCCGGAGCCACCTGTTCGACTCGCTGGAACCACCTGCCGGACAGGCCAATATCAACTGCTGGCTATGCCAGAACCACCTGGGGGACGGTCCGGAATCACCTGCCAGCCATGGCGGAACCACCTCTCAGACGTACCAGAACCACCTGCCGGAGAAGCTGGAAACACGTCCTGGACAGTCTGGAACCACCTGCCGGCCAAGCCTGAACCACCTGCCAAGCACAACGGAACAACCTGCCAGACACGCCAAAATCACCTGCGTGTTATGCCAGAACCACTTGGAGGACTCTCTGGGATGACCTGCCGGGCATGCCGGAACCACCTCTCAGACGTGCCAGAACCATGTTGTGGACAGTCCGGAATCACCTGTTGGGCATGCGCAACCACCTCTGAGACGTACCAGAACCACATGCCGTGCAGGCTGGAACCACCTACCGGACAGACCGGAATCACCTTTCGGGCATGCCGGAACCACCTGTCAGATGTGCCAGAAACACGTGCCGGAGACGCCGGAAGCACCTGCCAAGCACGTTGGAACCACCTGCTCAACTCGCCTGAACCACCTGCCGGACATGCCAAAATCACCTGCCGACTATGCCAGAACCACTTAGCGAACACTCCGGAATCACTTGCCGGGCATGCAGGAACCACCTCACAGAAATGCCAGAACCCCGTGTCAATGACCCCGGAAACACCAGCCGAGCACGCCGGAATCACCTGCTCGACTTGCCAGAACCACCTGCCGGACTAGCAAAAATCACCTGCCGGCTATGCCACAACCAGTTGGTGAACACTTCGGAATCACCTGCCAGGCTTGCTGGAACCACCTGCCAGTCATGCCAAAATCACCTGCCAACTACGACAGAACCGCTTGGCGGACACTGCGGAAACACCTGTCGGGCCGGCTGGAACCACATCTCAGACGTGCCAGAAACGTGTTCATGAGATGCTGGAACCACACCCCGAACAGACGGATACCACCTTCCAGAACCGCCTGAACCACCTGCTGAGCACGCCAGAACCACCTGCTCGACTCACCGGTACCACCTCCCTGACACGCCAAAATCACCTGCTGGGTATGCCAGAACCACTTGGCGGACACTCCGGAATCATCTGCCGGACATGCCGGAACCAGCTCTCAGACACACCAGAACCAAGTGCCGGAGACGCCGGAAGCACCTGCCGAGCATGCCGGAGCCACCTGCTCGACTCGCCAGAAACACCTGCCGGACACGCGAAAATCAACTGCCGGGTATGCCAGAACCACCTGGCGGACACTACGGAATCACCTGCCGCGCATGCCGGAACCACCTCTCAGACGTGCCGGAAGCACGTGCCAGACACGCCGGAAACACCTACCGGACACACCGGAAGCACCTGCCAAGAACGCCGGAGCCACCTGTTCGACTCGCTGGAACCACCTGCCGGACAGGCCAATATCAACTGCTGGCTATGCCAGAACCACCTGGGGGACAGTCCGGGATCACCTGCCAGCCATGGCGGAACCACCTCTCAGACGTACCAGAACCACCTGCCGGAGAAGCTGGAAACACGTCCTGGACAGACTGGAACCACGTGACGGCCATGCCTGAACCACCTTCCGAGCACGGCGGAACCACCTGCCGGACACGCCAAAATCACCTCCGGGCTACGCCAGAACCACTTGGACGACTCTCTGAAATGACCTGCCGGGCATGTTGGAACCACCTCTCAGACGTGCCAGAAGCACGTGGCGGACAGTCCGGAATCACCTGTTGGGCATACGCAACCACCTCTGACACGTACCAGAACCACGTGCCGTGCATGCCGGAACCACCTACCGGACAGACCGGAATCAACTTTTGGGCATGCCGGAACCAGCAGTCAGATGTGCCAGAAACACGTGCCGTAGACGCCGGAAGCACCTGCCGAGCACGTCGCAACCACCTGCTCAACTCGCCTGAACTACCTGCCGGACACGCCACAATCACCTCCCCGCTACACCAGCACCACTTCGTGGACAAGCCGGAATCACGTGAGGGGCATGCCGGCATAGCCTCTCAGACTGAACCTCGTGCTGGACACCACAGAACCACCTGCCGGACACGCCGGAACCACCGGCTCGACCCGCCGGAACGACCGCTGGACGTGCAAAATCACCTGCCGGCTACGCCGAAAACACTTGGCAAACACTCCGGAATCACCTGCCGGGCATGCTGGAAGCACCTCTCAGATATGCCAGAACCACGTGCCAATGACCCCGGAAGCACCTGCCGAGCACGCCGGAACCACCTGCTCGACTCGCCAGAACCATCTGCCGGACACGCAAAAATCACCTGCCGGCTACGCCACAACCACTTGGCGAACACTCCGGAATCACTTGCCGGGCATGCAGGAACCACCTCTCAGACATGACAGAACCTCGTGCCAATGACCCCGGAAGCACCAGCCGAGCACGCCGGAACCACCTGCTCGACTCGCCAGAACCACCTGCCGATCACGCAAAAATCACCTGCTGGCTAAGCCACAACCAGTTGGGGAACACTTCAGAATCACATGCCGGGCTTGCTTGAACCACCTGCCGGTCATGCCAAAATCACCTGCCAACTACGCCAGTACCACTTGGCGGACACTGTGGAAACACCTGTCGGGCCGGCCGGAACCACATCTCAGACGTGCCAGAACCATGTGCATGAGATGCTGGAACCACACCCCGAACAGACGCAAAACACCTGCCAGACCCGTCTGAACAACCTGCCGAGCACGCCGGAGCCACCTGCTCGACTCGCCGGAACCACCTACCTGACATGCCCAAATCACCTGCTGGGTATGCCAGAACCACTTGACGGACACTCCGGAATCATCTGCCGGACATGCCGGAACCAGCTCTCAGACACAGCAGAACCACGTGCCGGAGACGCCGGAAGCACCTGCCGAGCATGCCGGAGCCACCTGCTCGACTCGCCAGAAACACCTGCCGGACACGCCAAAATCACCTGCCGGGTACGCCAGAACCACCTGGCGGACACTCCGAAATCACCTGTTACGCATGCCGGAACCACCTCTCAGACGTGCCGGAAGCACGTGCCTGACACGCCGGAATCACCTACCGGACAGACCGGAACCACCTGCCGAGCACGCCGGAGCCACCTGTTCGACTCGCTGGAACCACCTGCCGGACACGCCGGAACCACCGGCTCGACCCGCCCGAACGACCGCTGGACATGCAAACTCACCTGCCGGCTACGCCGGAAACACTTGGCGAACACTCCGGAATCACCTGCCGGGCATGCCGGAACCACCTCTCAGATATGCCAGAACCACGTGCCAATGACCCCGGAAGCACCTGCCGAGCACGCCGGAACCACCTGCACGACTCGCCAGAAACACCTGCCGGACATGCCAAAATCACCTGCCGGGTAGGCCAGAACCACCTGGCGGACACTCCGAAATCACCTGTCGCGCATGCCGGAACCACCTCTCAGACGTGCCGGAAGCACGTGCCGGACACGCCGGAATCACCTACCGGACAGACCGGAACCACCTGCCGAGCACGCCGGAGCCGCCTGTTCGACTCGCTGGAACCACCTGCCGGACAGGCCAATATCAACTGCTGGCTATGCCAGAACCACCTGGGGGACGGTCCGGAATCACCTGCCAGCCCTGGCGGAACCACCTCTCAGACGTACCAGAACCACCTGCCGGAGAAGCTGGAAACACGTCCTGGACAGTCTGGAACCACCTGCCGGCCAAGCCTGAACCACCTGCCAAGCACAACGGAACAACCTGCCAGACACGCCAAAATCACCTGCGTGTTATGCCAGAACCACTTGGAGGACTCTCTGGGATGACCTGCCGGGCATGCCGGAACCACCTCTCAGACGTGCCAGAACCATGTGGCGGACAGTCCGGAATCACCTGTTGGGCATGCGCAACCACCTCTGAGACGTACCAGAACCACATGCCGTGCAGGCTGGAACCACCTACCGGACAGACCGGAATCACCTTCCGGGCATGCCGGAACCACCTGTCAGATGTGCCAGAAACACGTGCCGGAGACGCCGGAAGCACCTGCCAAGCACGTTGGAACCACCTGCTCAACTCGCCTGAACCACCTGCCGCACATGCCAAAATCACCTGCCGACTATGCCAGAACCACTTGGCGAACACTCCGGAATCACTTGCCGGGCATGCAGGAACCACCTCTCAGACATGCCAGAACCCCGTGCCAATGACCCCAGAAGCACCAGCCGAGCACGCCGGAACCACCTGCTCGACTCGCCAGAACCAAATGCCGATCACGCAAAAATCACCTGCCGGCTACGCCACAACCAGTTGGTGAACACTTTGGAATCACCTGCCAGGCTTGCTGGAACCACCTGCCAGTCATGCCAAAATCACCTGCCAACTACGCCAGAACCGCTTGGCGGACACTGCGGAAACACCTGTCGGGCCGGCTGGAACCACATCTCAGACGTGCCAGAAACGTGTTCATGAGATGCTGGAACCACACCCCGAACAGACGGATACCACCTGCCAGAACCGCCTGAACCAACTGCCGAGCACGCCGGAACCACCTGCTCGACTCACCGGTACCACCTCCCTGACAGGCCAAAATCACCTGCTGGGTATGCCAGATCCACTTGGCGGAGACTCCGGAATCATCTGCCGGACATGCCGGAACCAGCTCCCAGACACACCAGAACCAAGTGCCGGAGACGCCGGAAGCACCTGCCGAGCATGCCGGAGCCACCTGCTCGACTCGCCAGAAACACCTGCCGGACACGCCAAAATCACCTGCCGGGTATGCCAGAACCACCTGGCGGACACTACGGAATCACCTGCCGCGCATGCCGGAAGCACGTGCCAGACACGCCGCAAACACCTACCGGACAGACCGGAACCACCTGCCAAGAACACCTGAGCCACCTGTTCGACTCGCTGGAACCACCTGCCGGACAGGCCAATATCAACTGCTGGCTATGCCAGAACCACCTGGGGGACAGTCCGGGATCACCTGCCATCCATGGCGGAACCACCTCTCAGACGTACCAGAACCACCTGCCGGAGAAGCTGGAAACACGTCCTGGAAAGACTGGAACCACGTGACGGCCATGCCTTAACCACCTGCCGAGAACCCCGGAACCACCTGCCGGACACGCCAAAATCACCTGTGGGCTATGCCAGAACCACTTGGACGACTCTCCGAAATGACCTGCCGGGCATGTTGGAACCAACTCTCAGACGTGCCAGAAGCACGTGGCGGACAGTCCGGAATCACCTGTTGGGCATACGCAACCACCTCTGACACGTACGAGAACCACGTGCCGTGCACGCCGGAACCACCTACCGGACAGACCGGAATCAACTTTTGGGCATGCCGGAACCACCAGTCAGATGTGCCAGAAACACGTGCCGGAGACGCCGGAAGCACCTGCCGAGCACGTCGCAACCACCTGCTCAACTCGCCTGAACCACCTGCCGGACACGCCAAAATCACCTGCCCGCTACACCAGCACCACTTCGGGGACAAGCCGGAATCACGTGAGGGGCATGCCGGCACAGCCTCTCAGACTGAACCTCGTGCCGGACACCACAGAACCACCTGCCGGACAGACCGGAACCACCTGCCGGACACGCCGGAACAACCGGCTCGACCCGCCGGAACGACCGCTGGACATGCAAACTCACCTGCCGGCTACGCCGGAAACACTTGGCGAACACTCCGGAATCACCTGCCGGGCATGCCGGAACCACCTCTCAGATATGCCAGAACCACGTGCCAATGACCCCGGAAGCACCTGCCGAGCACGCCGGAACCACCTGCTCGACTCGCCAGAAAGTCCTGCCGGACACGCAAAAATCACCTGCCGGCAACGCCACAACCAGTTGGGGAACACTTCGGAATCACCTGCCGGGCTTGCTGGAACCACCTGCCGGTCATGCCAAAATCACCTGCCAATTACGCCAGTACCACTTGGCGGACACTGTGGAAACACCTGTCGGGCCGGCCGGAACCACATCTCAGACGTGCCAGAACCATGTGCATGAGATGCTGGAACCACACCCCGAACAGACGGAAAACACCTGCCAAACCCGTCTGAACAACCTGCCGAGCACGCCGGAGCCACCTGCTTGACTCGCCGGAACCACCTACCTGACATGCCCAAATCACCAGCCGGGTATGCCAGAACCACTTGGCGGACACTCCGGAATCATCTGCCGGACATGCCGGAACCAGCTCTCAGACACAGCAGAACCACGTGCCGGAGACGCCGGAAGCACCTGCCGAGCATGCCGGAGCCACCTGCTCGACTCGCCAAAAACACCTGCCGGAAACGCCAAAATCACCTGCCGGGTACGCCAGAACCACCTGGCGGACACTCCGAAATCACCTGTCGCGCATGCCGGAACCACCTCTCAGACGTGCCGGAAGCACGTGCCGGACACGCCGGAACCACGTGACGGCCATGCCTGAACCACCTGCCGAGCACGCCGGAGCCACCTGTTCGACTTGCTGTAACCACCTGCCGGACAGGCCAATATCAACTGCTGGCTATGCCAGAACCACCTCGGGGACGGTCCGGAATCACCTGCCAGCCATGGCGGAACCACCTCTCAGACGTACCAGAACCACCTGCCGGAGAAGCTGGAAACACGTCCTGGACAGTCTGGAACCACCTGCCGGCCAAGCCTGAACCACCTGCCAAGCACAACGGAACAACCTGCCAGACACGCCAAAATCACCTGCGTGTTATGCCAGAACCACTTGGAGGACTCTCTGGGATGACCTGCCGGGCATGCCGGAACCACCTCTCAGACGTGCCAGAACCATGTGGCGGACAGTCCGGAATCACCTGTTGGGCATGCGCAACCACCTCTGAGACGTACCAGAACCACATGCCGTGCAGGCTGGAACCACCTACCGGACAGACCGGAATCACCTTTCGGGCATGCCGGAACCACCTGTCAGATGTGCCAGAAACACGTGCCGGAGATGCCGGAAGCACCTGCCAAGCACGTTGGAACCACTTGCTCAACTCGCCTGAACCACCTGCCGGACATGCCAAAATCACCTGCCGACTATGCCAGAACCACTTGGCGAACACTCCGGAATCACTTGCCGGGCATGCAGGAACCACCTCTCAGACATGCCAGAACCCCGTGCCAATGACCCCGGAAGCACCAGCCGAGCACGCCGGAACCACCTGCTCGACTCGCCAGAACCAAATGCCGATCACGCAAAAATCACCTGCCGGCTACGCCACAACCAGTTGGTGAACACTTTGGAATCACCTGCCAGGCTTGCTGGAACCACCTGCCAGTCATGCCAAAATCACCTGCCAACTACGCCAGTACCGCTTGGCGGACACTGCGGAAACACCTGTCGGGCCGGCTGGAACCACATCTCAGACGTGCCAGAAACGTGTTCATGAGATGCTGGAACCACACCCCGAACAGACGGATACCACCTGCCAGAACCGCCTGAACCACGGGCCGAGCACGCCGGAACCACCTGCTCGACTCACCGGTACCACCTCCCTGACACGCCAAAATCACCTGCTGGGTATGCCAGATCCACTTGGCGGACACTCCGGAATCATCTGCCGGACATGCCGGAACCAGCTCCCAGACACACCAGAACCAAGTGCCGGAGACGCCGGAAGCACCTGCCGAGCATGCCGGAGCCACCTGCTCGACTCGCCAGAAACACCTGCCGGACACGCCAAAATCACCTGCCGGGTATGCCAGAACCACCTGGCGGACACTACGGAATCACCTGCCGCGCATGCCGGAACCACGTGCCAGACACGCCGCAAACACCTACCGGACAGACCGGAACCACCTGCCAAGAACACCTGAGCCACCTGTTCGACTCGCTGGAACCACCTGCCGGAGAGGCCAATATCAACTGCTGGCTATGCCAGAACCACCTGGGGGACAGTCCGGGATCACCTGACAGCCATGGCGGAACCACCTCTCAGACGTACCAGAACCACCTGCCGGAGAAGCTGGAAACACGTCCTGGAAAGACTGGAACCACGTGACGCCCATGCCTGAACCACCTGCAGAGCACCCCGGAACCACCTGCCGGACACGCCAAAATCACCTGTGGGCTATGCCAGAACCACTTGGACGACTCTCCGAAATGACCTGCCGGGCATGTTGGAACCACCTCTCAGACGTGCCAGAAGCACGTGGCGGACAGTCCGGAATCACCTGTTGGGCATACGCAACCACCTCTGACACGTACCAGAACCACGTGCCGTGCACGCCGGAACCACCTACCGGACAGACCGGAATCAACTTTTGGGCATGCCGGAACCACCAGTCAGATGTGCCAGAAACACGTGCCGGAGATGCCGGAAGCACCTGCCGAGCACGTCGCAACCACCTGCTCAACTCGCCTGAACCACCTGCCGGACACGCCAAAATCACCTGCCCGCTACACCAGCACCACTTCGGGGACAAGCCGGAATCACGTGAGGGGCATGCCGGCACAGCCTCTCAGACTGAACCTCGTGCCGGACACCACAGAACCACCTGCTGGACAGACCGGAACCACCTGCCGGACACGCCGGAACCACCGGCTCGACCCGCCGGAACGACCGCTGGACGTGCAAAATCACCTGCCGGCTACGCCGAAAACACTTGGCAAACACTCCGGAATCACCTGCCGGGCATGCTGGAAGCACCTCTCAGATATGCCAGAACCACGTGCCAATGACCCCGGAAGCACCTGCCGAGCACGCCGGAACCACCTGCTCGACTCGCCAGAACCACCTGCCGGACACGCAAAAATCACCTGCCGGCTACGCCACAACCACTTGGCGAACACTCCGGAATCACTTGCCGGGCATGCAGGAACCACCTCTCAGACATGACAGAACCTCGTGCCAATGACCCCGGAAGCACCAGCCGAGCACGCCAGAACCACCTGCTCGACTCGCCAGAACCACCTGCCGATCACGCAAAAATCACCTGCTGGCTAAGCCACAACCAGTTGGGGAACACTTCGGAATCACATGCCGGGCTTGCTTGAACCACCTGCCGGTCATGCCAAAATCACCTGCCAACTACGCCAGTACCACTTGGCGGACACTGTGGAAACACCTGTCGGGCCGGCCGGAACCACATCTCAGACGTGCCAGAACCATGTGCATGAGATGCTGGAACCACACCCCGAACAGACGGAAAACACCTGCCAGACCCGTCTGAACAACCTGCCGAGCACGCCGGAGCCACCTGCTCGACTCGCCGGAACCACCTACCTGACATGCCCAAATCACCTGCTGGGTATGCCAGAACCACTTGACGGACACTCCGGAATCATCTGCCGGACATGCCGGAACCAGCTCTCAGACACAGCAGAACCACGTGCCGGAGACGCCGGAAGCACCTGCCGAGCATGCCGGAGCCACCTGCTCGACTCGCCAGAAACACCTGCCGGACACGCCAAAATCACCTGCCGGGTACGCCAGAACCACCTGGCGGACACTCCGAAATCACCTGTTACGCATGCCGGAACCACCTCTCAGACGTGCCGGAAGCACGTGCCTGACACGCCGGAATCACCTACCGGACAGACCGGAACCACCTGCCGAGCACGCCGGAGCCACCTGTTCGACTCGCTGGAACCACCTGCCGGACACGCCGGAACCACCGGCTCGACCCGCCCGAACGACCGCTGGACATGCAAACTCACCTGCCGGCTACGCCGGAAACACTTGGCGAACACTCCGGAATCACCTGCCGGGCATGCCGGAACCACCTCTCAGATATGCCAGAACCACGTGCCAATGACCCCGGAAGCACCTGCCGAGCACGCCGGAACCACCTGCTCGACTCGCCAGAAACACCTGCCGGACATGTCAAAATCACCTGCCGGGTAGGCCAGAACCACCTGGCGGACACTCCGAAATCACCTGTCGCGCATGCCGGAACCACCTCTCAGACGTGCCGGAAGCACGTGCCGGACACGCCGGAATCACCTACCGGACAGACCGGAACCACCTGCCGAGCACGCCGGAGCCGCCTGTTCGACTCGCTGGAACCACCTGCCGGACAGGCCAATATCAACTGCTGGCTATGCCAGAACCACCTGGGGGACGGTCCGGAATCACCTGCCAGCCCTGGCGGAACCACCTCTCAGACGTACCAGAACCACCTGCCGGAGAAGCTGGAAACACGTCCTGGACAGTCTGGAACCACCTGCCGGCCAAGCCTGAACCACCTGCCAAGCACAACGGAACAACCTGCCAGACACGCCAAAATCACCTGCGTGTTATGCCAGAACCACTTGGAGGACTCTCTGGGATGACCTGCCGGGCATGCCGGAACCACCTCTCAGACGTGCCAGAACCATGTGGCGGACAGTCCGGAATCACCTGTTGGGCATGCGCAACCACCTCTGAGACGTACCAGAACCACATGCCGTGCAGGCTGGAACCACCTACCGGACAGACCGGAATCACCTTTCGGGCATGCCGGAACCACCTGTCAGATGTGCCAGAAACACGTGCCGGAGACGCCGGAAGCACCTGCCAAGCACGTTGGAACCACCTGCTCAACTCGCCTGAACCACCTGCCGCACATGCCAAAATCACCTGCCGACTATGCCAGAACCACTTGGCGAACACTCCGGAATCACTTGCCGGGCATGCAGGAACCACCTCTCAGACATGCCAGAACCCCGTGCCAATGACCCCAGAAGCACCAGCCGAGCACGCCGGAACCACCTGCTCGACTCGCCAGAACCAAATGCCGATCACGCAAAAATCACCTGCCGGCTACGCCACAACCAGTTGGTGAACACTTTGGAATCACCTGCCAGGCTTGCTGGAACCACCTGCCAGTCATGCCAAAATCACCTGCCAACTACGCCAGAACCGCTTGGCGGACACTGCGGAAACACCTGTCGGGCCGGCTGGAACCACATCTCAGACGTGCCAGAAACGTGTTCATGAGATGCTGGAACCACACCCCCAACAGACGGATACCACCTGCCAGAACCGCCTGAACCAACTGCCGAGCACGCCGGAACCACCTGCTCGACTCACCGGTACCACCTCCCTGACAGGCCAAAATCACCTGCTGGGTATGCCAGATCCACTTGGCGGAGACTCCGGAATCATCTGCCGGACATGCCGGAACCAGCTCCCAGACACACCAGAACCAAGTGCCGGAGACGCCGGAAGCACCTGCCGAGCATGCCGGAGCCACCTGCTCGACTCGCCAGAAACACCTGCCGGACACGCCAAAATCACCTGCCGGGTATGCCAGAACCACCTGGCGGACACTACGGAATCACCTGCCGCGCATGCCGGAAGCACGTGCCAGACACGCCGCAAACACCTACCGGACAGACCGGAACCACCTGCCAAGAACACCTGAGCCACCTGTTCGACTCGCTGGAACCACCTGCCGGACAGGCCAATATCAACTGCTGGCTATGCCAGAACCACCTGGGGGACAGTCCGGGATCACCTGCCATCCATGGCGGAACCACCTCTCAGACGTACCAGAACCACCTGCCGGAGAAGCTGGAAACACGTCCTGGAAAGACTGGAACCACGTGACGGCCATGCCTTAACCACCTGCCGAGCACCCCGGAACCACCTGCCGGACACGCCAAAATCACCTGTGGGCTATGCCAGAACCACTTGGACGACTCTCCGAAATGACCTGCCGGGCATGTTGGAACCAACTCTCAGACGTGCCAGAAGCACGTGGCGGACAGTCCGGAATCACCTGTTGGGCATACGCAACCACCTCTGACACGTACGAGAACCACGTGCCGTGCACGCCGGAACCACCTACCGGACAGACCGGAATCAACTTTTGGGCATGCCGGAACCACCAGTCAGATGTGCCAGAAACACGTGCCGGAGACGCCGGAAGCACCTGCCGAGCACGTCGCAACCACCTGCTCAACTCGCCTGAACCACCTGCCGGACACGCCAAAATCACCTGCCCGCTACACCAGCACCACTTCGGGGACAAGCCGGAATCACGTGAGGGGCATGCCGGCACAGCCTCTCAGACTGAACCTCGTGCCGGACACCACAGAACCACCTGCCGGACAGACCGGAACCACCTGCCGGACACGCCGGAACCACCGGCTCGACCCGCCGGAACGACCGCTGGACATGCAAACTCACCTGCCGGCTACGCCGGAAACACTTGGCGAACACTCCGGAATCACCTGCCGGGCATGCCGGAACCACCTCTCAGATATGCCAGAACCACGTGCCAATGACCCCGGAAGCACCTGCCGAGCACGCCAGAACCACCTGCTCGACTCGCCAGAAAGTCCTGCCGGACACGCAAAAATCACCTGCCGGCAACGCCACAACCAGTTGGGGAACACTTCGGAATCACCTGCTGGGCTTCCTGGAACCACCTGCCGGTCATGCCAAAATCACCTGCCAATTACGCCAGTACCACTTGGCGGACACTGTGGAAACACCTGTCGGGCCGGCCGGAACCACATCTCAGACGTGCCAGAACCATGTGCATGAGATGCTGGAACCACACCCCGAACAGACGGAAAACACCTGCCAGACCCGTCTGAACAACCTGCCGAGCACGCCGGAGCCACCTGCTCGACTCGCCGGAACCACCTACCTGACATGCCCAAATCACCAGCCGGGTATGCCAGAACCACTTGGCGGACACTCCGGAATCATCTGCCGGACATGCCGGAACCAGCTCTCAGACACAGCAGAACCACGTGCCGGAGACGCCGGAAGCACCTGCCGAGCATGCCGGAGCCACCTGCTCGACTCGCCAAAAACACCTGCCGGAAACGCCAAAATCACCTGCCGGGTACGCCAGAACCACCTGGCGGACACTCCGAAATCACCTGTCGCGCATGCCGGAACCACCTCTCAGACGTGCCGGAAGCACGTGCCGGACACGCCGGAACCACGTGACGGCCATGCCTGAACCACCTGCCGAGCACGCCGGAGCCACCTGTTCGACTTGCTGTAACCACCTGCCGGACAGGCCAATATCAACTGCTGGCTATGCCAGAACCACCTCGGGGACGGTCCGGAATCACCTGCCAGCCATGGCGGAACCACCTCTCAGACGTACCAGAACCACCTGCCGGAGAAGCTGGAAACACGTCCTGGACAGTCTGGAACCACCTGCCGGCCAAGCCTGAACCACCTGCCAAGCACAACGGAACAACCTGCCAGACACGCCAAAATCACCTGCGTGTTATGCCAGAACCACTTGGAGGACTCTCTGGGATGACCTGCCGGGCATGCCGGAACCACCTCTCAGACGTGCCAGAACCATGTGGCGGACAGTCCGGAATCACCTGTTGGGCATGCGCAACCACCTCTGAGACGTACCAGAACCACATGCCGTGCAGGCTGGAACCACCTACCGGGCAGACCGGAATCACCTTTCGGGCATGCCGGAACCACCTGTCAGATGTGCCAGAAACACGTGCCGGAGATGCCGGAAGCACCTGCCAAGCACGTTGGAACCACTTGCTCAACTCGCCTGAACCACCTGCCGGACATGCCAAAATCACCTGCCGACTATGCCAGAACCACTTGGCGAACACTCCGGAATCACTTGCCGGGCATGCAGGAACCACCTCTCAGACATGCCAGAACCCCGTGCCAATGACCCCGGAAGCACCAGCCGAGGACGCCGGAACCACCTGCTCGACTCGCCAGAACCACCTGCCGGACACGCCAAAATCACCTGCCCGCTACACCAGCACCACTTCGGGGACAAGCCGGAATCACGTGAGGGGCATGCCGGCACAGCCTCTCAGACTGAACCTCGTGCCGGACACCACAGAACCACCTGCCGGACAGACCGGAACCACCTGCTGGACACGCCGGAACCACCGGCTCGACCCGCCGGAACGACCGCTGGACATGCAAACTCACCTGCCGGCTACGCCGGAAACACTTGGCGAACACTCCGGAATCACCTGCCGGGCATGCCGAACCACCTCTCAGATATGCCAGAACCACGTGCCAATGTCCCCGGAAGCACCT
This sequence comes from Equus caballus, assembly GCF_041296265.1. Lineage (NCBI taxonomy): Eukaryota > Metazoa > Chordata > Mammalia > Perissodactyla > Equidae > Equus > Equus caballus. Next base: position 6,337,788 of record NC_091700.1, on the reverse strand, counting down.
GCCGAGCACGCCGGAACCACCTGCTCGACTCGCCAGAACCACCTGCCGGATACGCAGAAATCACCTGCCGGCTACGCCACAACCAGTTGGGGAACACTTCGGAATCACCTGCCGGGCTTGCTGGAACCACCTGCCGGTCATGCCAAAATCACCTGCCAACTACGCCAGTACCACTTGGCGGACACTGTGGAAACACCTTTCGGGCCGGCCGGAACCACATCTCAGACGTGCCAGAACCATGTGCATGAGATGCTGGAACCACACCCCGAACAGACGGAAAACACCTGCCAGACCCGTCTGAACAATCTGCCGAGCACGCCGGAGCCACCTGCTCGACTCGCCGGAACCACCTACCTGACATACCCAAATCACCAGCCGGGTATGCCAGAACCACTTGGCGGACACTCCGGAATCATCTGCCGGACATGCCGGAACCAGCTCTCAGACACCCCAGAACCAAGTGCCGGAGACGCCGGAAGCACCTGCCGAGCATGCCGGAGCCACCTGCTCGTCTCGCCAGAAACACCTGCCGGACACGCCAAAATCACCTGCCGGGTACGCCAGAACCACCTGGCGGACACTCCGAAATCACCTGCCGCGCATGCCGGAACCACCTCTCAGACGTGGCGGAAGCACGTGCCAGACATGCCGGAATCACCTACCGGACAGACTGGAATCACCTGCCGAGCACGCCGGAGCCACCTGCTCGACTCGCCAGAAACACCTGCCGGACACGCCAAAATCACCTGCAGGGTAGGCCACAACCACCTGGCGGATACTAAGGAATCACCTGCCGCGCATGCCGGAAGCACCTCTCAGACGTGCCGGAAGCACGTGCCAGACACGCCGGAAACACCTACCGGACAGACCGGAACCACCTGCCAAGAACGCCGGAGCCACCTGTTCGACTCGCTGGAACCACCTGCCGGACAGGCCAATATCAACTGCTGGCTATGCCAGAACCACCTGGGGGACAGTCCGGGATCACCTGCCAGCCATGGCGGAACCACCTCTCAGACGTACCAGAACCACCTGCCGGAGAAGCTGGAAACACGTCCTGGACAGACTGGAACCACGTGACGGCCATGCCTGAACCACCAGCAGAGCACGGCGGAACCAGCTGCCGGACACGCCGAAATCACCTGCGGGCTACGCCAGAACCACTTGGACGACTCTCTGGGATGACCTGCCGGGCATGCCGGAACCACCTCTCAGACGTGCCAGAACCATGTGGCGGACAGTCCGGAATCACCTGTTGGGCATGCGCAACCACCTCTGAGACGTACCAGAACCACATGCCGTGCAGGCTGGAACCACCTACCGGACAGACCGGAATCACCTTTCGGGCATGCCGGAACCACCTGTCAGATGTGCCAGAAACACGTGCCGGAGACGCCGGAAGCACCTGCCAAGCACGTTGGAACCACCTGCTCAACTCGCCTGAACCACCTGCCGGACATGCCAAAATCACCTGCCGACTATGCCAGAACCACTTGGCGAACACTCCGGAATCACTTGCTGGGCATGCAGGAACCACCTCTCAGACATGCCAGAACCCCGTGCCAATGACCCCGGAAGCACCAGCCGAGCACGCCGGAACCACCTGCTCGACTCGCCAGAACCAAATGCCGATCACGCAAAAATCACCTGCCGGCTACGCCACAACCAGTTGGTGAACACTTTGGAATCACCTGCCAGGCTTGCTGGAACCACCTGCCGGTCATGCCAAAATCACCTGCCAACTACACCAGAACCGCTTGGCGGACACTGCGGAAACACCTGTCGGGCCGGCTGGAACCACATCTCAGACGTGCCAGAAACGTGTTCATGAGATGCTGGAACCACACCCCGAACAGACGGATACCACCTGCCAGAACCGCCTGAACCACCTGCCGAGCACGCCGGAACCACCTGCTCGACTCACCGGTACCACCTCCCTGACACGCCAAAATCACCTGCTGGGTATGCCAGAACCACTTGGCGGACACTCCGGAACCATCTGCCGGACATGCCGGAACCAGCTCTCAGACACACCAGAACCACGTGCCGGAGACGCCGGAAGCACCTGCCGAGCATGCCGGAGCCACCTGCTCGACTCGCCAGAAACACCTGCCGGACACGCCAAAATCACCTGCCGGGTATGCCAGAACCACCTGGCGGACACTACGGAATCACCTGCCGCCCATGCCGGAAGCACGTGCCAAACACGCCGCAAACACCTACCGGACAGACCGGAACCACCTGCCAAGAATGCCGGAGCCACCTGTTCGACTCGCTGGAACCACCTGCCGGACAGGCCAATATCAACTGCTGGCTATGCCAGAACCACCTGGGGGACAGTCCGGGATCACCTGCCAGCCATGGCGGAACCACCTCTCAGACGTACCAGAACCACCTGCCGGAGAAGCTGGAAACACGTCCTGGACACACTGGAACCACGTGACGGCCATGCCTTAACCACCTGCCGAGCACGGCGGAACCACCTGCCGGACACGCCAAAATCACCTGCGGGCTACGCCAGAACCAGTTGGACGACTCTACGAAATGACCTGCCGGGCATGTTGGAACCAACTCTCAGACGTGCCAGAAGCATGTGGCGGACAGTCCGGAATCACCTGTTGGGCATACGCAACCACCTCTGAGACGTACCAGAACCACGTGCCGTGCACGCCGGAACCACCTACCGGACAGACCGGAATCAACTTTTGGGCATGCCGGAACCACCAGTCAGATGTGCCAGAAACACGTGCCGGAGACGCCGGAAGCCCCTGCCGAGCACGTCGCAACCACCTGCTCAACTCGCCTGAACCACCTGCCGGACACGCCAAAATCACCTGCCCGCTACACCAGCACCACTTCGGGGACAAGCCGGAATCACGTGAGGGGCATGCCGGCACAGCCTCTCAGACTGAACCTCGTGCCGGACACCACAGAACCACCTGCCGGACAGACCGGAACCACCTGCCGGACACGCCGGAACCACCGGCTCGACCCGCCGGAACAACCGCTGGACATGCAAACTCACCTGCCGGCTACGCCGGAAACTCTTGGCGAACACTCCGGAATCACCTGCCGGGCATGCCGGAACCACCTGTCAGATATGCCAGAACCACGTGCCAATGACCCCGGAAGCACCTGCCGAGCACGCCGGAACAACCTGCTCGACTTGCCAGAACCACCTGCCGGACACGCAAAAATCACCTGCCGGCTACGCCACAACCAGTTGGGGAACACTTCGGAATCACCTGCCGGGCTTGCTGGAGCCTCCTGCCGGTCATGCCAAAATCACCTGCCAACTACGCCAGTACCACTTGGCGGACACTGTGGAAACACCTGTCGGGCCGGCCGGAACCACATCTCAGACGTGCCAGAACCATGTGCATGAGATGCTGGAACCACACCCAGAACAGACGGAAAACACCTGCCAGACCCGTCTGAACAACCTGCCGAGCACGCCGGAGCCACCTGCTGAGCATGCCGGAACAACCTGCTCGACTCGCTGGAGCCACCTGCCGGACATGCCAAAATCAGCTGCCGGCTATGCCAGAACCACTTGCCGGACACTCCAAAATCACCTGTCTGGCGTGCCGGAACCACCTCTCATACGTACCAGAACCACGTGCAGGAGACGCCGGAAGCACCTGCCAAGCATGCCAGAACCACCTGATCCACTCCCCAGAACCACCTGCTGGACCCGCCTGAACCACCTGCCAGCTACGCGGGAACCACTTGGCGGACACTCCGCAATCACCTGCCGTGCATGCCGGAACCACCCCTCAGACGTGCCTGAAAAACGTGCCGGACACGCCGGAACCACCTCCCGGACTAACCGGAACCACATTTCGGACATTCCTGAACCACCTTACGAGCACGCTGGAACCACCTGCTCGACTCGCTGGAACCATCTGCTGGATACACCAAAATCACCTGCCGGCTACGCCAGAACCACTTGCCGACACTCCGGAATAACCTGCCATTCATCCTGGAACCGCCCCTCAGATGTGCCAGAACCAGGTGCTGGACGCCCCGGACCACTTCCGTGAAAGACTGGAACCACCTGCTGAGCATTCTGGAAACACCTGCTCGACTCCCGGGAACCGCCACTGGGGAAACTGTCATAGAAATGCAGGTAAAACGGCCTTTCTTGCCAGCCCTTAACTCGACACTTTAGAACTTCTGCTTCTGTCACAATTGCACCTTGCCAACCCGGCTCAGACGAAATGCCTACATCTTCCCCTGAAGCAACTGGGCTGACTCCCAAATGATTGAGCGTCCACATGCTTAGGAGGCGATAGACTGCACGCCTTTTTCCAACCACCATTGTGCACTGCTGGAGAGAGTGTCGGAAAGCAGCTATGTCAGAAAGACCCCTTTGCTCTCAGCCGTGCCCTCCATTGCTCTAGACGTGGAATGCACAATGCACTGGCTCCCGCCCTCAAGGGGCGACAAGCCACAGACCACCTTGCTTCCATCTCTTTAGGAAGCTGAGAAGGAATTCGCTTGCAACAGTGATCTTACAGAGTCCAGGGAACATCTCATACAAAGGCAGCTGAAACGCCGTTTCTTTTCCGCCCTTAACTTGCCGAATTGGAACTTCTGTTTCTGCCACATTTCCACCTTGCCATCCGGGCTCCGACGAAATGCCTACATCTTCCCCTTCAGCAACGGGGACGAGGCCCATATGACTGTGCTTCCACATGCTTAAGAGGAGAGAGACAGGCTTTTTACAATCACGATTGTGCACTGGTGGAGAGAGTGTCAGAAAGCACCTATGTCAGAAAGGTCCCTTTGATCTCAGCCATGCCCTGAATTGCTGTAGAGGAGGAAGGCACAATGCACTGCCTCTGGCTCCACCCCTCAATGGCAGACGAACCACACACCTTCTTGCGTCCAGCTCTTTAGGACGCTGAGAAAGAGCTCGCATTCCATAGTGCTCTTAGAGCGTCCAGGGAACATCTCATACAAAGGCAGCTGAACGCCGTTTCTTCCAGCACTTCACTCGCCGATCTGGAACATCTGCATGTGCCACATTTCCACCTTGTCAAGCCGGCTCAGACGAAATGCCTACAACTTCCCCTTAAGCAATGAGGACGAGGCCCGAATGATTGTGGTTCCACCTGCTTAGTAGGAGAGAGACAATAGGCTGTTAACCAACCGCCCTTGAGCAATGGTTGGGGGAGTGTCAGAAAGCACCAATGTCAGAAAGGGCCCTTTGCTCTCAGCCGTGCCCTCCATTGCTCTAGAGGTGGAGGGCACAAAGCACTGCCTCCATCCTTCAATTGGAGACAAGCCATAAACTGTCTTGCCTCCAGCTCTTTAGGAAGCTGACAAACAACTCGCTTTCCACAGTCCTGTTACAGCAGACCAGGGAACTTCTCATACAAAGGCAGCTCAAATGGCATTTCTTCCCAGCCCTTCACTCGCAGCTTTAGGACTTCTGCTTCTGCCGCAATTCCACCTTGCCAACCCGGCTCAGACGAAATGACTACATCTTCCCCTGAAGCAACTGGGCTGACTCCCAAATGATTGAGCGTCCACATGCTTAGGAGGCGATAGACTGCACGCCTTTTTCCAACCACCATTGTGCACTGCTGGAGAGAGTGTCGGAAAGCAGCTATGTCAGAAAGACCCCTTTGCTCTCAGCCGTGCCCTCCATTGCTCTAGACGTGGAATGCACAATGCACTGGCTCCCGCCCTCAAGGGGCGACAAGCCACAGACCACCTTGCTTCCATCTCTTTAGGAAGCTGAGAAGGAATTCTCTTGCAACAGTGATCTTACAGAGTCCAGGGAACATCTCATACAAAGGCAGCTGAAACGCCGTTTCTTTTCCGCCCTTAACTTGCCGATTTGGAACTTCTGTTTCTGCCACATTTCCACCTTGCCATCCGTGCTCCGACGAAATGCCTACATCTTCCCCTTCAGCAACGGGGACGAGGCCCATATGACTGTGCTTCCACATGCTTAAGAGGAGAGAGACAGGCTTTTTACAATCACGATTGTGCACTGGTGGAGAGAGTGTCAGAAAGCACCTATGTCAGAAAGGTCCCTTTGATCTCAGCCATGCCCTGAATTGCTGTAGAGGAGGAAGGCACAATGCACTGCCTCTGGCTCCACCCCTCAATGGCAGACGAACCACACACCTTCTTGCGTCCAGCTCTTTAGGACGCTGAGAAAGAGCTCGCATTCCATAGTGCTCTTAGAGCGTCCAGGGAACATCTCATACAAAGGCAGCTGAACGCCGTTTCTTCCAGCACTTCACTCGCCGATCTGGAACATCTGCATGTGCCACATTTCCACCTTGTCAAGCCGGCTCAGACGAAATGCCTACAACTTCCCCTTAAGCAATGAGGACGAGGCCCGAATGATTGTGGTTCCACCTGCTTAGTAGGAGAGAGACAATAGGCTGTTAACCAACCGCCCTTGAGCAATGGTTGGGGGAGTGTCAGAAAGCACCAATGTCAGAAAGGGCCCTTTGCTCTCAGCCGTGCCCTCCATTGCTCTAGAGGTGGAGGGCACAAAGCACTGCCTCCATCCTTCAATTGGAGACAAGCCATAAACTGTCTTGCCTCCAGCTCTTTAGGAAGCTGACAAACAACTCGCTTTCCACAGTCCTGTTACAGCAGACCAGGGAACTTCTCATACAAAGGCAGCTCAAATGGCATTTCTTCCCAGCCCTTCACACGCAGCTTTAGGACTTCTGCTTCTGCCGCAATTCCACCTTGCCAACCCGGCTCAGACGAAATGACTACATCTTCCCCTGAAGCAACTGGGCTGACTCCCAAATGATTGAGCGTCCACGTGCTTAGGAGGCGATAGACTGCACGCCTTTTTCCAACCACCATTGTGCACTGCTGGAGAGAGTGTCGGAAAGCAGCTATGTCAGAAAGACCCCTTTGCTCTCAGCCGTGCCCTTCATTGCTCTAGACGTGGAATGCACAAGGCACTGGCTCCCCCCCTCAAAGGGGCGACAAGCCACAGACCATCTTCCTTCCATCTCTTTAGGAAGCTGAGGAAGAACTCGCTTTCAACAGTGCTCTTTCTGTGTGCTGGCAACATCTCATACAAAGGCAGCTGATATGCCATTTCTTTTCAGCGCTTAACTCGCAGATTTGGATCTTCTGCTCCTGCGACATTTCCACCTTGACAACCCGGCTCAGACGAAATGTCTACATCTTCCCCTTCAGCAACGGGGATGAGGCCCAGATGACTGTGCTTCCGCATGCTTAGCAGGAGCAGACAATAGGCTTTTTACAAACCGCCATTGTGCACTGGGTCAGAGAGTGTCAGAATGCACCTATGTCAGAAAGGGCCCTTTGCTCTCAGCCGTGCCCTCCATTGCTCTAGAGGTGGAAGGCACAAAGCACTGCCTCCATCCTTCAATTGGAGACAAGCCATAAACTGTCCTGCTTCCAGCTCTTTAGGAAGCTGGGAAAGCACTCGCATTCCACAGTGCTCTTACAGCGTCCTGGGAACGTCTCATACAAAGGCAGCTGAACACCATGTCTTTTCAGCCCTTAACTCACCAATCTGCAACATCTGCTTCTGCCGCATTTCCACCTTGCCAACCCGGATCAGACGAAATGCCTACATCTTCCCCTGAAGCGACTGTGCTGATTCCCAAATGATTGAGCATCCACATGCTTAGGAGGCGATAAACTGCATGCCTGTTTCCAACCACCATTTTACACTGCTTAGAGAGCGTCGGAAAGCAGCTATGTCAGAAAGGCCCCTTTGCTCTCAGCCATGCCCTCCATTGCTCTCGAGGTGCAGGGCACAAGGCTCTGGATCCACCCCTCAATGGGATACAAACCACATCATTTCCTGCTTCCAGCTCTTTAGGAACTGGAGAAAAAACTCCCTTTCCACAGTGCTCTTACAGCGTCCTGGGAAAATCTCATACAAAGGAGGCTGAACGCCGTTTCTTTTCGGCACTTCACTCGCCAGTCTGGGACATCTGCATCCTGCACGTTTCCACCTTGCCAACCCGGCTCAGACGAAATGCCTACAACTTACCCTTGAGCAATGGGGATGAGGCCCATAGGATTGTGGTTCCACATGCTGAGGAGGAGAGAGACAATAGGCTTTTAACTAACCACGAAATGCAACGGTTGGGAGAGTGTCAGAAAGCACCAATGGCAGAAAGGCCCCTTTACTCTCAGCCGCGCCCTCCATTGCTGTAGAGGTGGAAGGCACAAAGCACTGCCTCCATCCTTCAATGGGAGACAAGCCATAAACTGTCTTGCCTCCAGCTCTTTAGGAAGCTGGGAAAGAACTCGCTTTCCACAGTGCTGTTACAGCATACGAGGAAACTCTCATACAGAGGCAGCTCAAACGCCATTTCTTCCCAGTGCTTAACTGGCCGCTTTAGGACTTCCGCTTCTGCCACAGTTCCACCTTGCCAACCCGGCTCAGACGAAATGCCTACATCTTCCCCTTAAGCAACGGGGGCGAAGCCCACATGATTGTGCTGCCACATGCTTAGAAGGAGCAGACAGTAGGCTTTTTACAAACCGCCATTGTGCACTGGGTCAGAGAGTGTCTGAATGCACCTATGTCAGAAAGGGCCCTTTGCTCTCAGCCGTGCCCTCCATTGCTCTAGAGGTGGAAGGCACAAAGCACTGCCTCCATCCTTCAGTGGGAGACAAGCCATAAACTGTCTTGCCTCCAGCTCTTTAGGAAGCTGACAAACAACTCGCTTTCCACAGTCCTTTTACAGCAGACCGGGGAACTTCTCATACAAAGGCAGCTCAAATGGCATTTCTTCTCAGCCCTTAACTCGCAGCTTTAGTACTCCTGCTTCTGCCGCAATTCCACCTTGCCAACCCGGCTCAGACGAAATGCCTACATCTTCCCCTTGAGCAATGGGGATGAGGCCCATAGGATTGTGGTTCCACATGCTGAGGAGGAGAGAGACAATAGGCTTTTAACTAACCACGAAGTGCAATGGTTGGGAGAGTGGCAGAAAGCACCAATATGAGAAAGACCCCTTTACTGTCAGCTGCGCCCTCCATTGCTGTAGAGTTGTAAGGCACAAAGCACTGCCTCCCTCCTTCAACGGAAGACAAGCCATAAACTGTCTTGCCTCCAGCTCTTTAGGAAGCTGGAAAGAACTCGCTTTCCACAGTGCTCTTACAGCATACGAGGAAACTCTCATGCTGAGGCAGCTCAAACGCCATTTCTTCCCTGTGCTTAACTGGCCGCTTTAGGACTTCCGCTTCTGCAACCGTTCCACCTTGCCAACCCGGCTCAGACGAAATGCCTACATCTTACCCTTAAGCAACGGGGGCGAAGCCCACATGATTGTGCTGCCACATGCTTCGCAGAAGCAGACAATGGGCTTTTTACAAACCGCCATTGTGCACTGGGTCAGAGAGTGTCAGAATGCACCTATGTCAGAAAGGGCCCTTTGCTCTCAGCCGTGCCCTCGATTGCTCTAGAGGTGGAAGGCACAAAGCACTGCCTCCATCCTTCAATTGGAGACAAGCCACAAACTGTCTTGCCTCCAGCTCTTTAGGAAGCTGACAAACAACTCGCTTTCAACAGTCCTGATACAGCAGACAGGGGAACTTCTCATACGAAGGCAGCTCAAATGGCATTTCTTCCCAGCCCTTAACTCGCAGCTTTAGGACTCCTGCTTCTGCCACAATTCCACCTTGCCAATCCGGCTCCGACGAAATGCCTACATCTTCCCATGAAGCAACTGGGCTGAGTGGCAAATGATTGAGCGTCCACGTGCTTAGGAGGCGATGGACTGCACGCCTTTTTCCAACCACCATTGCGCACTGCTGGAGAGAGTGTCGGAAAGCAGCTATGTCAGAAAGACCCCTTTGCTCTCAGCCGTGCCCTTCATTGCTCTAGACGTGGAATGCACAAATCACTGGCTCCCCCCCTCAAGGGGCGACAAAACACAGACCATCTTCCTTCCATCTCTTTAGGAAGCTGAGCAAGAACTCGCTTTCAACAGTGCTCTTTCTGTGTGCTGGCAACATCTCATACAAAGTCAGCTGATATGCCATTTCTTTTCAGCGCTTAACTCGCAGATTTGGAACTTCTGCTCCTGCCACATTTCCAGCTTGCCAACCCGCCTCAGACGAAATGTCTACATCTTCCCCTTCGGCAACGGGGACGAGGCCCACATGACTGTGCTTCCGCATGCTTAGCAGGAGCAGACAATCGGTTTTTACAAACCGCCATTGTGCACTGGGTCAGAGAGAGTCAGAATGCACCTATGTCAGAAAGGGCCCTTTGCTCTCAGCCGTGCCCTCCATTGCTCTAGAGGAGGAAGGCACAAAACACTGCCTCCATCCTTCAATTGGAGACAAGCCAGCAACTGTCCTGCTTCCAGCTCTTTAGGAAGCTGGGAAAGCACTCGCATTCCACAGTGCTCTTACAGCGTCCTGGGAACGTCTCATACAAAGGCAGCTGAACACCGTGTCTTTTCAGCCCTTAACTCACCAATCTGCAACATCTGCTTCTGCCGCATTTCCACCTTGCCAACCCGGCTCAGACGAAATGCCTACATCTTCCCCTCAAGCGACTGTGCTGATTCCCAAATGATTGAGCATCCACATGCTTAGGAGGCGATAAACTGCATGCCTTTTTCCAACCACCATTTTACACTGCTTAGAGAGCGTCGGAAAGCAGCTATGTCAGAAAGGCCCCTTTGCTCTCAGCCATGCCCTCCATTGCTCTCGAGGTGGATGGCACAAGGCACTGGTTCTGGATCCACCCCTCAATGGGAGACAAACCACATCTTGGCCTGCTTCCAGCTCTTTAGGAAGTGGAGAAAAAACTCCCTTTCCACAGTGCTCTTACAGCGTCCTGGGAACATCTCATACAAAGGAGGCTCAACGCCGTTTCTTTTCAGCACTTCACTCGCCAGTCTGGGACATCTGCATCCTGCACGTTTCCACCTTGCCAACCCGGCTCAGACGAAATGCCTACGGCTTCCCCTTGAGAAATGGGGATGAGGACCATAGGATTGTGGTTCCACATGCTGAGGAGGAGAGAGACAATAGGCTTTTAACTAACCACGAATTGCAACGGTTGGGAGAGTGTCAGAAAGCACCAATGGCAGAAAGGCCCCTTTACTATCAGCCGCTCCCTCCATTGCTGTAGAGGTGGAAGGCACAAAGCACTGCCTCCATAATTCAATGGGAGACAAGCCATAAACTGTCTTGCCTCCAGCTCTTTAGGAAGCTGGAAAAGAACTCGCTTTCCACAGTGCTGTTACAGCATACGAGGAAACTCTCATACAGAGGCAGCTCAAACGCCATTTCCTCGCAGTGCTTAACTGGCCTCTTTAGGACTTCCGCTTCTGCCACAGTTCCACCTTGCCAACCCGCCTCAGACGAAATGCCTACATCTTCCCCTTGAGCAACGGGGGTGAAGCCCACATGATTGTGCTTCCACATGCTTTCCCGGAGTAGACAATAGGCTTTTTACAAACCGCCATTGTGCACTGGGTCAAAGAGTGTCAGAATGCACTTATGTCAGAAGGGGTCCTTTGCTCTCAGCCATGCCCTCCATTGCTCTAGAGGTGGAAGGCACAAAGCACTGCCTCCATCCTCCAATTGGAGACAAGCCATAAACTGTCTTGCCTCCAGCTCTTTAGGAAGCTGACTAACAACTCGCTTTCCACAGTCCTGTTACAGCAGACCGGTTAACATCTCATACAAAGGCAGCTCAAATGGCATTTCTTCCCAGCCCTTAACTCGCAGCTTAGGACTCCTGCTTCTGCCGAAATTCCACCTTGCCAACCCGGCTCAGAAGAAATGCCTACATCTTCCCCTGAAGCAACTGGGCTGAGTCCCAAATGATTGAGCGTCCACGTGCTTAGGAGGCGATAGACTGCAGGCCTTTTTCCAGCCACCATTGTGCACTGCTGGAGAGAGTGTCGGAAAGCAGCTATGTCAGAAAGACCCCTTTGCTCTCAGCCATGCCCTTCATTGCTCTAGACTTGGAATGCACAATGCACTGGCTTCCCCCCTCAAGGGGCGATAAGCCACAGACCATCGTCCTTCCATCTCTTTAGGAAGCTGAGCAAGAACTCGCTTTCAACAGTGCTCTTTCTGTGTCCTGGCAACATCTCATACAAAGGCAGCTGATATGCCATTTCTTTTCAGCGCTTAACTCGCAGATTTGGAACTTCTGCTCCTGCCACATTTCCAGCTTGCCAACCCGCCTCAGAAGAAATGTCTACATCTTCCCCTTCAGCAACGGGGACGAGGCCCAGATGACTGTGCTTCCGCATGCTTAGCAGGAGCAGACAGTAGGCTTTTTACAAACCGCCATTGTGCACTGGGTCAGAGAGTGTCAGAATGCACCTATGTCAGAAAGGGCCCTTTGCTCTCAGCCGTGCCCTCCATTGCTCTAGAGGTGGAAGGCACAAAGCACTGCCTCCATCCTTCTATTGGAGACAAGCCAGCAACTGGCCTGCTTCCAGCACTTTAGGAAGCTGGGAAAGCACTCGCATTCCACCGTGCTCTTACAGTGCCCTGGGAACGTCTCCTACAAAGGCAGCTGAACACCGTGTCTTTTCAGCCCTTAACTCACCAATCTGCAACATCTGCTTCTGCCGCATTTCCACCTTGCCAACCCAGCTCAGACGAAATGCCTACATCTTCCCCTCAAGCGACTGTGCTGATTCCCAAATGATTGAGCATCCACATGCTTAGGAGGCGATAAACTGCATGCCTTTTTCCAACCACCATTTTACACTGCTTAGAGAGCGTCGGAAAGCAGCTATGTCAGAAAGGCCCCTTTGCTCTCAGCCATGCCCTCCATTTCTCTCGAGGTGGATGGCATAAGGCACTGGTTCTGGATCCACACCTCAATGGGAGACAAACCACATCTTGGCCTGCTTCCAGCTCTTTAGGAATTGGAGAAAAAACTCCCTTTCCACAGTGCTCTTACAGCGTCCAGGGAACATCTCATACAAAGGAGGCTGAATGCTGTTTCTTTTCAGCACTTAACTTGCCAGTCTGGGACATCTGCATCCTGCACGTTTCCACCTTGCCAACCCGGCTCAGACGAAATGCCTACATCTTACCCTTGAGCAATGGGGATGAGGCCCATTGGATTGTGGTTCCACATGCTGAGGAGGACAGAGACAATAGGCTTTTAACTAACCACAAAGTGCAACGGTTGGGAGAGTGTCAGAAAGCACCTATGGCAGAAAGACCCCTTTACTCTCAGCCGCGCCCTCCATTGCTGTAGAGGTGGAAGGCACAAAGCACTGCCTCCATCCTTCAACGGGAGACAAGCCATAAACTGTCTTGCCTCCAGCTCTTTAGGAAGCTGGGAAGGAACTCGCTTTCCAAGTGCTGTTACAGCATACGAGGAAATTCTCATACAGAGGCAGCTCCAAAGCCATTTCTTCCCTGTGCTTAACTGGCCGCTTTAGGACTTCCGCTTCTGCCACTGTTCCACCTTGCCAACCCGGCTCAGACGAAATGCCTACATCTTCCCCTTAAGCAACGGTGGCGAAGCCCACATGATTGTGCTGCCACATGCTTAGCAGGAGCAGACAATAGGCTTTTTACAAACCGCCATTGTGCACTGGGTCAGAGAGTGTCAGAATGCACCTATGTCAGAAAGGGCCCTTTGCTCTCAGCCGTGCCCTCCATTGCTCTAGAGGTGGAGGGCACAAAGCACTGCCTCCATCCTTCAATTGGAGACAAGCCATAAACTGTCTTGCCTCCAGCTCTTTAGGAAGCTGACAAACAACTCGCTTTCCACAGACCTGTTACAGCAGACCGGGGAACTTCTCATACAAAGGCAGCTCAAATGGCATTTCTTCCCAGCCCTTCACTCGCAGCTTTAGGACTTCTGCTTCTGCCGCAATACCACCTTGCCGACCCGGCTCAGACGAAATGACTACATCTTCCCCTGAAGCAACTGGGCTGACTCCCAAATGATTGAGCGTCCACATGCTTAGGAGGCGATAGACTGCACGCCTTTTTCCAACCACCATTGTGCACTGCTGGAGAGAGTGTCGGAAAGCAGCTATGTCAGAAAGACCCCTTTGCTCTCAGCCGTGCCCTCCATTGCTCTAGACGTGGAATGCACAATGCACTGGCTCCCGCCCTCAAGGGGCGACAAGCCACAGACCACCTTGCTTCCATCTCTTTAGGAAGCTGAGAAGGAATTCTCTTGCAACAGTGATCTTACAGAGTCCAGGGAACATCTCATACAAAGGCAGCTGAAACGCCGTTTCTTTTCCGCCCTTAACTTGCCGATTTGGAACTTCTGTTTCTGCCACATTTCCACCTTGCCATCCGTGCTCCGACGAAATGCCTACATCTTCCCCTTCAGCAACGGGGACGAGGCCCATATGACTGTGCTTCCACATGCTTAAGAGGAGAGAGACAGGCTTTTTACAATCACGATTGTGCACTGGTGGAGAGAGTGTCAGAAAGCACCTATGTCAGAAAGGTCCCTTTGATCTCAGCCATGCCCTGAATTGCTGTAGAGGAGGAAGGCACAATGCACTGCCTCTGGCTCCACCCCTCAATGGCAGACGAACCACACACCTTCTTGCGTCCAGCTCTTTAGGACGCTGAGAAAGAGCTCGCATTCCATAGTGCTCTTAGAGCGTCCAGGGAACATCTCATACAAAGGCAGCTGAACGCCGTTTCTTCCAGCACTTCACTCGCCGATCTGGAACATCTGCATGTGCCACATTTCCACCTTGTCAAGCCGGCTCAGACGAAATGCCTACAACTTCCCCTTAAGCAATGAGGACGAGGCCCGAATGATTGTGGTTCCACCTGCTTAGTAGGAGAGAGACAATAGGCTGTTAACCAACCGCCCTTGAGCAATGGTTGGGGGAGTGTCAGAAAGCACCAATGTCAGAAAGGGCCCTTTGCTCTCAGCCGTGCCCTCCATTGCTCTAGAGGTGGAGGGCACAAAGCACTGCCTCCATCCTTCAATTGGAGACAAGCCATAAACTGTCTTGCCTCCAGCTCTTTAGGAAGCTGACAAACAACTCGCTTTCCACAGTCCTGTTACAGCAGACCAGGGAACTTCTCATACAAAGGCAGCTCAAATGGCATTTCTTCCCAGCCCTTCACTCGCAGCTTTAGGACTTCTGCTTCTGCCGCAATTCCACCTTGCCAACCCGGCTCAGACGAAATGACTACATCTTCCCCTGAAGCAACTGGGCTGACTCCCAAATGATTGAGCGTCCACATGCTTAGGAGGCGATAGACTGCACGCCTTTTTCCAACCACCATTGTGCACTGCTGGAGAGAGTGTCAGAAAGCAGCTATGTCAGAAAGACCCCTTTGCTCTCAGCCGTGCCCTCCATTGCTCTAGACGTGGAATGCACAATGCACTGGCTCCCGCCCTCAAGGGGCGACAAGCCACAGACCACCTTGCTTCCATCTCTTTAGGAAGCTGAGAAGGAATTCTCTTGCAACAGTGATCTTACAGAGTCCAGGGAACATCTCATACAAAGGCAGCTGAAACGCCGTTTCTTTTCCGCCCTTAACTTGCCGATTTGGAACTTCTGTTTCTGCCACATTTCCACCTTGCCATCCGTGCTCCGACGAAATGCCTACATCTTCCCCTTCAGCAACGGGGACGAGGCCCATATGACTGTGCTTCCACATGCTTAAGAGGAGAGAGACAGGCTTTTTACAATCACGATTGTGCACTGGTGGAGAGAGTGTCAGAAAGCACCTATGTCAGAAAGGTCCCTTTGATCTCAGCCATGCCCTGAATTGCTGTAGAGGAGGAAGGCACAATGCACTGCCTCTGGCTCCACCCCTCAATGGCAGACGAACCACACACCTTCTTGCGTCCAGCTCTTTAGGACGCTGAGAAAGAGCTCGCATTCCATAGTGCTCTTAGAGCGTCCAGGGAACATCTCATACAAAGGCAGCTGAACGCCGTTTCTTCCAGCACTTCACTCGCCGATCTGGAACATCTGCATGTGCCACATTTCCACCTTGTCAAGCCGGCTCAGACGAAATGCCTACAACTTCCCCTTAAGCAATGAGGACGAGGCCCGAATGATTGTGGTTCCACCTGCTTAGTAGGAGAGAGACAATAGGCTGTTAACCAACCGCCCTTGAGCAATGGTTGGGGGAGTGTCAGAAAGCACCAATGTCAGAAAGGGCCCTTTGCTCTCAGCCGTGCCCTCCATTGCTCTAGAGGTGGAGGGCACAAAGCACTGCCTCCATCCTTCAATTGGAGACAAGCCATAAACTGTCTTGCCTCCAGCTCTTTAGGAAGCTGACAAACAACTCGCTTTCCACAGTCCTGTTACAGCAGACCAGGGAACTTCTCATACAAAGGCAGCTCAAATGGCATTTCTTCCCAGCCCTTCACACGCAGCTTTAGGACTTCTGCTTCTGCCGCAATTCCACCTTGCCAACCCGGCTCAGACGAAATGACTACATCTTCCCCTGAAGCAACTGGGCTGACTCCCAAATGATTGAGCGTCCACGTGCTTAGGAGGCGATAGACTGCAGGCCTTTTTCCAGCCACCATTGTGCACTGCTGGAGAGAGTGTCGGAAAGCAGCTATGTCAGAAAGACCCCTTAGCTCTCAGCCATGCCCTTCATTGCTCTAGACTTGGAATGCACAATGCACTGGCTTCCCCCCTCAAGGGGCGATAAGCCACAGACCATCGTCCTTCCATCTCTTTAGGAAGCTGAGCAAGAACTCGCTTTCAACAGTGCTCTTTCTGTGTCCTGGCAACATCTCATACAAAGGCAGCTGATATGCCATTTCTTTTCAGCGCTTAACTCGCAGATTTGGAACTTCTGCTCCTGCCACATTTCCAGCTTGCCAACCCGCCTCAGAAGAAATGTCTACATCTTCCCCTTCAGCAACGGGGACGAGGCCCAGATGACTGTGCTTCCGCATGCTTAGCAGGAGCAGACAGTAGGCTTTTTACAAACCGCCATTGTGCACTGGGTCAGAGAGTGTCAGAATGCACCTATGTCAGAAAGGGCCCTTTGCTCTCAGCCGTGCCCTCCATTGCTCTAGAGGTGGAAGGCACAAAGCACTGCCTCCATCCTTCTATTGGAGACAAGCCAGCAACTGGCCTGCTTCCAGCACTTTAGGAAGCTGGGAAAGCACTCGCATTCCACCGTGCTCTTACAGTGCCCTGGGAACGTCTCCTACAAAGGCAGCTGAACACCGTGTCTTTTCAGCCCTTAACTCACCAATCTGCAACATCTGCTTCTGCCGCATTTCCACCTTGCCAACCCGGCTCAGACGAAATGCCTACATCTTCCCCTCAAGCGACTGTGCTGATTCCCAAATGATTGAGCATCCACATGCTTAGGAGGCGATAAACTGCATGCCTTTTTCCAACCACCATTTTACACTGCTTAGAGAGCGTCGGAAAGCAGCTATGTCAGAAAGGCCCCTTTGCTCTCAGCCATGCCCTCCATTTCTCTCGAGGTGGATGGCACAAGGCACTGGTTCTGGATCCACACCTCAATGGGAGACAAACCACATCTTGGCCTGCTTCCAGCTCTTTAGGAATTGGAGAAAAAACTCCCTTTCCACAGTGCTCTTACAGCGTCCAGGGAACATCTCATACAAAGGAGGCTGAATGCTGTTTCTTTTCAGCACTTAACTTGCCAGTCTGGGACATCTGCATCCTGCACGTTTCCACCTTGCCAACCCGGCTCAGACGAAATGCCTACATCTTCCCCTTGAGCAATGGGGATGAGGCCCATTGGATTGTGGTTCCACATGCTGAGGAGGACAGAGACAATAGGCTTTTAACTAACCACAAAGTGCAACGGTTGGGAGAGTGTCAGAAAGCACCTATGGCAGAAAGACCCCTTTACTCTCAGCCGCGCCCTCCATTGCTGTAGAGGTGGAAGGCACAAAGCACTGCCTCCATCCTTCAACGGGAGACAAGCCATAAACTGTCTTGCCTCCAGCTCTTTAGGAAGCTGGGAAGGAACTCGCTTTCCAAGTGCTGTTACAGCATACGAGGAAATTCTCATACAGAGGCAGCTCCAAAGCCATTTCTTCCCTGTGCTTAACTGGCCGCTTTAGGACTTCCGCTTCTGCCACTGTTCCACCTTGCCAACCCGGCTCAGACGAAATGCCTACATCTTCCCCTTAAGCAACGGTGGCGAAGCCCACATGATTGTGCTGCCACATGCTTAGCAGGAGCAGACAATAGGCTTTTTACAAACCGCCATTGTGCACTGGGTCAGAGAGTGTCAGAATGCACCTATGTCAGAAAGGGCCCTTTGCTCTCAGCCGTGCCCTCCATTGCTCTAGAGGTGGAGGGCACAAAGCACTGCCTCCATCCTTCAATTGGAGACAAGCCATAAACTGTCTTGCCTCCAGCTCTTTAGGAAGCTGACAAACAACTCGCTTTCCACAGTCCTGTTACAGCAGACCGGGGAACTTCTCATACAAAGGCAGCTCAAATGGCATTTCTTCCCAGCCCTTCACTCGCAGCTTTAGGACTTCTGCTTCTGCCGCAATACCACCTTGCCGACCCGGCTCAGACGAAATGACTACATCTTCCCCTGAAGCAACTGGGCTGACTCCCAAATGATTGAGCGTCCACATGCTTAGGAGGCGATAGACTGCACGCCTTTTTCCAACCACCATTGTGCACTGCTGGAGAGAGTGTCGGAAAGCAGCTATGTCAGAAAGACCCCTTTGCTCTCAGCCGTGCCCTCCATTGCTCTAGACGTGGAATGCACAATGCACTGGCTCCCGCCCTCAAGGGGCGACAAGCCACAGACCACCTTGCTTCCATCTCTTTAGGAAGCTGAGAAGGAATTCTCTTGCAACAGTGATCTTACAGAGTCCAGGGAACATCTCATACAAAGGCAGCTGAAACGCCGTTTCTTTTCCGCCCTTAACTTGCCGATTTGGAACTTCTGTTTCTGCCACATTTCCACCTTGCCATCCGTGCTCCGACGAAATGCCTACATCTTCCCCTTCAGCAACGGGGACGAGGCCCATATGACTGTGCTTCCACATGCTTAAGAGGAGAGAGACAGGCTTTTTACAATCACGATTGTGCACTGGTGGAGAGAGTGTCAGAAAGCACCTATGTCAGAAAGGTCCCTTTGATCTCAGCCATGCCCTGAATTGCTGTAGAGGAGGAAGGCACAATGCACTGCCTCTGGCTCCACCCCTCAATGGCAGACGAACCACACACCTTCTTGCGTCCAGCTCTTTAGGACGCTGAGAAAGAGCTCGCATTCCATAGTGCTCTTAGAGCGTCCAGGGAACATCTCATACAAAGGCAGCTGAACGCCGTTTCTTCCAGCACTTCACTCGCCGATCTGGAACATCTGCATGTGCCACATTTCCACCTTGTCAAGCCGGCTCAGACGAAATGCCTACAACTTCCCCTTAAGCAATGAGGACGAGGCCCGAATGATTGTGGTTCCACCTGCTTAGTAGGAGAGAGACAATAGGCTGTTAACCAACCGCCCTTGAGCAATGGTTGGGGGAGTGTCAGAAAGCACCAATGTCAGAAAGGGCCCTTTGCTCTCAGCCGTGCCCTCCATTGCTCTAGAGGTGGAGGGCACAAAGCACTGCCTCCATCCTTCAATTGGAGACAAGCCATAAACTGTCTTGCCTCCAGCTCTTTAGGAAGCTGACAAACAACTCGCTTTCCACAGTCCTGTTACAGCAGACCAGGGAACTTCTCATACAAAGGCAGCTCAAATGGCATTTCTTCCCAGCCCTTCACTCGCAGCTTTAGGACTTCTGCTTCTGCCGCAATTCCACCTTGCCAACCCGGCTCAGACGAAATGACTACATCTTCCCCTGAAGCAACTGGGCTGACTCCCAAATGATTGAGCGTCCACATGCTTAGGAGGCGATAGACTGCACGCCTTTTTCCAACCACCATTGTGCACTGCTGGAGAGAGTGTCAGAAAGCAGCTATGTCAGAAAGACCCCTTTGCTCTCAGCCGTGCCCTCCATTGCTCTAGACGTGGAATGCACAATGCACTGGCTCCCGCCCTCAAGGGGCGACAAGCCACAGACCACCTTGCTTCCATCTCTTTAGGAAGCTGAGAAGGAATTCTCTTGCAACAGTGATCTTACAGAGTCCAGGGAACATCTCATACAAAGGCAGCTGAAACGCCGTTTCTTTTCCGCCCTTAACTTGCCGATTTGGAACTTCTGTTTCTGCCACATTTCCACCTTGCCATCCGTGCTCCGACGAAATGCCTACATCTTCCCCTTCAGCAACGGGGACGAGGCCCATATGACTGTGCTTCCACATGCTTAAGAGGAGAGAGACAGGCTTTTTACAATCACGATTGTGCACTGGTGGAGAGAGTGTCAGAAAGCACCTATGTCAGAAAGGTCCCTTTGATCTCAGCCATGCCCTGAATTGCTGTAGAGGAGGAAGGCACAATGCACTGCCTCTGGCTCCACCCCTCAATGGCAGACGAACCACACACCTTCTTGCGTCCAGCTCTTTAGGACGCTGAGAAAGAGCTCGCATTCCATAGTGCTCTTAGAGCGTCCAGGGAACATCTCATACAAAGGCAGCTGAACGCCGTTTCTTCCAGCACTTCACTCGCCGATCTGGAACATCTGCATGTGCCACATTTCCACCTTGTCAAGCCGGCTCAGACGAAATGCCTACAACTTCCCCTTAAGCAATGAGGACGAGGCCCGAATGATTGTGGTTCCACCTGCTTAGTAGGAGAGAGACAATAGGCTGTTAACCAACCGCCCTTGAGCAATGGTTGGGGGAGTGTCAGAAAGCACCAATGTCAGAAAGGGCCCTTTGCTCTCAGCCGTGCCCTCCATTGCTCTAGAGGTGGAGGGCACAAAGCACTGCCTCCATCCTTCAATTGGAGACAAGCCATAAACTGTCTTGCCTCCAGCTCTTTAGGAAGCTGACAAACAACTCGCTTTCCACAGTCCTGTTACAGCAGACCAGGGAACTTCTCATACAAAGGCAGCTCAAATGGCATTTCTTCCCAGCCCTTCACACGCAGCTTTAGGACTTCTGCTTCTGCCGCAATTCCACCTTGCCAACCCGGCTCAGACGAAATGACTACATCTTCCCCTGAAGCAACTGGGCTGACTCCCAAATGATTGAGCGTCCACGTGCTTAGGAGGCGATAGACTGCAGGCCTTTTTCCAACCACCATTGTGCACTGCTGGAGAGAGTGTCGGAAAGCAGCTATGTCAGAAAGACCCCTTAGCTCTCAGCCATGCCCTTCATTGCTCTAGACTTGGAATGCACAATGCACTGGCTTCCCCCCTCAAGGGGCGATAAGCCACAGACCATCGTCCTTCCATCTCTTTAGGAAGCTGAGCAAGAACTCGCTTTCAACAGTGCTCTTTCTGTGTCCTGGCAACATCTCATACAAAGGCAGCTGATATGCCATTTCTTTTCAGCGCTTAACTCGCAGATTTGGAACTTCTGCTCCTGCCACATTTCCAGCTTGCCAACCCGCCTCAGAAGAAATGTCTACATCTTCCCCTTCAGCAACGGGGACGAGGCCCAGATGACTGTGCTTCCGCATGCTTAGCAGGAGCAGACAGTAGGCTTTTTACAAACCGCCATTGTGCACTGGGTCAGAGAGTGTCAGAATGCACCTATGTCAGAAAGGGCCCTTTGCTCTCAGCCGTGCCCTCCATTGCTCTAGAGGTGGAAGGCACAAAGCACTGCCTCCATCCTTCTATTGGAGACAAGCCAGCAACTGGCCTGCTTCCAGCACTTTAGGAAGCTGGGAAAGCACTCGCATTCCACCGTGCTCTTACAGTGCCCTGGGAACGTCTCCTACAAAGGCAGCTGAACACCGTGTCTTTTCAGCCCTTAACTCACCAATCTGCAACATCTGCTTCTGCCGCATTTCCACCTTGCCAACCCGGCTCAGACGAAATGCCTACATCTTCCCCTGAAGCGACTGTGCTGATTCCCAAATGATTGAGCATCCACATGCTTAGGACGCGATAAACTGCATGCCTGTTTCCAACCACCATTTTACACTGCTTAGAGAGCGTCGGAAAGCAGCTATGTCAGAAAGGCCCCTTTGCTCTCAGCCATGCCCTCCATTGCTCTCGAGGTGGAGGGCACAAGGCTCTGGATCCACCCCTCAATGGGATACAAACCACATCTTTTCCTGCTTCCAGCTCTTTAGGAACTGGAGAAAAAACTCCCTTTCCACAGTGCTCTTACAGCGTCCTGGGAAAATCTCATACAAAGGAGGCTGAACGCCGTCTCTTTTCAGCACTTCACTCGCCAGTCTGGGACATCTGCATCCTGCACGTTTCCACCTTGCCAACCCGGCTCAGACGAAATGCCTACAACTTACCCTTGAGCAATGGGGATGAGGCCCATAGGATTGTGGTTCCACATGCTGAGGAGGAGAGAGACAATAGGCTTTTAACTAACCACGAAATGCAACGGTTGGGAGAGTGTCAGAAAGCACCAATGGCAGAAAGGCCCCTTTACTCTCAGCCGCGCCCTCCATTGCTGTAGAGGTGGAAGGCACAAAGCACTGCCTCCATCCTTCAATGGGAGACAAGCCATAAACTGTCTTGTCTCCAGCTCTTTAGGAAGCTGACAAACAACTCGCTTTCCACAGTCCTGTTACAGCAGACCAGGGAACTTCTCATACAAAGGCAGCTCAAATGGCATTTCTTCCCAGCCCTTCACACGCAGCTTTAGGACTTCTGCTTCTGCCGCAATTCCACCTTGCCAACCCGGCTCAGACGAAATGACTACATCTTCCCCTGAAGCAACTGGGCTGACTCCCAAATGATTGAGCGTCCACGTGCTTAGGAGGCGATAGACTGCACGCCTTTTTCCAACCACCATTGTGCACTGCTGGAGAGAGTGTCGGAAAGCAGCTATGTCAGAAAGACCCCTTTGCTCTCAGCCGTGCCCTTCATTGCTCTAGACGTGGAATGCACAAGGCACTGGCTCCCCCCCTCAAAGGGGCGACAAGCCACAGACCATCTTCCTTCCATCTCTTTAGGAAGCTGAGGAAGAACTCGCTTTCAACAGTGCTCTTTCTGTGTGCTGGCAACATCTCATACAAAGGCAGCTGATATGCCATTTCTTTTCAGCGCTTAACTCGCAGAGTTGGATCTTCTGCTCCTGCGACATTTCCACCTTGACAACCCGGCTCAGACGAAATGTCTACATCTTCCCCTTCAGCAACGGGGACGAGGCCCAGACGACTGTGCTTCCGCATGCTTAGCAGGAGCAGACAATAGGCTTTTTACAAACCGCCATTGTGCACTGGGTCAGAGAGTGTCAGAATGCACCTATGTCAGAAAGGGCCCTTTGCTCTCAGCCGTGCCCTCCATTGCTCTAGAGGTGGAAGGCACAAAGCACTGCCTCCATCCTTCAATTGGAGACAAGCCAGCAACTGTCCTGCTTCCAGCTCTTTAGGAAGCTGGGAAAGCACTCGCATTCCACAGTGCTCTTACAGCGTCCTGGGAACGTCTCATACAAAGGCAGCTGAACACCATGTCTTTTCAGCCCTTAACTCACCAATCTGCAACATCTGCTTCTGCCGCATTTCCACCTTGCCAACCCGGATCAGACGAAATGCCTACATCTTCCCCTGAAGCGACTGTGCTGATTCCCAAATGATTGAGCATCCACATGCTTAGGACGCGATAAACTGCATGCCTGTTTCCAACCACCATTTTACACTGCTTAGAGAGCGTCGGAAAGCAGCTATGTCAGAAAGGCCCCTTTGCTCTCAGCCATGCCCTCCATTGCTCTCGAGGTGGAGGGCACAAGGCTCTGGATCCACCCCTCAATGGGATACAAACCACATCTTTTCCTGCTTCCAGCTCTTTAGGAACTGGAGAAAAAACTCCCTTTCCACAGTGCTCTTACAGCGTCCTGGGAAAATCTCATACAAAGGAGGCTGAACGCCGTCTCTTTTCAGCACTTCACTCGCCAGTCTGGGACATCTGCATCCTGCACGTTTCCACCTTGCCAACCCGGCTCAGACGAAATGCCTACAACTTACCCTTGAGCAATGGGGATGAGGCCCATAGGATTGTGGTTCCACATGCTGAGGAGGAGAGAGACAATAGGCTTTTAACTAACCACGAAATGCAACGGTTGGGAGAGTGTCAGAAAGCACCAATGGCAGAAAGGCCCCTTTACTCTCAGCCGCGCCCTCCATTGCTGTAGAGGTGGAAGGCACAAAGCACTGCCTCCATCCTTCAATGGGAGACAAGCCATAAACTGTCTTGCCTCCAGCTCTTTAGGAAGCTGACAAACAACTCGCTTTCCACAGTCCTGTTACAGCAGACCAGGGAACTTCTCATACAAAGGCAGCTCAAATGGCATTTCTTCCCAGCCCTTCACACGCAGCTTTAGGACTTCTGCTTCTGCCGCAATTCCACCTTGCCAACCCGGCTCAGACGAAATGACTACATCTTCCCCTGAAGCAACTGGGCTGACTCCCAAATGATTGAGCGTCCACGTGCTTAGGAGGCGATAGACTGCACGCCTTTTTCCAACCACCATTGTGCACTGCTGGAGAGAGTGTCGGAAAGCAGCTATGTCAGAAAGACCCCTTTGCTCTCAGCCGTGCCCTTCATTGCTCTAGACGTGGAATGCACAAGGCACTGGCTCCCCCCCTCAAAGGGGCGACAAGCCACAGACCATCTTCCTTCCATCTCTTTAGGAAGCTGAGGAAGAACTCGCTTTCAACAGTGCTCTTTCTGTGTGCTGGCAACATCTCATACAAAGGCAGCTGATATGCCATTTCTTTTCAGCGCTTAACTCGCAGAGTTGGATCTTCTGCTCCTGCGACATTTCCACCTTGACAACCCGGCTCAGACGAAATGTCTACATCTTCCCCTTCAGCAACGGGGACGAGGCCCAGACGACTGTGCTTCCGCATGCTTAGCAGGAGCAGACAATAGGCTTTTTACAAACCGCCATTGTGCACTGGGTCAGAGAGTGTCAGAATGCACCTATGTCAGAAAGGGCCCTTTGCTCTCAGCCGTGCCCTCCATTGCTCTAGAGGTGGAAGGCACAAAGCACTGCCTCCATCCTTCAATTGGAGACAAGCCAGCAACTGTCCTGCTTCCAGCTCTTTAGGAAGCTGGGAAAGCACTCGCATTCCACAGTGCTCTTACAGCGTCCTGGGAACGTCTCATACAAAGGCAGCTGAACACCATGTCTTTTCAGCCCTTAACTCACCAATCTGCAACATCTGCTTCTGCCGCATTTCCACCTTGCCAACCCGGATCAGACGAAATGCCTACATCTTCCCCTGAAGCGACTGTGCTGATTCCCAAATGATTGAGCATCCACATGCTTAGGACGCGATAAACTGCATGCCTGTTTCCAACCACCATTTTACACTGCTTAGAGAGCGTCGGAAAGCAGCTATGTCAGAAAGGCCCCTTTGCTCTCAGCCATGCCCTCCATTGCTCTCGAGGTGGAGGGCACAAGGCTCTGGATCCACCCCTCAATGGGATACAAACCACATCTTTTCCTGCTTCCAGCTCTTTAGGAACTGGAGAAAAAACTCCCTTTCCACAGTGCTCTTACAGCGTCCTGGGAAAATCTCATACAAAGGAGGCTGAACGCCGTCTCTTTTCAGCACTTCACTCGCCAGTCTGGGACATCTGCATCCTGCACGTTTCCACCTTGCCAACCCGGCTCAGACGAAATGCCTACAACTTACCCTTGAGCAATGGGGATGAGGCCCATAGGATTGTGGTTCCACATGCTGAGGAGGAGAGAGACAATAGGCTTTTAACTAACCACGAAATGCAACGGTTGGGAGAGTGTCAGAAAGCACCAATGGCAGAAAGGCCCCTTTACTCTCAGCCGCGCCCTCCATTGCTGTAGAGGTGGAAGGCACAAAGCACTGCCTCCATCCTTCAATGGGAGACAAGCCATAAACTGTCTTGCCTCCAGCTCTTTAGGAAGCTGACAAACAACTCGCTTTCCACAGTCCTTTTACAGCAGACCGGGGAACTTCTCATACAAAGGCAGCTCAAATGGCATTTCTTCTCAGCCCTTAACTCGCAGCTTTAGTACTCCTGCTTCTGCCGCAATTCCACCTTGCCAACCCGGCTCAGACGAAATGCCTACATCTTCCCCTTGAGCAATGGGGATGAGGCCCATAGGATTGTGGTTCCACATGCTGAGGAGGAGAGAGACAATAGGCTTTTAACTAACCACGAAGTGCAATGGTTGGGAGAGTGGCAGAAAGCACCAATATGAGAAAGACCCCTTTACTGTCAGCTGCGCCCTCCATTGCTGTAGAGTTGTAAGGCACAAAGCACTGCCTCCCTCCTTCAACGGGAGACAAGCCATAAACTCTCTTGCCTCCAGCTCTTTAGGAAGCTGGAAAGAACTCGCTTTCCACAGTGCTCTTACAGCATACGAGGAAACTCTCATGCAGAGGCAGCTCAAACGCCATTTCTTCCCTGTGCTTAACTGGCCGCTTTAGGACTTCCGCTTCTGCAACCGTTCCACCTTGCCAACCCGGCTCAGACGAAATGCCTACATCTTACCCTTAAGCAACGGGGGCGAAGCCCACATGATTGTGCTGCCACATGCTTCGCAGAAGCAGACAATGGGCTTTTTACAAACCGCCATTGTGCACTGGGTCAGAGAGTGTCAGAATGCACCTATGTCAGAAAGGGCCCTTTGCTCTCAGCCGTGCCCTCCATTGCTCTAGAGGTGGAAGGCACAAAGCACTGCCTCCATCCTTCAATTGGAGACAAGCCACAAACTGTCTTGCCTCCAGCTCTTTAGGAAGCTGACAAACAACTCGCTTTCAACAGTCCTGATACAGCAGACAGGGGAACTTCTCATACGAAGGCAGCTCAAATGGCATTTCTTCCCAGCCCTTAACTCGCAGCTTTAGGACTCCTGCTTCTGCCACAATTCCACCTTGCCAATCCGGCTCCGACGAAATGCCTACATCTTCGCCTGAAGCAACTGGTCTGAGTGGCAAATGATTGAGCGTCCACGTGCTTAGGAGGCGATGGACTGCACGCCTTTTTCCAACCACCATTGCGCACTGCTGGAGAGAGTGTCGGAAAGCAGCTATGTCAGAAAGACCCCTTTGCTCTCAGCCGTGCCCTTCATTGCTCTAGACGTGGAATGCACAAATCACTGGCTCCCCCCCTCAAGGGGCGACAAACCACAGACCATCTTCCTTCCATCTCTTTAGGAAGCTGAGCAAGAACTCGCTTTCAACAGTGCTCTTTCTGTGTCCTGGCAACATCTCATACAAAGTCAGCTGATATGCCATTTCTTTTCAGCGCTTAACTCGCAGATTTGGAACTTCTGCTCCTGCCACATTTCCAGCTTGCCAACCCGCCTCAGACGAAATGTCTACATCTTCCCCTTCGGCAACGGGGACGAGGCCCACATGACTGTGCTTCCGCATGCTTAGCAGGAGCAGACAATCGGTTTTTACAAACCGCCATTGTGCACTGGGTCAGAGAGAGTCAGAATGCACCTATGTCAGAAAGGGCCCTTTGCTCTCAGCCGTGCCCTCCATTGCTCTAGAGGAGGAAGGCACAAAACACTGCCTCCATCCTTCAATTGGAGACAAGCCAGCAACTGTCCTGCTTCCAGCTCTTTAGGAAGCTGGGAAAGCACTCGCATTCCACAGTGCTCTTACAGCGTCCTGGGAACGTCTCATACAAAGGCAGCTGAACACCGTGTCTTTTCAGCCCTTAACTCACCAATCTGCAACATCTGCTTCTGCCGCATTTCCACCTTGCCAACCCGGCTCAGACGAAATGCCTACATCTTCCCCTCAAGCGACTGTGCTGATTCCCAAATGATTGAGCATCCACATGCTTAGGAGGCGATAAACTGCATGCCTTTTTCCAACCACCATTTTACACTGCTTAGAGAGCGTCGGAAAGCAGCTATGTCAGAAAGGCCCCTTTGCTCTCAGCCATGCCCTCCATTGCTCTCGAGGTGGAAGGCACAAGGCACTGGTTCTGGATCCACCCCTCAATGGGAGACAAACCACATCTTGGCCTGCTTCCAGCTCTTTAGGAAGTGGAGAAAACACTCCCTTTCCACAGTGCTCTTACAGCGTCCTGGGAACATCTCATACAAAGGAGGCTGAACGCCGTTTCTTTTCAGCACTTCACTCGCCAGTCTGGGACATCTGCATCCTGCACGTTTCCACCTTGCCAACCCGGCTCAGACGAAATGCCTACGGCTTCCCCTTGAGAAATGGGGATGAGGACCATAGGATTGTGGTTCCACATGCTGAGGAGGAGAGAGACAATAGGCTTTTAACTAACCACGAAGTGCAACTGTTGGGAGAGTGTCAGAAAGCACCAATGGCAGAAAGGCCCCTTTACTATCAGCCGCTCCCTCCATTGCTGTAGAGGTGGAAGGCACAAAGCACTGCCTCCATAATTCAATGGGAGACAAGCCATAAACTGTCTTGCCTCCAGCTCTTTAGGAAGCTGGAAAAGAACTCGCTTTCCACAGTGCTGTTACAGCATACGAGGAAACTCTCATACAGAGGCAGCTCAAACGCCATTTCCTCGCAGTGCTTAACTGGCCTCTTTAGGACTTCCGCTTCTGCCACAGTTCCACCTTGCCAACCCGCCTCAGACGAAATGCCTACATCTTCCCCTTGAGCAGCGGGGGTGAAGCCCACATGATTGTGCTTCCACATGCTTTCCCGGAGTAGACAATAGGCTTTTTACAAACCGCCATTGTGCACTGGGTCAAAGAGTGTCAGAATGCACTTATGTCAGAAGGGGTCCTTTGCTCTCAGCCATGCCCTCCATTGCTCTAGAGGTGGAAGGCACAAAGCACTGCCTCCATCCTCCAATTGGAGACAAGCCATAAACTGTCTTGCCTCCAGCTCTTTAGGAAGCTGACAAACAACTCGCTTTCCACAGTCCTGTTACAGCAGACCGGTTAACATCTCATACAAAGGCAGCTCAAATGGCATTTCTTCCCAGCCCTTAACTCGCAGCTTAGGACTCCTGCTTCTGCCGAAATTCCACCTTGCCAACCCGGCTCAGAAGAAATGCCTACATCTTCCCCTGAAGCAACTGGGCTGAGTCCCAAATGATTGAGCGTCCACGTGCTTAGGAGGCGATAGACTGCAGGCCTTTTTCCAGCCACCATTGTGCACTGCTGGAGAGAGTGTCGGAAAGCAGCTATGTCAGAAAGACCCCTTTGCTCTCAGCCATGCCCTTCATTGCTCTAGACTTGGAATGCACAATGCACTGGCTTCCCCCCTCAAGGGGCGATAAGCCACAGACCATCGTCCTTCCATCTCTTTAGGAAGCTGAGCAAGAACTCGCTTTCAACAGTGCTCTTTCTGTGTCCTGGCAACATCTCATACAAAGGCAGCTGATATGCCATTTCTTTTCAGCGCTTAACTCGCAGATTTGGAACTTCTGCTCCTGCCACATTTCCAGCTTGCCAACCCGCCTCAGAAGAAATGTCTACATCTTCCCCTTCAGCAACGGGGACGAGGCCCAGATGACTGTGCTTCCGCATGCTTAGCAGGAGCAGACAGTAGGCTTTTTACAAACCGCCATTGTGCACTGGGTCAGAGAGTGTCAGAATGCACCTATGTCAGAAAGGGCCCTTTGCTCTCAGCCGTGCCCTCCATTGCTCTAGAGGTGGAAGGCACAAAGCACTGCCTCCATCCTTCAATTGGAGACAAGCCAGCAACTGTCCTGCTTCCAGCTCTTTAGGAAGCTGGGAAAGCACTCGCATTCCACAGTGCTCTTACAGCGTCCTGGGAACGTCTCATACAAAGGCAGCTGAACACCATGTCTTTTCAGCCCTTAACTCACCAATCTGCAACATCTGCTTCTGCCGCATTTCCACCTTGCCAACCCGGATCAGACGAAATGCCTACATCTTCCCCTGAAGCGACTGTGCTGATTCCCAAATGATTGAGCATCCACATGCTTAGGACGCGATAAACTGCATGCCTGTTTCCAACCACCATTTTACACTGCTTAGAGAGCGTCGGAAAGCAGCTATGTCAGAAAGGCCCCTTTGCTCTCAGCCATGCCCTCCATTGCTCTCGAGGTGGAGGGCACAAGGCTCTGGATCCACCCCTCAATGGGATACAAACCACATCTTTTCCTGCTTCCAGCTCTTTAGGAACTGGAGAAAAAACTCCCTTTCCACAGTGCTCTTACAGCGTCCTGGGAAAATCTCATACAAAGGAGGCTGAACGCCGTTTCTTTTCAGCACTTCACTCGCCAGTCTGGGACATCTGCATCCTGCACGTTTCCACCTTGCCAACCCGGCTCAGACGAAATGCCTACAACTTACCCTTGAGCAATGGGGATGAGGCCCATAGGATTGTGGTTCCACATGCTGAGGAGGAGAGAGACAATAGGCTTTTAACTAACCACGAAATGCAACGGTTGGGAGAGTGTCAGAAAGCACCAATGGCAGAAAGGCCCCTTTACTCTCAGCCGCGCCCTCCATTGCTGTAGAGGTGGAAGGCACAAAGCACTGCCTCCATCCTTCAATGGGAGACAAGCCATAAACTGTCTTGCCTCCAGCTCTTTAGGAAGCTGGGAAAGAACTCGCTTTCCACAGTGCTGTTACAGCATACGAGGAAACTCTCATACAGAGGCAGCTCAAACGCCATTTCTTACCAGTGCTTAACTGGCCGCTTTAGGACTTCCGCTTCTGCCACAGTTCCACCTTGCCAACCCGGCTCAGACGAAATGCCTACATCTTCCCCTTAAGCAACGGGGGCGAAGCCCACATGATTGTGCTGCCACATGCTTAGAAGGAGCAGACAGTAGGCTTTTTACAAACCGCCATTGTGCACTGGGTCAGAGAGTGTCTGAATGCACCTATGTCAGAAAGGGCCCTTTGCTCTCAGCCGTGCCCTCCATTGCTCTAGAGGTGGAAGGCACAAAGCACTGCCTCCATCCTTCAGTGGGAGACAAGCCATAAACTGTCTTGCCTCCAGCTCTTTAGGAAGCTGACAAACAACTCGCTTTCCACAGTCCTTTTACAGCAGACCGGGGAACTTCTCATACAAAGGCAGCTCAAATGGCATTTCTTCTCAGCCCTTAACTCGCAGCTTTAGTACTCCTGCTTCTGCCGCAATTCCACCTTGCCAACCCGGCTCAGACGAAATGCCTACATCTTCCCCTTGAGCAATGGGGATGAGGCCCATAGGATTGTGGTTCCACATGCTGAGGAGGAGAGAGACAATAGGCTTTTAACTAACCACGAAGTGCAATGGTTGGGAGAGTGTCAGAAAGCACCAATATGAGAAAGACCCCTTTACTGTCAGCTGCGCCCTCCATTGCTGTAGAGTTGTAAGGCACAAAGCACTGCCTCCCTCCTTCAACGGAAGACAAGCCATAAACTCTCTTGCCTCCAGCTCTTTAGGAAGCTGGAAAGAACTCGCTGTCCACAGTGCTCTTACAGCATACGAGGAAACTCTCATGCAGAGGCAGCTCAAACGCCATTTCTTCCCTGTGCTTAACTGGCCGCTTTAGGACTTCCGCTTCTGCAACCGTTCCACCTTGCCAACCCGGCTCAGACGAAATGCCTACATCTTACCCTTAAGCAACGGGGGCGAAGCCCACATGATTGTGCTGCCACATGCTTCGCAGAAGCAGACAATGGGCTTTTTACAAACCGCCATTGTGCACTGGGTCAGAGAGTGTCAGAATGCACCTATGTCAGAAAGGGCCCTTTGCTCTCAGCCGTGCCCTCCATTGCTCTAGAGGTGGAAGGCACAAAGCACTGCCTCCATCCTTCAATTGGAGACAAGCCACAAACTGTCTTGCCTCCAGCTCTTTAGGAAGCTGACAAACAACTCGCTTTCAACAGTCCTGATACAGCAGACAGGGGAACTTCTCATACGAAGGCAGCTCAAATGGCATTTCTTCCCAGCCCTTAACTCGCAGCTTTAGGACTCCTGCTTCTGCCACAATTCCACCTTGCCAATCCGGCTCCGACGAAATGCCTACATCTTCGCCTGAAGCAACTGGTCTGAGTGGCAAATGATTGAGCGTCCACGTGCTTAGGAGGCGATGGACTGCACGCCTTTTTCCAACCACCATTGCGCACTGCTGGAGAGAGTGTCGGAAAGCAGCTATGTCAGAAAGACCCCTTTGCTCTCAGCCGTGCCCTTCATTGCTCTAGACGTGGAATGCACAAATCACTGGCTCCCCCCCTCAAGGGGCGACAAACCACAGACCATCTTCCTTCCATCTCTTTAGGAAGCTGAGCAAGAACTCGCTTTCAACAGTGCTCTTTCTGTGTCCTGGCAACATCTCATACAAAGTCAGCTGATATGCCATTTCTTTTCAGCGCTTAACTCGCAGATTTGGAACTTCTGCTCCTGCCACATTTCCAGCTTGCCAACCCGCCTCAGACGAAATGTCTACATCTTCCCCTTCGGCAACGGGGACGAGGCCCACATGACTGTGCTTCCGCATGCTTAGCAGGAGCAGACAATCGGTTTTTACAAACCGCCATTGTGCACTGGGTCAGAGAGAGTCAGAATGCACCTATGTCAGAAAGGGCCCTTTGCTCTCAGCCGTGCCCTCCATTGCTCTAGAGGAGGAAGGCACAAAACACTGCCTCCATCCTTCAATTGGAGACAAGCCAGCAACTGTCCTGCTTCCAGCTCTTTAGGAAGCTGGGAAAGCACTCGCATTCCACAGTGCTCTTACAGCGTCCTGGGAACGTCTCATACAAAGGCAGCTGAACACCGTGTCTTTTCAGCCCTTAACTCACCAATCTGCAACATCTGCTTCTGCCGCATTTCCACCTTGCCAACCCGGCTCAGACGAAATGCCTACATCTTCCCCTGAAGCGACTGTGCTGATTCCCAAATGATTGAGCATCCACATGCTTAGGAGGCGATAAACTGCATGCCTTTTTCCAACCACCATTTTACACTGCTTAGAGAGCGTCGGAAAGCAGCTATGTCAGAAAGGCCCCTTTGCTCTCAGCCATGCCCTCCATTGCTCTCGAGGTGGAAGGCACAAGGCACTGGTTCTGGATCCACCCCTCAATGGGAGACAAACCACATCTTGGCCTGCTTCCAGCTCTTTAGGAAGTGGAGAAAAAACTCCCTTTCCACAGTGCTCTTACAGCGTCCTGGGAACATCTCATACAAAGGAGGCTCAACGCCGTTTCTTTTCAGCACTTCACTCGCCAGTCTGGGACATCTGCATCCTGCACGTTTCCACCTTGCCAACCCGGCTCAGACGAAATGCCTACGGCTTCCCCTTGAGAAATGGGGATGAGGACCATAGGATTGTGGTTCCACATGCTGAGGAGGAGAGAGACAATAGGCTTTTAACTAACCACGAAGTGCAACTGTTGGGAGAGTGTCAGAAAGCACCAATGGCAGAAAGGCCCCTTTACTATCAGCCGCTCCCTCCATTGCTGTAGAGGTGGAAGGCACAAAGCACTGCCTCCATAATTCAATGGGAGACAAGCCATAAACTGTCTTGCCTCCAGCTCTTTAGGAAGCTGGAAAAGAACTCGCTTTCCACAGTGCTGTTACAGCATACGAGGAAACTCTCATACAGAGGCAGCTCAAACGCCATTTCCTCGCAGTGCTTAACTGGCCTCTTTAGGACTTCCGCTTCTGCCACAGTTCCACCTTGCCAACCCGCCTCAGACGAAATGCCTACATCTTCCCCTTGAGCAGCGGGGGTGAAGCCCACATGATTGTGCTTCCACATGCTTTCCCGGAGTAGACAATAGGCTTTTTACAAACCGCCATTGTGCACTGGGTCAAAGAGTGTCAGAATGCACTTATGTCAGAAGGGGTCCTTTGCTCTCAGCCATGCCCTCCATTGCTCTAGAGGTGGAAGGCACAAAGCACTGCCTCCATCCTCCAATTGGAGACAAGCCATAAACTGTCTTGCCTCCAGCTCTTTAGGAAGCTGACAAACAACTCGCTTTCCACAGTCCTGTTACAGCAGACCGGTTAACATCTCATACAAAGGCAGCTCAAATGGCATTTCTTCCCAGCCCTTAACTCGCAGCTTAGGACTCCTGCTTCTGCCGAAATTCCACCTTGCCAACCCGGCTCAGAAGAAATGCCTACATCTTCCCCTGAAGCAACTGGGCTGAGTCCCAAATGATTGAGCGTCCACGTGCTTAGGAGGCGATAGACTGCAGGCCTTTTTCCAGCCACCATTGTGCACTGCTGGAGAGAGTGTCGGAAAGCAGCTATGTCAGAAAGACCCCTTTGCTCTCAGCCATGCCCTTCATTGCTCTAGACTTGGAATGCACAATGCACTGGCTTCCCCCCTCAAGGGGCGATAAGCCACAGACCATCGTCCTTCCATCTCTTTAGGAAGCTGAGCAAGAACTCGCTTTCAACAGTGCTCTTTCTGTGTCCTGGCAACATCTCATACAAAGGCAGCTGATATGCCATTTCTTTTCAGCGCTTAACTCGCAGATTTGGAACTTCTGCTCCTGCCACATTTCCAGCTTGCCAACCCGCCTCAGAAGAAATGTCTACATCTTCCCCTTCAGCAACGGGGACGAGGCCCAGATGACTGTGCTTCCGCATGCTTAGCAGGAGCAGACAGTAGGCTTTTTACAAACCGCCATTGTGCACTGGGTCAGAGAGTGTCAGAATGCACCTATGTCAGAAAGGGCCCTTTGCTCTCAGCCGTGCCCTCCATTGCTCTAGAGGTGGAAGGCACAAAGCACTGAGTCCATCCTTCTATTGGAGACAAGCCAGCAACTGGCCTGCTTCCAGCACTTTAGGAAGCTGGGAAAGCACTCGCATTCCACCGTGCTCTTACAGTGCCCTGGGAACGTCTCCTACAAAGGCAGCTGAACACCGTGTCTTTTCAGCCCTTAACTCACCAATCTGCAACATCTGCTTCTGCCGCATTTCCACCTTGCCAACCCGGCTCAGACGAAATGACTACATCTTCCCCTGAAGCAACTGGGCTGACTCCCAAATGATTGAGCGTCCACATGCTTAGGAGGCGATAGACTGCACGCCTTTTTCCAACCACCATTGTGCACTGCTGGAGAGAGTGTCGGAAAGCAGCTATGTCAGAAAGACCCCTTTGCTCTCAGCCGTGCCCTCCATTGCTCTAGACGTGGAATGCACAATGCACTGGCTCCCGCCCTCAAGGGGCGACAAGCCACAGACCACCTTGCTTCCATCTCTTTAGGAAGCTGAGAAGGAATTCTCTTGCAACAGTGATCTTACAGAGTCCAGGGAACATCTCATACAAAGGCAGCTGAAACGCCGTTTCTTTTCCGCCCTTAACTTGCCGATTTGGAACTTCTGTTTCTGCCACATTTCCACCTTGCCATCCGTGCTCCGACGAAATGCCTACATCTTCCCCTTCAGCAACGGGGACGAGGCCCATATGACTGTGCTTCCACATGCTTAAGAGGAGAGAGACAGGCTTTTTACAATCACGATTGTGCACTGGTGGAGAGAGTGTCAGAAAGCACCTATGTCAGAAAGGTCCCTTTGATCTCAGCCATGCCCTGAATTGCTGTAGAGGAGGAAGGCACAATGCACTGCCTCTGGCTCCACCCCTCAATGGCAGACGAACCACACACCTTCTTGCGTCCAGCTCTTTAGGACGCTGAGAAAGAACTCGCATTCCATAGTGCTCTTAGAGCGTCCAGGGAACATCTCATACAAAGGCAGCTGAACGCCGTTTCTTCCAGCACTTCACTCGCCGATCTGGAACATCTGCATGTGCCACATTTCCACCTTGTCAAGCCGGCTCAGACGAAATGCCTACAACTTCCCCTTAAGCAATGAGGACGAGGCCCGAATGATTGTGGTTCCACCTGCTTAGTAGGAGAGAGACAATAGGCTGTTAACCAACCGCCCTTGAGCAATGGTTGGGGGAGTGTCAGAAAGCACCAATGTCAGAAAGGGCCCTTTGCTCTCAGCCGTGCCCTCCATTGCTCTAGAGGTGGAGGGCACAAAGCACTGCCTCCATCCTTCAATTGGAGACAAGCCATAAACTGTCTTGCCTCCAGCTCTTTAGGAAGCTGACAAACAACTCGCTTTCCACAGTCCTGTTACAGCAGACCAGGGAACTTCTCATACAAAGGCAGCTCAAATGGCATTTCTTCCCAGCCCTTCACTCGCAGCTTTAGGACTTCTGCTTCTGCCGCAATTCCACCTTGCCAACCCGGCTCAGACGAAATGACTACATCTTCCCCTGAAGCAACTGGGCTGACTCCCAAATGATTGAGCGTCCACATGCTTAGGAGGCGATAGACTGCACGCCTTTTTCCAACCACCATTGTGCACTGCTGGAGAGAGTGTCGGAAAGCAGCTATGTCAGAAAGACCCCTTTGCTCTCAGCCGTGCCCTCCATTGCTCTAGACGTGGAATGCACAATGCACTGGCTCCCGCCCTCAAGGGGCGACAAGCCACAGACCACCTTGCTTCCATCTCTTTAGGAAGCTGAGAAGGAATTCTCTTGCAACAGTGATCTTACAGAGTCCAGGGAACATCTCATACAAAGGCAGCTGAAACGCCGTTTCTTTTCCGCCCTTAACTTGCCGATTTGGAACTTCTGTTTCTGCCACATTTCCACCTTGCCATCCGTGCTCCGACGAAATGCCTACATCTTCCCCTTCAGCAACGGGGACGAGGCCCATATGACTGTGCTTCCACATGCTTAAGAGGAGAGAGACAGGCTTTTTACAATCACGATTGTGCACTGGTGGAGAGAGTGTCAGAAAGCACCTATGTCAGAAAGGTCCCTTTGATCTCAGCCATGCCCTGAATTGCTGTAGAGGAGGAAGGCACAATGCACTGCCTCTGGCTCCACCCCTCAATGGCAGACGAACCACACACCTTCTTGCGTCCAGCTCTTTAGGACGCTGAGAAAGAGCTCGCATTCCATAGTGCTCTTAGAGCGTCCAGGGAACATCTCATACAAAGGCAGCTGAACGCCGTTTCTTCCAGCACTTCACTCGCCGATCTGGAACATCTGCATGTGCCACATTTCCACCTTGTCAAGCCGGCTCAGACGAAATGCCTACAACTTCCCCTTAAGCAATGAGGACGAGGCCCGAATGATTGTGGTTCCACCTGCTTAGTAGGAGAGAGACAATAGGCTGTTAACCAACCGCCCTTGAGCAATGGTTGGGGGAGTGTCAGAAAGCACCAATGTCAGAAAGGGCCCTTTGCTCTCAGCCGTGCCCTCCATTGCTCTAGAGGTGGAGGGCACAAAGCACTGCCTCCATCCTTCAATTGGAGACAAGCCATAAACTGTCTTGCCTCCAGCTCTTTAGGAAGCTGACAAACAACTCGCTTTCCACAGTCCTGTTACAGCAGACCAGGGAACTTCTCATACAAAGGCAGCTCAAATGGCATTTCTTCCCAGCCCTTCACACGCAGCTTTAGGACTTCTGCTTCTGCCGCAATTCCACCTTGCCAACCCGGCTCAGACGAAATGACTACATCTTCCCCTGAAGCAACTGGGCTGACTCCCAAATGATTGAGCGTCCACGTGCTTAGGAGGCGATAGACTGCACGCCTTTTTCCAACCACCATTGTGCACTGCTGGAGAGAGTGTCGGAAAGCAGCTATGTCAGAAAGACCCCTTTGCTCTCAGCCGTGACCTTCATTGCTCTAGACGTGGAATGCACAAGGCACTGGCTCCCCCCCTCAAAGGGGCGACAAGCCACAGACCATCTTCCTTCCATCTCTTTAGGAAGCTGAGGAAGAACTCGCTTTCAACAGTGCTCTTTCTGTGTGCTGGCAACATCTCATACAAAGGCAGCTGATATGCCATTTCTTTTCAGCGCTTAACTCGCAGAGTTGGATCTTCTGCTCCTGCGACATTTCCACCTTGACAACCCGGCTCAGAAGAAATGTCTACATCTTCCCCTTCAGCAACGGGGACGAGGCCCACATGACTGTGCTTCCGCATGCTTAGCAGGAGCAGACAATCGGTTTTTACAAACCGCCATTGTGCACTGGGTCAGAGAGAGTCAGAATGCACCTATGTCAGAAAGACCCCTTTGCTCTCAGCCATGCCCTCCATTTCTCTCGAGGTGGAAGGCACAAGGCACTGGTTCTGGATCCACCCCTCAATGGGAGACAAACCACATCTTGGCCTGCTTCCAGCTCTTTAGGAATTGGAGAAAAAACTCCCTTTCCACAGTGCTCTTACAGCGTCCAGGGAACATCTCATACAAAGGAGGCTGAATGCTGTTTCTTTTCAGCACTTAACTTGCCAGTCTGGGACATCTGCATCCTGCACGTTTCCACCTTGCCAACCCGGCTCAGACGAAATGCCTACATCTTCCCCTTGAGCAATGGGGATGAGGCCCATTGGATTGTGGTTCCACATGCTGAGGAGGACAGAGACAATAGGCTTTTAACTAACCACAAAGTGCAACGGTTGGGAGAGTGTCAGAAAGCACCTATAGCAGAAAGACCCCTTTACTCTCAGCCGCGCCCTCCATTGCTGTAGAGGTGGAAGGCACAAAGCACTGCCTCCATCCTTCAACGGGAGACAAGCCATAAACTGTCTTGCCTCCAGCTCTTTAGGAAGCTGGGAAGGAACTCGCTTTCCAAGTGCTGTTACAGCATACGAGGAAATTCTCATACAGAGGCAGCTCCAAAGCCATTTCTTCCCTGTGCTTAACTGGCCGCTTTAGGACTTCCGCTTCTGCCACTGTTCCACCTTGCCAACCCGGCTCAGACGAAATGCCTACATCTTCCCCTTAAGCAACGGTGGCGAAGCCCACATGATTGTGCTGCCACATGCTTAGCAGGAGCAGACAATAGGCTTTTTACAAACCGCCATTGTGCACTGGGTCAGAGAGTGTCAGAATGTACCTATGTCAGAAAGGGCCCTTTGCTCTCAGCCGTGCCCTCCATTGCTCTAGAGGTGGAAGGCACATGGCACTGCCTCCATCATTCAATTGGAGACAAGCCATAAACTGTCTTGCCTCCAGCTCTTTAGGAAGCTGACAAACAACTCGCTTTCCACAGTCCTGTTACAGCAGACCGGGGAACTTCTCATACAAAGGCAGCTCCAATGGCATTTCTTCCCAGCCCTTAACTCGCAGCTTTAGGACTCCTGCTTCTGCCGCAATTCCACCTGGCCGACCCGGCTCAGACGAAATGCCTACATCTTCCCCTGAAGCAACTGGGCTGAGTCCCAAATGATTGAGCGTCCACGTGCTTAGGAGGCGATAGACTGCACGCCTTTTTCCAGCCACCATTGTGCACTGCTGGAGAGAGTGTCGGAAAGCAGCTATGTCAGAAAGACCCCTTAGCTCTCAGCCGTGCCCTTCATTGCTCTAGAGTTGGAATGCACAATGCACTGCCTCCCCCCCTCAAGGGGCGATAAGCCACAGACCATCGTCCTTTCAACTCTTTAGGAAGCTGAGCAAGAACTCGCATTCAACAGTGCTCTTTCTGTGTCCTGGCAACATCTCATACAAAGGCAGCTGATATGCCATTTCTTTTCAGCGCTTAACTCGCAGATTTGGAACTTCTGCTCCTGCCACATTTCCAGCTTGCCAACCCGGCTCAGACGAAATGTCTACATCTTCCCCTTCAGCAACGGGGACGAGGCCCAGATGACTGTGCTTCCGCATGCTTAGCAGGAGCAGACAATAGGCTTTTTACAAACCGCCATTGTGCACTGGGTCAGAGAGTGTCAGAATGCACCTATGTCAGAAAGGGCCCTTTGCTCTCAGCCGTGCCCTCCATTGCTCTAGAGGTGGAAGGCACAAAGCACTGCCTCCATCCTTCAATTGGAGACAAGCCTGCAACTGTCCTGCTTCCAGCTCTTTAGGAAGCTGGGAAAGCACTCGCATTCCACAGTGCTCTTACAGCGTCCTGGGAACGTCTCATACAAAGGCAGCTGAACACCGTTTCTTTTCAGCCCTTAACTCACCAATCTGCAACATCTGCTTCTGTCGCATTTCCACCTTGCCTACCCGGCTCAGACGAAATGCCTACATCTTCCCCTCAAGCGACTGTGCTGATTCCCAAATGATTGAGCATCCACTTGCTTAGGAGGCGATAAACAGCATGACATTTTCCAACCACCATTTTACACTTCTTAGAGAGTGTTGGAAAGCAGCTATGTCAGAAATGCCCCTTTGCTCTCAGCCATGCCCTCCATTGCTCTCGAGCTGGAAGGCACAAGGCACTGGTTCTGGATCCACCCCTCAATGGGAGGCAAACCACATCTTGGCATGCTTCCAGCTCTTTAGGAACTGGAGAAAAAACTCCCTTTCCACAGTGCTCTTACAGCGTCCATGGAACATCTCATACAAAGGAGGCTGAACGCCGTTTCTTTTCAGCACTTCACTCGCCAGTCTGGGACATCTGCATGCTGCACCTTTCCACCTTGCCAACCCGGCTCAGACGAAATGCCTACATCTTCCCCTTGAGCAATGGGGATGAGGCCCATAGGATTGTGGCTCCAAATGCTGAGGAGGAGAGAGACAATAGGCTTTTAACTGACCACGAAGTGCAACGGTTGGGAGAGTGTCAGAAAGCACCAATGACAGAAAGACCCCTTTACTCTCAGCCGCGCCCTCCATTGCTGTAGAGGTGGAAGGCACAAAGCACTGCCTCCATCCTTCAATGGGAGACAAGCCATAAACTGTCTTGCCTCCAGCTCTTTAGGAAGCTGGGAAAGAACTCGCTTTCCACAGTGCTGTGACAGCATACGAGGAAACTCTCATACAGAGGCAGCTCAAATGCCATTTCTTCCCAGTGCTTAACTGGCCGCTTTAGGACTTCCGCTTCTGCCACAGTTCCACCTTGCCAACCCGGCTCAGACGAAATGCCTACATCTTCCCCTTAAGCAACGGGGGCGAAGCCCACATGATTGTGCTGCCACATGCTTAGCAGGAGAAGACAATAGGCTTTTTACAAACCGCCATTGTGCACTGGGTCAGAGAGTGTCAGAATGCACCTATGTCAGAAAGGGCCCTTTGCTCTCAGCCGTGCCCTCCATTGCTCTAGAGGTGGAAGGCACAAGGCACTGCCTCCATCCTTCAATTGGAGACAAGCCATAAACTGTCTTGCCTGCAGCTCTTTAGGAAGCTGACAAACAACTTGCTTTCCACAGTCCTGTTACAGCAGACCGGGGAACTTCTCATACAAAGGCATCTCAAATGGCATTTCTTCCCAGCCCTTAACACGCAGCTTTAGGACTCCTGCTTCTGCCGCAATTCCACCTGGCCAACCCGGCTCAGACGAAATTCCTACATCTTCCCCTGAAGCAACTGGTCTGATTGCCAAATGATTGAGCGTCCACGTGCTTAGGAGGCGATAGACTGCACGCCTTTTTCCAACCACCATTCTGCACTGCTGGAGAGAGTGTCGGAAAGCAGCTATGTCAGAAAGACCCCTTTGCTCTCAGCCGTGCCCTTCATTGCTCTAGACGTGGAATGCACAATGCACTGGCTTCCCCCCCTCAAGGGGCGACAAGCCACAGACCATCTTCCTTCCATCTCTTTAGGAAGCTGAGCTAGAACTCGCTTTCAACAGTGCTCTTTCTGTGTCCTGGCAACATCTCATACAAAGGCAGCTGATATGCCATTTCTTTTCAGCGCTTAACTCGCAGATTTGGAACTTCTGCTCCTGCCACATTTCCACCTTGCCAACCCGGCTCAGACGAAATGCCTACATCTTCCCCTTCAGCAACGGGGACGAGGCCCAGATGACTGTGCTTCCGCATGCTTAGCAGGAGCAGACAATAGGCTTTTTACAAACCGCCATTGTGCACTGGGTCAGAGAGTGTCAGAATGCACCTATGTCAGAAAGGGCCCTTTACTCTCTGCCGTGCCCTCCATTGCTCTAGAGGTGGAAGGCACAAAGCACTGCCTCCATCCTTCAATTTGAGACAAGCCAGCAACTGTCCTGCTTACAGCTCTTTAGGAAGCTGGGAAAGCACTCGCATTCCACAGTGCTCTTACAGGGTCCTGGGAACATCTCATACAAAGGCAGCTGAACACCGTGTCCTTTCAGCCCTTAACTCACCAATCTGCAACATCTGCTTCTGCCGCATTTCCACCTTGCCAACCCGGCTCAGACGAAATGCCTACATCTTCCCCTGAAGCAACTGGGCTGAGTCCCAAATGATTGAGCGTCCATGTGCTTAGGAGGCGATGGACTGCACGCCTTTTTCCAACCACCATTGTGCACTGCTGGAGAGAGTGTCGGAAAGCAGCTATGTCAGAAAGACCCCTTTGCTCTCAGCCATGCCCTCCATTGCTCTCGAGGTGGAAGGCACAAGGCACTGGTTCTGGATCCACCCCTCAATGGGAGACAAACCACATCTTGTCCTGCTTCCAGTTCTTTAGGAATTGGAGAAAAATCTCCCTTTCCACAGTGCCCTTACAGCGTCCTGGGAACATCTCATACAAAGGAGGCTGAACGCCGTTTCTCTTCAGCACTTCACTCGCCAGTCTGGGACATCTGCATCCTGCACGTTTCCACCTTGCCAACCCGGCTCAGATGAAATGCCTACATCTTCCCCTTGAGCAATGGGGATGAGGCCCATAGGATTGTGGTTCCACATGCTGAGGAGGAGAGAGACAATAGGCTTTTAACTAACCACGAAGTGCAATGGTTGGGAGAGTGTCAGAAAGCACCAATATCAGAAAGACCCCTTTACTCTGAGCCGCGCCCTCCATTGCTGTAGAGGTGGAAGGCACAAAGCACTGCCTCCCTCCTTCAACGGGAGACAAGCCATAAACTGTCTTGCCTCCAGCACTTTAGGAAGATGGGAAAGAACTCGCTTTCCACAGTGCTCTTACAGCATACGAGGAAACTCTCATGCAGAGGCAGCTCAAACGCCATTTCTTCCCTGTGCTTAATTAGCCGCTTTAGGACTTCCGCTTCTGCCACCGTTCCACCTTGCCAACCCGGCTCAGACGAAATGTCTACATCTTCCCCTTCAGCAACGCGGAAGAGGGCCAGATGGCTGTGCTTCCGCATGCTTAGCAGGAGCAGAAAATAGGCTTTTTACAAACCGCCATTGTCCACTGGGTCAGAGAGTGTCCGAATGCACCTATGTCAGAAAGGGCCCTTTGCTCTCAGCCGTGCCCTCCATTGCTGTAGAGGTGGAAGGCACAAAGCACTGCCTCCATCCTTCAATTGGAGACAAGCCAGCAACTGGTCTGCTTCCAGCTCTTTAGGAAGCTGGGAAAGCACTCGCATTCCACAGAGCTCTTACAGCGTCCTGGGAACGTGTCATAAAAAGGCAGCTGAACACCGTGTCTTTTCAGCCCTTAACTCACCAATCTGCAACATCTGCTTATGCCGCATTTCCACCTTGCGAACCCGGCTCAGATGAAATGCCTACATCTTCCCCTGAAGCGCCTGTGCTGATTCCCAAATGATTGAGCATCCACATGCTTAGGAGGCGATAAACTGCATGCCTTTTTCCAAGCACCGTTTTACACTGCTTAGAGAGCGTCAGAAAGCAGCTATGTCAGAAAGGCCCCTTTGCTCTCAGCCATGCCCTCCATTGCTCTCGAGGTGGAAGCCACAAGGCACTGGTTCTGGATCCACCCCTCAATGGGAGACAAACCACCTCTTGGCCTGCTTCCTGCTCTTTAGGAAGTGGAGAAGAAACTCCCTTTCCACAGTGCTCTTACAGCGTCCTGGGAACATCTCATACAAAGGAGGCTGAACGCCGTTTCTTTTCAGCACGTCACTCGCCAGTCTGGGACATCTGCATCCTGCACATTTCCATCTTGCCAACCCGGCTCAGACGAAATGCCTACAACTTCCCCTTGAGCAAAGGGGATGATGCCCATAGGATTGTGGTTGCACATGCTGAGGAGGAGAGAGAAAATAGGCTTTTAACTAACCGCGAAGTGCAACGGGTGGGAGAGTGTCAGAAAGCACCAATGGCAGAAAGGCCCCTTTAATCTGAGCTGCGCCCTCCATTGCTGTAGAGGTGGAAGGCACAAAGCACTGCCTCCATCCTTCAATGGGAGACAAGCCATAAACTGTCTTGCCTCCAGCTCTTTAGGAAGCTGAGAAAGAACTCGCTTTCCACAGTGCTGTTACAGCATACGAGGAAACTCTCATACAGAGACAGGTCAAACGCCATTTCTTCCCAGGGCTTAACTGGCCGCTTTAGGACTTCCGCTTCTGCCACAGTTCCAAGTTGCCAACCCGGCTCAGACGAAATGCCTACATCTTCGCCTTAAGCAACGGGGGCGAAGCCCACATGATTGTGCTGCCACATGCTTAGCAGGAGCAGACAATAGGCTTATTACAAACCGCCATTGTGCATTGGGTCAGAGAGTGTCAGAATGCACCTATGTCAGAAAGGGCCCTTTGCTCTCAGCCGTGCCCTCCATTGCTCTAGAGGTGGAAGGCACAAAGCACTGCCTCCATCCTTCAATTGGAGACAAGCCAGCAACTGGCCTGCTTACAGCTCTTTGGGAAGCTGGGAAAGCACTCGCATTCCACAGTGCTCTTAGAGCGTCCTGGGAACGTCTCATACAAAGGCAGCTGAACACCGTGTCTTTTCAGCCCTTAACTCACCAATCTGCAACATCTGCTTCTGCCGCATTTCCACCTTGACAACCCGGCTCAGGTGAAATGCCTACATCTTCCCCTGAAGCGACTGTGCTCATTCCCAAATGATTGAGCATCCACATGCTTAGGAGGCGATAAACTGCATGCCTTTTTCTCAGCACCGTTTTACACTGCTTAGAGAGCGTCGGAAAGCAGCTATGTCAGAAAGGCCCCTTTGCTCTCAGCCATGCCCTCCATTGCTCTCGAGGTGGAAGGCACAAGGCCCTGGTTCTGGATCCACCCCTCAATGGGAGACAAACCACATCTTGGCCTGCTTCCTGCTCTTTAGGAAGTGGAGAAGAAACTCCCTTTCCACAGTGCTCTTACAG
Organism: Equus caballus; assembly: GCF_041296265.1. Taxonomy (NCBI): domain Eukaryota; kingdom Metazoa; phylum Chordata; class Mammalia; order Perissodactyla; family Equidae; genus Equus; species Equus caballus. The sequence goes on along the minus strand of NC_091700.1, from coordinate 6,292,960 downwards.
CGTCCTGGGAACATCTCATACAAAGGAGGCTGAACGCCGTTTCTTTTCAGCACGTCACTCGCCAGTCTGGGACATCTGCATCCTGCACGTTTCCACCTTGCCAACGCGGCTCAGACGAAACGCCTACATCTTCCCCTTGAGCAAAGGGGTTGAGGCCCATAGGATTGTGGTTCCACATGCTGAGGAGGACAGAGACAATAGGCTTTTAACTAACCACGAAGTGCAACGGTTGGGAGAGTGTCAGAAAGCACCAATGGCAGAAAAACCCCTTTACTCTCAGCCGCGCCCTCCATTGCTGTAGAGGTGGAAGGCACAAAGCACTGCCTCCATAATTCAATGGGAGACAAGCCATAAACTGTCTTGCCTCCAGCTCTTTATGAAGCTCGGAAGGAACTCGCTTTCCACAGTGCCGTTACAGCATACGAGGAAACTCTCATACAGAGGCAGCTCAAACGCCATTTCTTCCCAGTGCTTAACTGGCCGCTTTAGGACTTCCGCTTCTGCCACAGTTCCACATTGCCAACCCGGCTCAGACGAAATACCTACATCTTCCCCTTAAGCATCGGGGGCGAAGCCCACATGATTGTGCTGCCATATGCTAAGCAGGAGCAGACAATAGGCTTTTTACCAACGGCCACTGTGCACTGGGTCAGAGAGTGTCAGAATGCACCTATGTCAGAAAGGGCCCTTTGCTCTCAGCCGTGCCCTCCATTGCTCTAGAGGTGGAAGGCACAAAGCACTGCCTCCATCCTTCAATTGGAGACAAGCCATAAACTGTCTTGCCTCCAGCTCTTTAAGAAGGTGACAAACAACTCGCTTTCCACAGTCCTGCTACAGAAGACCGGGGAACTTCTCATACAAAGGCAGCTCAAATGGCATTTCTTCCCAGCCCTTAACTCGCAGCTTTAGGACTCCTGCTTCTGCCGCAGTTCCACATTGCCAACCCGGCTCAGACGAAATGCCTACATCTTCCCCTGAAGCAACTGGGCTGAGTCCCAAATGATTGAGCGTCCACGTGCTTAGGAGGCGATAGACTGCACGCCTTTTTCCAACCACCATTGTGCACTGCTGGAGAGAGTGTCGGAAAGCAGCTATGTCAGAAAGACCCCTTTGCTCTCAGCCGTGCCCTTCATTGCTCTAGACGTGGAATGCACAAGGCACTGGCTCCCCCCCTCAAGGGGCGACAAGCCACAGACCAACTTCCATCCATCTCTTTAGGAAGCTGAGCAAGAACTCGCTTTCAACAGTGCTCCTTCTGTGTCCTGGCAACATCTCATACAAAGGCAGCTGATATGCCATTTCTTTTCAGCGCTTAACTCGCAGATTTGGAACTTCTGCTCCTGCCACATTTCCACCTTGCCAACCCGGCTCAGACGAAATGTCTACATCTTCCCCTTCAGCAACGGGGACGAGGTGCAGATGACTGTGCTTCCGCATGCTTAGCAGGAGCAGACAATAGGCTTTTTACAAACCGTCATTGTGCACTGGGTCAGAGAGTGTCAGAATGCACCTATGTCAGAAAGGGCCCTTTGCTCTCAGCCGTGCCCTCCATTGCTCTAGAGGTGGAAGGCACAAAGCACTGCCTCCATCCTTCAATTGGAGACAAGCCAGCAACTGGCCTGCTTCCAGCTCTTTAGGAAGCTGGGAAAGCACTCGCATTCCACAGTGCTCTTACAGCCTCCTTGGAACGTCTCATACAAAGGCAGCTGAACACCGTGTCTTTTCAGCCCTTAACTCACCAACCTGCAACATCTGCTTCTGCCGCATTTCCACCTTGCCAACCCGGCTCAGACGAAATGCCTACATCTTCCCCTGAAGCGACTGTGCTGATTCCCAAATGATTGAGCATCCACATGCTTAGGAGGCGATAAACTGCATGCCTTTTTCCAACCACCATTTTACACTGCTTAGAGAGCGTCGGAAAGCAGCTATGTCAGAAAGGCCCCTTTGCTCTCAGCCATGCCCTCCATTGCTCTCGAGGTGGAAGGCACAAGGCACTGGTTCTGGATCCACCCCTCAATGGGAGACAAACCACATCTTGGCCTGCTTCCTGCTCTTTAGGAAGTGGAGATGAAACTCCCTTTCCACAGTGCTCTTACAGCGTCCTGGGAACATCTCATACAAAGGAGGCTGAACGCCGTTTCTTTTCAGCACGTCACTCGCCAGTCTGGGACATCTGCATCCTGCACGTTTCCACCTTGCCAAACCGGCTCAGACGAAATGCCTACAACTTCCCCTTGAGCAATGGGGATGAGGCCCATAGGATTGTGGTTCCACATGCTGAGGAGGAGAGAGACAATAGGCTTTTAACTAACCACGAATTGCAATGGTTGGGAGAATGTCAGAAAGCTACAATGGCAGAAACACCCCTTTACACTCAGCCGCGCCCTCCATTGCTGTAGAGGTGGAAGGCACAAAGCACTGCCTCCATCCTTGAATGGGAGACAAGCCATAAACTGTCTTGCCTCCAGCTCTTTAGGAAGCTGGGAAAGAACTCGCTTTCCACAGTGCTGTTACAGCATACGAGGAAACTCTCATACAGAGGCAGCTCAAACGCCATTTCTTCCCAGGGCTTAACTGGCCGCTTTAGGACTTCCGCTTCTGCCACAGTTCCAAGTTGCCAACCCGGCTCAGACGAAATGCCTACATCTTCCCCTTAAGCAACGGGGGCGAAGCCCACATGATTGTGCTGCCTCATGCTTAGCAGGAGCAGACAATAGGGTTTTTACAAACCGCCATTGTGCACTGGGTCAGAGAGTGTCAGAATGCACCTATGTCAGAAAGGGCCCTTTGCTCTCAGCCGTGCACTCCATTGCTCTAGAGGTGGAAGGCACAAAGCACTGCCTCCATCCTTCAATTGGAGACAAGCCATAAACTGTCTTGCCTCCAGCTCTTTAGGAAGCTGACAAACAACTGGCTTTCCACAGTCCTGTTACAGCAGACCGGGGAACTTCTCATACAAAGGCAGCTCCAATGGCATTTCTTCCCAGCCCTTAACTCGCAGCTTTAGGACTCCTGCTTCCGCCGCATTTCCACCTTGCCAACCCGGTTCAGACGAAATGCCTACATCTTCCCCTGAAGCAACTGGGCTGAGTCCCAAATGATTGAGCGTCCACGTGCTTAGGAGGCGATAGACTGCACGCCTTATTCCAACCACCATTGTGCACTGCTGGAGAGAGTGTCGGAAAGCAGCTATGTCAGAAAGACCCCTTTGCTCTCAGCCGTTCCCTTCATTGCTCTACACGTGGAATGCACAAGGCACTGGCTTCCCCCCTCAAGGGGCGACAAGCCACAGACCATCTTCCTTCCATCTCTTTAGGAAGCTGAGCAAGAACTCGCTTTCAACAGTGCTCTTTCTGTGTCCTGGCAACATCTCATACAAAGGCAGCTGATATGCCATTTCTTTTCAGTGCTTAACTCGCAGATTTGGAACATCTGCTCCTGCCACATTTCCAGGTTGACAACCCGGATCAGACAAAATGTCTACATCTTCCCCTTCAGCAACGGGAACGAGGCCCAGATGACTGTGCTTCCGCATGCTTAGCAGGAGCAGACAATAGGCTTTTTATAAACCGCCATTGTGCACTGGGTCAGAGAGTGTCAGAATGCACCTATGTCAGAAAGGGCCCTTTGCTCTCAGCCGTGCCCTCCATTGCTCTAGAGGTGGAAGGCACAAAGCACTGCCTCCATCCTTCAATTGGAGACCAGCCAGCAACTGGCCTGCTTGCAGCTCTTTAGGAAGCTGGGAAAGCACTCGCATTCCACAGTGCTCTTACAGCCTCCTTGGAACGTCTCATACAAAGGCAGCTGAACACCGTGTCTTTTCAGCCCTTAACTCACCAACCTGCAACATCTGCTTCTGCCGCATTTCCACCTTGCCAACCCGGCTCAGACGATATGCCTACATCTTCCCCTGAAGCAACTGGGCTGAGTCCCAAATGATTGAGCGTCCACGTGCTTATGAGGCGATAGACTGCACGCCTTTTTCCAACCACCATTGTGCACTGCTTTAGAGAGTGTCGGAAAGCAGCTATGTCAGAAAGACCTCTTTCCTCTCAGCCGTGCCCTTCATTGCTCTAGACGTGGAATGCACAAGGCACTTGCTCCCCCCCTCAAGGGGCGACAAGCCACAGACCATCTTCCTTCCATCTCTTTAGGAAGCTGAGCAAGAACTCGCTTTCAACAGTGCTCTTTCTGTGTCCTGGCAACATCTCATACAAAGGCAGCTGATATGCCATTTCTTTTCAGCGCTTAACTCGCAGATTTGGAACTTCTGCTCCTGCCACATTTCCACCTTGTCCACCCGGCTCAGACGAAATGTCTACATTTTCCCCTTCAGCAACGGGGACGAGGCCCAAATGACTGTGCTTCCGCATGCTTACCAGGAGCAGACAATAGGCTTTTTACAAACCGCCATTGTACACTGGGTCAGAGAGTGTCAGGATGCAACTATGTCAGAAAGGGCCCTTTGCACTCAGCCGTGCCCTCCATTGACCTAGAGGTGGAAGGCACAAAGCACTGCCTCCATCCTTCAATTGGAGACAAGCCAGCAACTTGCCTGCTTCCAGCTCTTGAGGAAGCTGGGAAAGCACTCGCATTCCACAGTGCTCTTACAGCCTCCTGGGAACGTCTCCTACAAAGGCAGCTGAACACCGTGTCTTTTCAGCCCTTAACTCACCAATCTGCAACATCTGCTTCTGCCACATTTCCACCTTGCCAACCCGGCTCAGACGAAATGCCTACATCTTTCCCTGAAGCGACTGTGCTGATTCCCTAATGATTGAGCATCCACATGCTTAGGAGGCGATAAACTGCATGCCTTTTTCCAACCACCATTTTACACTGCTTAGATAGCGTCGGAAAGCAGCTATGTCAGAAAGGCCCCTTTGCTCTCAGCCATGCCCTCCATTCCTCTTGAGGTGGAAGGCACAAGGCACTGGTTCTGGATCCACCCCTCAATGGGAGACAAACCACATCTTGGCCTGCTTCCAGCTCTTTAGGAAGTGGAGAAAAAACTTCCTTTCCACAGTGCTCTTACAGCGTCCTGGGAACATCTCATGCAAAGGAGGCTGAATGCCGTTTCTTTTCAGCACTTCACTCGCTAGTCTGGGACATCTGCATCCTGCACGTTTCCACCTTGCCAACCCGGCTCAGACGAAATGCCTACATCTTCCCCTTGAGCAATGGGGATGAGGCCCATAGGATTGTGGTTCCACATGCTGAGGAGGAGAGAGACAATAGGCTTTTAACCGACCACGAAGTGCAACGGTTGGGAGAGTGTCAGAAAGCACCTATGGCAGAAAGACCCCTATACTCTCAGCCGCGCCCTCCATTGCGGTAGAGGTGGAAGGCACAAAGCACTGCCTGCATGCTTCAATGGGAGACCAGCCATAAACTGTTTTGCCTCCAGCTCTTTAGGAAGCTGGGAAGGAACTCGCTTTCCACAGTGCTGTTACAGCATACGAGGAAACTCTCATACAGAGGCAGCTCCAATGCAATTTCTTCCTTGTGCTTAACTGGCCGCTTAGGACTTCCGCTTCTGCCACTGTTCCACCTTGCCAACCCGGCTCAGACGAAATGCCTACATCTTCCCCTTAAGCAACGAGGGCGAAGCCCACATGATTGTGCTGCCACATGCTTAGCAGGAGCAGACAATAGGCTTTTTACAAACCGCCCTTGTGCACTGGGTCAGAGAGTGTCAGAATGCACCTATGTCAGAAAGGGCCCTTTGCTCTCAGCTGTGCCCTCCATTGCTCTAGAGGTGGAAGGCACAAGGCACTGCCTCCATCCTTCAATTGGAGACAAGCCATAAACTGTCTTGCCTGCAGCTCTTTAGGAAGCTGACAAACAACTTGCTTTCCACAGTCCTGTTACAGCAGACCGGGGAACTTCTCATACAAAGGCAGCTCAAATGGCATTTCTTCCCAGCCCTTAACTCGCAGCTTTAGGACTCCTGCTTCTGCCGCAATTCCACTTGGCCAACCCGGCTCACACGAAATGCCTACATCTTCCCCTGAAGCAACTGGGCTGAGTCCCAAATGATTGAGCGTCCACGTGCTTAGGAGGCGATAGACTGCACGCCTTTTTCCAACCACCATTGTGCACTGCTGGAGAGAGTGTCGGAAAGCAGCTATGTCAGAAAGACCCCTTTGCTCTCAGCCATGCCCTTCATTGCTCTACACTTGGAATGCACAATGCACTGGCTCCCCCCCTCAAGGGGCGATAAGCCACAGACCATCTTCCTTCCATCTCTTTAGGAAGCTGAGCAAGAACTCGCTTTCAACAGTGCTCTTTCTGTGTCCTGGCAACATCTCATACAAAGGCAGCTGATATGCCATTTCTTTTCAGCGCTTAACTCGCAGATTTGGAACTTCTGCTCCTGCCACATTTCCAGCTTGCCAACCCGGCTCAGACGAAATGTCTACATCTTCCAGTTCAGCAACGGGAACGAGGCCCAGATGACTGTGCTTCCGCATGCTTGGCAGGAGCAGACAATAGGTTTTTACAAACCGCCATTGTGCACTGGGTCAGAGAGTGTCAGAATGCACCTATGTCAGAAAGGGTCCTTTGCTCTCAGCCGTGCCCTCCATTGCTCTAGAGGTGGAAGGCACAAAGCACTGCCTCCATCCTTCAATTGGAGACAAGCCAGCAACTGGCCTGCTTCCAGCTATTGAGGAAGCTGGGAAAGCACTCGCATTCCACAGTGCTCTTACAGCCTCCTGGGAACGTCTCCTACAAAGGCAGCTGAACACCGTGTCTTTTCAGCCCTTAACTCACCAATCTGCAACATCTGCTTCTGCCACATTTCCACCTTGCCAACCCGGCTCAGACGAAATGCCTACATCTTCCCCTGAAGCGACTGTGCTGATTCTCAAATGATTGAGCATCCACATGCTTAGGAGGCGATAAACTGCATGCCTTTTTCCAACCAACATTTTACACTGCTTAGAGAGCGTCGGAAAGCAGCTATGTCAGAAAGGCCCCTTTGCTCTCAGCCATGCCCTCCATTGCTCTCGAGGTGGAAGGCACAAGGCACTGGTTCTGGATCCACCCCTCAATGGGAGACAGACCACATCTTGGCCTGCTTCCAGCTCTTTAGGAAGTGGAGAAAAAACTCCCTTTCCACAGTGCTCTTACAGCGTCCGGGGAACATGTCATACAAAGGAGGCCGAACGCCGTTTCTTTTCAGCACTTCACTCGCCAGCCTGGGACATCTGCATCCTGCACGTTTCCACCTTGCCAACCCGGCTCAGACGAAATGCCTACATCTTCCCCTTGAGCAATGGGGATGAGGCCCATAGGATTGTGGTTCCACATGCTGAGGAGGAGAGAGATAATAGGCTTTTAACTTACCACGAAGTGCAACGGTTGGGAGAGTGTCAGAAAGCACCAATGGCAGAAAGACCCCTTTACTCTCAGCCGTGCCCTCCATTTCTGTATAAGTGGAAGGTACAAAGCACAGTCTCCATCCTTCAATGGGAGACAAGCCATAAACTGTCTTGCCTCCAGCTCTTTAGGAAGCTGGGAAAGAACTCGCTTTCCACAGTGCCGTTACAGCATACGAGGAAACTCTCATACAGAGGCAGCTCAAACGCCATTTCTTCCCAGTGCTTAACTGGCCGCTTTAGGACTTCCGCTTCTGCCACAGTTCCACCTTGCCAACCCGGCTCAGACGAAATGCCTACATCTTCCCCTTAAGCAACGGGGGCGAAGCCCACATGACTGTGCTGCCACATGCTTAGCAGGAGCAGACAATAGGCTTTTTACAAACCGCCATTGTGCACTGGATCAGAGAGTGTCAGAATGCACCTATGTCAGAAAGGGCCCTTTGCTCTCAGCCGTGCCCTCCATTGCTCTAGAGATGGAAGGCACAAAGAACTGCCTCCATCCTTCAATTGGAGACAAGCCATAAACTGTCTTGCCTCCAGCTCTTTAGGAAGCTGACAAACAACTCGCTTTCTACAGTACTGTTACAGCAGACCGGGGAACTTCTCATACCAAGGCACCTCAAATGGCATTTCTTCCCAGCCCTTAACTCGCAGCTTTAGGACTCCTGCTTCTGCCGCAATTCCACCTTGCCATCCGGCTCAGACGAAATGCCTACATCTTCCCCTGAAGCAACTGGTCTGATTGCCAAATGATTCAGCGTCCACGTGCTTAGGAGGTGATAGATTGCACGCCTTTTTCCAACCACCATTCTGCACTGCTGGAGAGAGTGTCGGAAAGCAGCTATGTCAGAAAGACCCCTTTGCTCTCAGCCGTGCCCTTCATTGCTCTAGACGTGGAATGCACAATGCACTGGCTCCCCCCCTCAAGGGGCGACAAGCCACAGACCATCTTCCTTCCATCTCTTTAGGAAGCTGAGCAAGAACTCGCTTTCAACAGTGCTCTTTCTGTGTCCTGGCAACATCTCATACAAATGCAGCTGATATGCCATTTCTTTTCAGCGCTTAATTCGCAGATTTGGAACTTCTGCTCCTGCCACAATTCCACTTTGCCAACCCGGCTCAGACGAAATGTCTACATCTTCCCCTACAGCAACGGGGACGAGGCCCAGATGACTGTGCTTCCGCATGCTTAGCAGGAGCAGACAATAGGCTTTTTACAAACCGCCATTGTGCACTGGGTCAGAGAGTGTCAGAATGCACCTATGTCAGAAAGGGCCCTTTACTCTCTGCCGTGCCCTCCATTGCTCTAGAGGTGGAAGGCACAAAGCACTGCCTCCATCCTTCAATTGGAGACAAGCCAGCAACTGTCCTGCTTACAGCTCTTTAGGAAGCTGGGAAAGCACTCGCATTCCACAGTGCTCTTACAGCGTCCTGGGAACGTCTCATACAAAGGCAGCTGAACACCGTGTCTTTTCAGCCCTTATCTCACCAATCTGCAACATCTGCTTCTGCCGCATTTCCACCTTGCCAACCCGGCTCAGACGAAATGCCTACATCTTCCCCTGAAGCGACTGTGCTGATTCCCAAATAATTGAGCATCCACATGCTTAGGAGGCGATAAACTGCCTGCCTTTTTCCTACCACCATTTTACACTGCTTAGAGAGCGTCGGAAAGCAGCTGTGTCAGAAAGGCCCCTTTGCTCTCAGCCATGCCCTCCATTGCTCTCGAGGTGGAAGGCACAAGGCACTGGTTCTGGATCCACCCCTCAATGGGAGACAAACCACATCTTGTCCTGTCTCCAGCTCTTTAGGAAGTGGAGAAAAAACTCCCTTTCCACAGTGCTCTTACAGCGTCCTGGGAACATCTCATACAAAGGAGGCTGAACGCCATTTCTTTTCAGCACTTCACTCGCCAGTCTGGGACAGCTGCATGCTGCACGTTTCCACATTGCCAACCCGGCTCAGGCGAAATGCCTACATCTTCCCCTTGAGCAATGGGGATGAGGCCCATAGGATTGTGGTTCCACGTGCTGAGGAGGAGAGAGACAGTAGGCTTTTAACTAACCACGAAGTGCAACGGTTCTGAGAGTGTAACAAAGCACCAATGGCAGAAACACCCCTTTACTCTCAGCCGCGCCCTCCATTGCTGTAGAGGTGGAAGGCACAAAACACTGCTTCCATCCTTCAATGGGAGACAAGCCATAAACTGTCTTGCCTCCAGCTCTTTAGGAAGCTGAGAAAGAACTCGCTTTCCACAGTGCTGTTACAGCATACGAGGAAACTCTCATACAGAGGCAGCTCAAACGCCATTTCTTCCCAGGGCTTAACTGGCCGCTTTAGGACTTCCGCTTCTGCCACAGTTCCTCCTTGCCAACCCGGCTCAGAGGAAATGCCTTCATCTTACCCTTAAGCAACGGGGGCGAAGCCCACATGATTGTGCTTCCACATGCTTAGCAGGAGCAGACAATAGGCTTTTTACAAACCGCCATTGTGCACTGGGTCAGAGAGTGTCAGAATGCACCTATGTCAGAAAGGGCCCTTTGCTCTCAGCCGTGCCCTCCATTGCTCTAGAGGTGGAAGGCACAAAGCACTGCCTCCATCCTTCAATTGGAGACAAGCCATAAACTGTCTTGCCTCCAGCTCTTTAGGAAGCTGACAAACAACTCGCTTTCCTCAGTCCTGTTACAGCAGACCGGTTAACTTCTCATACAAAGACTGCTCAAATTGCATTTTTTCCCAGCCCTTATCTCGCAGCTTAGGACTCCTGCTTCTGCCGCAATTCCACCTTGCCAACCCGGCTCAGACAAAATGCCTACATCTTCCCCCGAAGCAACTGGTCTGAGTCCCAAATGATTGAGCATCCACGTGCTTAGGAGGCGATAGACTGCACGCCTTTTTCCAACCACCATTGCGCACTGCTGCAGAGAGTGTCGGAAAGCAGCTATGTCAGAAAGACCCCTTTGCTCTCAGCCGTGCCCTTCATTGCTCTAGACGTGGAATGCACAAGGCACTGGCTCCCCCCCTCAAGGGGCGACAAGCCACAGACCATCTTCCTTCCATCTCTTTAGTAAGCTGAGCAAGAACTCGCTTTCAACAGTGCTCTTTCTGTGTCCTGGCAACATCTCATACAAAGGCAGCCGATATGCCATTTCTTTTCAGCGCTTAACTCGCAGATTTGGAACTTCTGCGCCTGCCACATTTCCACCTTGCCAACCCGGCTCAGACGAAATGTCTACATCTTCCCCTTCAGCAACGGGGACGAGGCCCAGATGACTGTGCTTCCGCATGCTTAGCAGGAGCAGACAATAGGCTATTTACAAACCGTCATTGTGCGCTGGGTCAGAGAGTGTCAGAATGCACCTATGTCAGAAAGGGCCCTTTGCTCTCAGCCGTGCCCTCCATTGCTCTAGAGGTGGAAGGCAGAAAGCACTGCCTCCATCTTTCAATTGGAGACAAGCCAGCAACTGGCCTGCTTCCAGCTCTTTAGGAAGCTGGGAAAGAACTCGCATTCCACAGTGCTCTTACAGCGTCCTGGGAACGTCTCATACAAAGGCAGCTGAACACCGTGTCTTTTCAGCCCTTATCTCACCAATCTGCAACATCTGCTTCTGCCGCATTTCCACCTTGCCAACCCGGCTCAGACGAAATGCCTACATCTTCCCCTGAAGCGACTGTGCTGATTCCCAAATAATTGAGCATCCACATGCTTAGGAGGCGATAAACTGCCTGCCTTTTTCCTACCACAATTTTACACTGCTTAGAGAGCGTCGGAAAGCAGCTGTGTCAGAAAGGCCCCTTTGCTCTCAGCCATGCCCTCCATTGCTCTCGAGGTGGAAGGCACAAGGCACTGGTTCTGGATCCACCCCTCAATGGGAGACAAACCACATCTTGTCCTGTCTCCAGCTCTTTAGGAAGTGGAGAAAAAACTCCCTTTCCACAGTGCTCTTACAGCGTCCTGGGAACATCTCATACAAAGGAGGCTGAACGCCATTTCTTTTCAGCACTTCACTCGCCAGTCTGGGACAGCTGCATGCTGCACGTTTCCACATTGCCAACCCGGCTCAGGCGAAATGCCTACATCTTCCCCTTGAGCAATGGGGATGAGGCCCATAGGATTGTGGTTCCACGTGCTGAGGAGGAGAGAGACAGTAGGCTTTTAACTAACCACGAAGTGCAACGGTTCTGAGAGTGTAACAAAGCACCAATGGCAGAAACACCCCTTTACTCTCAGCCGCGCCCTCCATTGCTGTAGAGGTGGAAGGCACAAAACACTGCTTCCATCCTTCAATGGGAGACAAGCCATAAACTGTCTTGCCTCCAGCTCTTTAGGAAGCTGAGAAAGAACTCGCTTTCCACAGTGCTGTTACAGCATACGAGGAAACTCTCATACAGAGGCAGCTCAAACGCCATTTCTTCCCAGGGCTTAACTGGCCGCTTTAGGACTTCCGCTTCTGCCACAGTTCCTCCTTGCCAACCCGGCTCAGAGGAAATGCCTTCATCTTACCCTTAAGCAACGGGGGCGAAGCCCACATGATTGTGCTTCCACATGCTTAGCAGGAGCAGACAATAGGCTTTTTACAAACCGCCATTGTGCACTGGGTCAGAGAGTGTCAGAATGCACCTATGTCAGAAAGGGCCCTTTGCTCTCAGTCGTGCCCTCCATTGCTCTAGAGGTGGAAGGCACAAAGCACTGCCTCCATCCTTCAATTGGAGACAAGCCATAAACTGTCTTGCCTCCAGCTCTTTAGGAAGCTGACAAACAACTCGCTTTCCTCAGTCCTGTTACAGCAGACCGGTTAACTTCTCATACAAAGACTGCTCAAATTGCATTTTTTCCCAGCCCTTATCTCGCAGCTTAGGACTCCTGCTTCTGCCGCAATTCCACCTTGCCAACCCGGCTCAGACAAAATGCCTACATCTTCCCCCGAAGCAACTGGTCTGAGTCCCAAATGATTGAGCATCCACGTGCTTAGGAGGCGATAGACTGCACGCCTTTTTCCAACCACCATTGCGCACTGCTGCAGAGAGTGTCGGAAAGCAGCTATGTCAGAAAGACCCCTTTGCTCTCAGCCGTGCCCTTCATTGCTCTAGACGTGGAATGCACAAGGCACTGGCTCCCCCCCTCAAGGGGCGACAAGCCACAGACCATCTTCCTTCCATCTCTTTAGTAAGCTGAGCAAGAACTCGCTTTCAACAGTGCTCTTTCTGTGTCCTGGCAACATCTCATACAAAGGCAGCCGATATGCCATTTCTTTTCAGCGCTTAACTCGCAGATTTGGAACTTCTGCGCCTGCCACATTTCCACCTTGCCAACCCGGCTCAGACGAAATGTCTACATCTTCCACTTCAGCAACGGGGACGAGGCCCAGATGACTGTGCTTCCGCATGCTTAGCAGGAGCAGACAATAGGCTATTTACAAACCGTCATTGTGCACTGGGTCAGAGAGTGTCAGAATGCACCTATGTCAGAAAGGGCCCTTTGCTCTCAGCCGTGCCCTCCATTGCTCTAGAGGTGGAAGGCAGAAAGCACTGCCTCCATCTTTCAATTGGAGACAAGCCAGCAACTGGCCTGCTTCCAGCTCTTTAGGAAGCTGGGAAAGAACTCGCATTCCACAGTGCTCTTACAGCGTCCTGGGAACGTCTCATACAAAGGCAGCTGAACACCGTGTCTTTTCAGCCCTTATCTCACCAATCTGCAACATCTGCTTCTGCCGCATTTCCACCTTGCCAACCCGGCTCAGACGAAATGCCTACATCTTCCCCTGAAGCGACTGTGCTGATTCCCAAATGATTGAGCATCCACATGCTTAGGAGGCGATAAACTGCCTGCCTTTTTCCAACCACAATTTTACACTGCTTAGAGAGCGTCGGAAAGCAGCTATGTCTGAAAGGCCCCTTTGCTCTCAGCCATGCCCTCCATTGCTCTCGAGGTGGAAGGCACAAGGCACTGGTTCTGGATCCACCCCTCAATGGGAGACAAACCACATCTTGGCCTGCTTCCAGCTCTTTTGGAAGTGGAGAAGAAACTCCCTCTCCATAGTGCTCTTACAGCGTCCTGGGAACATCTCATACAAAGGAGGCTGAACGCCGTTTCTTTTCAGCACTTCACTCGCCAGTCTGGGACATCTGCATCCTGCACGTTTCCACCTTGCCAACCCGGCTCAGACGAAATGCCTACATCTTCCCCTTGAGCAGTGGGGATGAGGCCCATAGGACTGTGGTTCCGCATGCTGTGGAGGAGAGAGACAATAGGCTTTTAACTAACCACGAAGTGCAACGGTTGGGAGAGTGTCAGAAAGCACCCATGGCAGAAACACCCCATTACGCTGAGCCGCGCCCTATATTGCTGTAGAGGTGGAAGGCACAAAGCACTGCCTCCATCCTTCAATGGGAGACAAGCCATAAACTGTCTTGCCTCCAGCTCTTTAGGAAGCTGAGAAAGAACTCGCTTTCCACAGTGCTGTTACAGCATACGAGGAAATGCTCATACAGAGGCAGCTCAAACGCCATTTCTTTCCAGTGCTTAATTTGCCGCTTTAGGACTTCCGCTCCTGCCACAGTTCCACCTTGCCAACCAGGCTCAGACGAAATGCCTACATCTTCCCCTTAAGCAACGGGGGCGAAGCCCACATGATTGTGCTGCCACATGCTTTGCAGGAGCAGACAATAGGCTTTTTACAAACCGCCATTGTGCACTGTGTTAAAGAGTGTCAGAATGCACCTATGTCAGAAGGGGTCCTTTGCTCTCAGCCATGCCCTCCATTGTCTAGAGTTTGAAGGCACAAAGCACTGCCTCCATCCTTCAATTGGAGACAAGCCATAAACTGTCTTGCCTCCAGTTCTTTAGGAAGCTGACAAACAACTCGCTTTCCACAGTCCTTTTACAGCAGACCGGGGAACTTCTCATACAAAGGCAGCTTAAATGACATTTCTTCCCAGCCCTTAACTCGCAGCTTTAGTACTCCTGCTTCTGCCGCAATTCCACCTTGCCAACCCGGCTCAGACGAAATGCCTACATCTTCCCCTGAAGCAACTGGGCTGAGTCCCCAATGATTGAGCGTCCACGTGCTTAGGAGGCGATAGACTGCACGCCTTTTTCCAACTACCAATGTACACTGCTGGAGAGAGTGTCGGAAAGCAGCTATGTCAGAAAGACCCCTTTGCTCTCAGCCGTGCCCTTCATTGCTCTAGACGTGGAATGCACAAGGCACTGGCTCCCCCCCTCAAGGGTCGACAAGCCACAGACCATCTTCCTTCCATCTCTTTAGGAAGCTGAGCAAGAACTCGCTTTCAACAGTGCTCTTTCTGTGTCCTGGCAACATCTCATACAAAGGCAGCTGATATGCCATTTCTTTTCAGCGCTTAACTCGCAGATTTGGAACTTCTGCTCCTGCCACATTACCACCTATCCAACCCGGCTCAGACGAAATGTCAACATCTTCCCATTCAGCAGCGGGGACGAGGCCCTTATGACTGTGCTTCCGCATGCTTAGCAGGAGCAGACAATAGGCTTTTTCCAATCCGCCATTGTGCACTGGGTCAGAGAGTGTCAGAATGCACCTATGTCAGAAAGGGCCCTTTGCTCTCAGCCGTGCCCTCCATTGCTCTAGAGGTGGAAGGCACAAAGCACTGCCTCCATCCTTCAATTGGAGACAAGCCAGCAACTGTCCTGCTTCCAGCTCTTTAGGAAGGTGGGAAAGCACTCGCATTCCACCGTGCTCTTACAGGGTCCTGGGAACGTCTCATACAAAGGCAGTTGAGCACCGTGTCTTTTACAGCCCTTCACACACCAATCTGCAACATCTGCTTCTGCCGCATTTCCACCTTGCCAACCCGGCTCAGATGAAATGCCTACATCTTCCCCTGAAGCGACTGTGCTGATTCCCAAATGATTGAGCATACACATGCTTAGGAGGCGATAAACTGCATGCCTTTTTCCCACCACCTTTTTACACTGCTTAGAGAGCGTCAGAAAGCAGCTATGTCAGAAAGGCCCCTTTGCTCTCAACCAGGCCCTCCATTACTCTCGAGGTATAAGGCACAAGGCACTGGTTCTGGATCCACCCCTCAATGGGAGACAAACCACATCTTGGCCTGCTTCCAGCTCTTTAGGAAGTGGAGAAGAAACTCCCTTTCCACAGTGCTCTTACAGTGTCCTGGGAACATCTCATACAAAGGAGGCTGAACGCCGTTTCTTTTCAGCACTTCACTCGCCAGTCTGGGTCTTCTGCATGCTGCACGTTTCCACCTTGCCAACCCGGCTCAGACGAAATGCCTACAACTTCCCCTTGAGCAATGGGGCTGAGGCCCATAGGATTGTGGTTCCACATGCTGAGGAGGACAGAGACAATAGGCTTTTAACTAACCACTAAGTGCAACGGTTGGGAGAGTGTCAGAAAGCACCAATGGCAGAAACACCCCTTTACTCTCAGCCGCGCCCTCCATTGCTGTAGAGGTGGAAGGCACAAAGCACTGCCTCCATCCTTCAATGGGAGACCAGCCATAAACTGTCTTGCCTCCAGCTCTTTATTAAGCAGGGAAGGAACTCGCTTTCCACAGTGCTGTTACAGCATACGAGGAAAGTCTCATGCAGAGGCAGCTCAAACGCCATTTCTTCCCAGTGCTTAACTGGCCGCTTTAGGACTTCCGCTTCTGCCAGAGTTCCACCTTGCCAACCCGGCTCAGACGAAATGCCTACATCTTCCCCTTAAGCAACGGGGGCGAAGCCCACATGATTGTGCTGCCACATGCTTCGAAGAAGCAGACAATTGGCTTTTTACAAACCGCCATTGTGCACTGGGTCAGAGAGTGTCAGAATGCACCTATGTCAGAAAGGGCCCTTTGCTCTCAGCCGTGCCCTCCATTGCTCTAGAGGTGGAAGGTACAAAGCACCACCTCCATCCTTCAATTGGAGACAAGCCACAAACTGTCTTGCCTCCAGCTCTTTAGGAAGCTGACAAACAACTCGCTTTCAACAGTCCTGATACAGCAGACAGGGGAACTCCTCATACTAAGGCAGCTCAAATGGCATTTCTTCCTAGCCCTTAACTCGCAGCTTTAGGACTCCTGCTTCTGCCACAATTCCACCTTGTCAACCCGGCTCAGACGAAATGCCTACATCTTCCCCTGAAGCAACTGGGCTCAGTCCCAAATGATTGAGCATCCATGTGCTTAGGAGGCGATGGACTGCACGCCTGTTTCCAACCACCATTGTGCACTGCTGGAGAGAGTGTCGGAAAGCAGCTATGTCAGAAAGACCCCTTTGCTCTCAGCCGTGCCCTTCATTGCTCTAGACGTGGAATGCACAAAGCACTGGCTCCCCCCCTCAAGGGGCGACAAGCCACAGACCATCTTCCTTCCATCTCTTTAGGAAGCTGAGCCAGAACTCGCTTTCAACAGTGCTCTTTCTGTGTCCTGGCAACATCTCATACAAAGGCAGCTGATATGCCATTTCTTTTCAGCGCTTAACTCGCAGATTTGGAACTTCTGCTCCTGCCACATTTCCAGGTTGCCAACCCGGCTCAGACGACATGTCTACATCTTCCCCTTCAGCAACGGTGACGAGGCCCAGATGACTGTGCTTCCGCATGCTTAGCAGGAGCAGACAATAGGCTTTTTACAAACCGCCATTGTGCACTGGGTCAGAGAGTGTCAGAATGCACCTATGTCACAAAGGGCCCTTTGCTCTCTGCCATGCCCTCCATTGCTCTAGAGGTTGAAGGCATAAAGCACTGCCTCCATCCTTCAATTGTAGACAAGCCATAACTCTCTTGCTTCCAGCTCTTTAGGAAGCTGACAAACAACTCGCTTTCCACAGTCCTGTTACAGAATACGAGGAAACTCTCATACAGAGACAGCTCAAACGCCATTTCTTCCCAGGGCTTAACTGGCCGCTTTAGGACTTCCGCTTCTGCCACAGTTCCAAGTTGCCAACCCGGCTCAGACGAAATGCCTACATCTTCGCCTTAAGCAACGGGGGCGAAGCCCACATGATTGTGCTGCCACATGCTTCGCAGGAGCAGACAATAGGCTTTTTACAAACCGCCATTGTGCACTGGGTCAGAGAGTGTCAGAATGCACCTATGTCACAAAGGGCCCTTTGCTCTCAGCCGTGCCCTCCATTGCTCTAGAGGTGGAAGGCACAAAGCACTGCCTCCATCCTTCAATTGGAGACAAGCCAGCAACTGGCCTGCTTCCAGCTCTTTAGGAAGCTGGGAAAGCACTCGCATTCCACAGTGCTCTTACAGCGTCCTGGGAACGTCTCATACAAAGGCAGCTGTACACAGTGTCTTTTCAGCCCTTAACTCACCAATCTGCAACATCTGCTTCTGCCGCATTTCCACCTTGCCAACCCGGCTCAGGCGAAATGCCTACATCTTCCCCTGAAGCGACTGTGCTGATTCCCAAATGATTGAGCATCCACATGCTTAGGAGGCAATAAACTGCATGCCTTTTTCTAACCACCATTTTACACTGCTTAGAAAGCGTCGGAAAGCAGCTATGTCAGAAAGGCCCCTTTTCTCTCAGCCATGCCCTCCATTGCGCTCGAGGTGGAAGGCACAAGGCACTGGTTCTGGATCCACCCCTCAATGGGAGACAAACCACATCTTGGCCTGCTTCCAGCTCTTTTGGAAGTGGAGAAGAAACTCCCTTTCCACAGTGCTCTTACAGCGTCCTGGGAACATCTCATACAAAGGAGGCTGAACGCCGTTTCTTTTCAGCACTTCACTCGCCAGTCTGGGACATCTGCATCCAGCACGTTTCCACCTTGCCAACCCGGCTCAGACGAAATGCCTACATCTTCCCCTTGAGCAATGGGGATGAGGCCCATAGGATTGTGGTTCCACATGCTGAGGAGGACAGAGACAATAGGCTTTTAACTAACCACGAAGTGCAACGGTTGGGAGAGTGTCAGAAAGCACCAATGGCAGAAAGACCCCTTTACTCTCAGCCACGCCCTCCATTGCTGTAGGGGTGGAAGGCACAAAGGACTGCCTCCATCCTTCAATGGGAGACAAGCCATAAACTGTCTTGCCTCCAGCTCTTTAGGAACCTGGGAAACAACTCGCTTTCCGCAGTGCTGTTACAGCATACGAGGAAACTCTCATACAGAGGCAGCTCAAACGCCATTTCTTCCCAGGGCTTAACTGGCCGCTTTAGGACTTCCGCTTCTACCACAGTTCCACCTTGCCAACCCGGCTCAGACGAAATGCCTACATCTTCCCCTTAAGCAATGGGGGCGAAGCCCACATGATTGTGCTGCCACATGCTTAGCAGGAGCAGACAATAGTCTTTTTACAAACCGCCATTGTGCACTGGGTCAGAGAGTGTCAGAATGCACCTATGTCAGAAAGGGCCCTTTGCTCTCAGCCGTGCCCTCGATTGCTCTAGAGGTGGAAGGCACAAAGCACTGCCTCCATCCTTCAATTGGAGACAAGCCATAAACTGTCTTGCCTCCAGCTCTTTAGGAAGCTGACAAACAACTCGCTTTCCACAGTCATGTTACAGCAGACCGGGGAACTTCTCATACAAAGGCAGCTCAAATGGCATTTCTTCCCAGCCCTTAACTCGCAGCTTTAGGACTCCTGCTTCTGCCGCAATTCCACCTTGCCAACCCGGCTCAGACGAAATGCCTACATCTTCCCCTGAACCGACTGTGCTGATTCCCAAATGATTGTGCATCCCCATGCTTAGGAGGCGATAAACTGCATGCGTTTTTCCAACCACCATTTTACACTGCTTAGAGAGCGTAGGATAGCAGCTATGTCAGAAAGGCCCCTTTGCTCTCAGCCATGCCCTCCATTGCTCTCGAGGTGGAAGGCACAACTCACTCGTTCTGGATCCACCCCTCAATGGGAGACAAACCACATCTTGGCCTACTTCCAGCTCTTTAGGAAGTTTAGAAAAAACTCCCTTTCCACAGTGCTCTTACAGCGTCCTGGGTACATCTCATACAAAGGAGGCTGAACGCCGTTTCATTTCAGCACGTCACTCGCCAGTCTGGGACATCTGCATCCTGCACGTTTCCACCTTGCCAACCCGAATCAGACGAAATGCCTACGTCTTCCCCTTGAGCAATGGGGATGAGGCCCATAGGATTGTGGTTCCACATGCTGAGGAGGAGAGAGACAATAGGCTTTTAACTAACCACGAAGTGCAACGGTTGGGAGAGTGTCAGAAAGCACCAATGGCAGAAAGGCCCCTTTACTATCAGCCGCGCCCTCCATTGCTGTAGAGGTGGAAGGCACAAAGCACTGCCTCCATAATTCAATGGGAGACAAGCCATAAACTGCCTTGCCTCCAGCTCTTTAGGAAGCTGGGAAAGAACTCGCTTTCCACAGTGCTGTTACAGCATACGAGGAAACTCTCATACAGAGGCAGCTCAAACGCCATTTCTTCCCAGTGCTTAACTGGCCTATTTAGGACTTCCGCTTCTGCCACCATTCCACCTTGCCAACCCGGCTCAGACGAAATGCCTACATCTTCCCCTTAAGCAACGGGGGTGAAGCCCACATGATTGTGCTTCCACATGCTTTCCAGGAGTAGACAATAGGCTTTTTACAAACCGCCATTGTGCACTGGGTCAAAGAGTGTCAGAATGCACCTATGTCAGAAGGGGTCCTTTGCTCTCAGCCGTGCCCTCCATTGCTCTAGAGGTGGAAGGCACAAAGCACTGCCTCCATCCTCCAATTGCAGACAAGCCATAAACTGTCTTGCCTCCAGCTGTTTAGGAAGCTGACAAACAACTCGCTTTCCTCAGTCCTGTTACAGCAGACCGGTTAAATTCTCATGCAAAGGCTGCTCAAATGGCATTTCTTCCCAGCCCTTAACTCGCAGCTTAGGACTCCTGCTTCTGCCGCAATTCCACCTTGCCAAACCGGCTCAGACGAAATGCCCACATCTTCCCCTGAAGCAACTGGGCTGAGTCCCAAATGATTGAGCGTCCACGTGCTTAGGAGGCGATAGACTGCACGCCTTTTTCCAACCACCATTGTGCACTGCTGGAGAGAGTGTCGGAAAGCAGTTATGTCAGAAAGACCCCTTTGCTCTCAGCCCTGCACTTCATTGCTCTAGGCGTGGAATGCACAAGGCACTGGCTCCCCCCCTCAAGGGGCGACAAGCCACAGACCATCTTCCATCCATCACTTTAGGAAGCTGAGCAAGAACTCGCTTTCAACAGTGCTCTTTCTGTGTCCTGGCAACATCTCATACAAAGGCAGCTGATATGCCATTTCTTTTCAGCGCTTAACTCGCAGATTTGGAACTTCTGCTCCTGCCACATTTCCACCTTGCCAACCCGGCTCAGACGAAATGTCTACATCTTCCCCTTCAGCAACTGGGACGAGGCCCAGATGACTGTGCTTCCGCATGCTTAGCAGGAGCAGACAATAGGCTTTTTCAAACCGCCATTGTGCACTGGGTCAGAGAGTGTCAGAATGCACCTATGTCAGAAAGGGCCCTTTGCTCTCAGCCGTGCCCTCCATTGCTCTAGAGGTGGAAGGCACAAAGCACTGCCTCCATCCTTCAATTGGAGACAAGCCAGCAACTGTCCTGCTTCCAGCTATTGAGGAAGCTGGGAAAGCACTCGCATTCCACAGTGCTCTTACAGCGTCCTGGGAACGTCTCATACAAAGGCAGCTGAACACCGTGTCTTTTCAGCCCTTAACTCACCAATCTGCAACATCTGCTTCTGCTGCATTTCCACCTTGCCAACCTGGCTCAGACGAAATGCCTACATCTTCCCCTGAAGCGACTGTGCTGATTCCCAAATGATTGAGCATCCACATGCTTAGGAGGCGATAAACTGCATGCCTTTTTCCAAACACCATTTTACACTGCTTAGAGAGCTTCGGAAAGCAGCTATGTCAGAAAGGCCCCTTTGCTCTCAGCCATGCCCTCCATTGCTCTCGAGGTGGAAGGCACAAGGCACTGGTTCTGGATCCACCCCTCAATGGGAGACAAACCACATCTTGGCCTGCTTCCAGCTCTTTAGGAAGTTCAGAAAAAACTCACTTTCCATAGTGCTCTTACAGCGTCCTGGGAAAATCTCATACAAATGAGGCTGAACGCCGTTTCTTTTCAGCACTTCTCTCGCCAGTCTGGGACATCTGCATCCTGCAAGTTTCCACCTTGCCAACCCGGCTCAGACGAAATGCCTACAACTTCCCCTTGAGCAAAGGGGATGAGGCCCATAGGATTGTGGTTGCACATGCTGAGGAGGAGAGAGACAATAGGCTTTTAAATAACCACGAAGTGCAATGGTTGGGAGAGTGCCAGAAAGCACCAATGGCAGTAACACCCCTTTACTCTCACCCGCGCCCTCCATTGCTGTAGAGGTGGAATGCACAAAGCACTGCCTCCATCCTTCAATGGGAGACAAGCCATAAACTGTCTTGCCTCCAGCTCTTTAGGAAGCTGAGAAAGAACTCGCTTTCCACAGTCCTGTTACAGCAGACCGGGGAACTTCTCATACAAAGGCAGCTCAAATGGCATTTCTTCCCAGCCCTTAACTCGCAGCTTTAGTACTCCTGCTTCTGCCGCAATTCCACCTTGCCAACCCGGCTCAGACGAAATGCCTACATCTTCCCCTTGAGCAATGGGGATGAGGCCCATAGGATTGTGGTTCCACATGCTGAGGAGGAGAGAGACAATAGGCTTTTAACTAACCACGAAGTGCAACGCTTGGGAGAGTGTCAGAAAGCACCAATGGCAGAAAGGCCCCTTTACTATCAGCCGCGCCCTCCATTGCTGTAGAGGTGGAAGGCACAAAGCACTGCCTGCATCCTCCAATTGGAGACAAGCCATAAACTGTCTTGCCTCCAGCTCTTTAGGAAGCTGACAAACAACTCTCTTTCCACAGTCCTGTTACAGCAGACCGGGGAACTTCTCATACAAAGGCAGCTCAAATGGCATTTCTTCCCAGCCCTTAACTCGCAGCTTTAGGACTCCTGCTTCTGCCGCAATTCAACCTTGCCAACCCGGTTCAGACGAAATGCCCACATCTTCCCCTGAAGCAACTGGGCTGAGTCCCAAATGATTGAGCGTCCACGTGCTTAGGTGGCGATAGACTGCACGCCTTTTTCCAACCACCATTGTGCACTGCTGGAGAGAGTGTCGGAAAGCAGCTATGTCAGAAAGACCCCTTTGCTCTCAGCCGTGCCCTTCATTGCTCTAGACGTGGAATGCACAATGCACTGGCTCCCCCCCTCAAGGGGCGACAAGCCACAGACCATCTTCCTTCCATCTCTTTAGGAAGCTGAGCAAGAACTCGCTTTCAACAGTGCTCTTTCTGTGTCCTGGCAACATCTCATACAAAGGCAGCTGAAATGCCATTTCTTTTCAGCACTTAACTCGCAGATTTGGAACCTGTGCTCCTGCCACATTTCCACCTGGCCAACCCGGCTCACACGAAATGTCTACATCTTCCCCTTCAGGAATGGGGACGAGACCCAGATGACAGTGCTTCCGCATGCTTAGCAGGAGCAGACAATAGGCTTTTTAAAAACCGCCATGGTGCACTGGGTCAGAGAGTGGCAGAATGCACCTATGTCAGAAAGGGCCCTTTGCTCTCAGCCGTGCCCTCCATTGCTGTAGAGGTGGAGGGCAAAAAGCACTGCCTCCATCCTTCAATTGGAGACAAGCCAGCAACTGGCCTGCTTCCAGCTCTTTAGGAAGCTGGCAAAGCACTCGCATTCCACAGTGCTCTTACAGCGTCCTGGGAACGTCTCATACAAAGGCAGCTGAACACCGTGTCTGTTCAGCCCTTAACTCACCAATCTGCAACATCTGCTTCTGCCGCATTTCCACCTTGCCAACCCGGATCAGACGAAATGCCTACATCTTCCCCCCAAGCGACTGTGCTGATTCCCAAATGATTCAGCATCCACATGCCTAGGAGGGGATAAACTGCATGCCTTTTTCCAACCAGCATTTTAGACTGCTTAGAGAGCGTAGGAAAGCAGCTATGTCAGAAAGGCCCCTTTGCTCTCAGCCATGCCCTCCATTGCTCTCGAGGTGGAAGGCACAAGGCACTGGTTCTGGATCCACCCCTCAATGGGAGACAAACCACATCTTGGCCTGCTTCCAGCTCTTTTGGAAGTGGAGAAGAAACTCCCTTTCCACAGTGCTCTTACAGCGTCCTGGGAACATCTCATACAAAGAGGCTGAACGCCGTTTCTTTTCAGCACTTCACTCGCCAGTCTGGGACATCTGCATCCCGCACGTTTCCATCTTGCCAAACCGGCTCAGACGAAATGCCTACATCTTCCCCTTGAACAATGGGGATGAGGCCCATAGGATTGTGGTTCCACATGCTGAGGAGGAGAGACAATAGGCTTTTAACTAACCACGAAGTGCAACGGTTGGGAGAGTGTCAGAAAGGACCAATGGCAGAAAGACCCCTTTACTCTCAGCCACGCCCTCCATTGCTGTAGAGGTGGAAGGCACAAAGCACTGTCTCCATCCTTCAATGGGAGACAAGCCATAAACTGTCTTGCCTCCAGCTCTTTAGGAAGCTGGGAAAGAACTCGCTTTCCACAGTGCCGTTACAGCATACGAGGAAACTCTCATACAGAGGCAGCTCAAACGCCATTTCTTCCCAGGGCTTAACTGGCCTCTTTAGGACTTCCGCATCTGCCAAATTTCCACCTTGCCAACCCGGCTCAGACGAAATGTCTACATCTTCCCCTTAAGCAATGGGGGCGAAGCCCACATGATTGTGCTGCCACATGCTTCGCAGGACAGACAATAGGCTTTTTACAAACCGCCATTGTGCACTGGGTCAGAGAGTGTCAGAATGCACCTATGTCAGAAAGGGCCCTTTGCTCTCAGCCGTGCCCTCCATTGCTCTAGAGGTGGAAGGCACAAAGCGCTGCCTCCATCCTTCAATTGGAGACAAGCCATAAACTGTCTTGCCTCCAGCTCTTTTTAAAGCTGACAAACAACTCTCTTTCCACAGTCCTGTTACAGCAGACCGGGTAACTTATCATACAAAGGCAGCTCCAATGGCATTTCTTCCCAGCCCTTAACTGGCAGCTTAGGACTGCTGCTTCCGCCGCATTTCCACCTTGCCAACCCGGCTCAGACGAAATGCCTACATCTTCCCCTGAAGCAACTGGGCTGAGTCCCAAATGATTGAGCGTCCACGTGCTTAGGAGGCGATAGACTGCACGCCTTTTTCCAACCACCATTGTGCACTGCTGGAGAGAGTGTCGGAAAGCAGCTATGTCAGAAAGACCCCTTTGCTCTCAGCCGTGCCCTTCATTGCTCTAGACGTGCAATGCGCAAGGCACTGGATCCCCCCCTCAAGGGGCGACAAGCCACAGACCATCTTCCTTCCATCTCTTTAGGAAGCTGAGCAAGAACTCGCTTTCAACAGTGCTCTTTCTGTGTCCTGGCAACATCTCATACAAAGGCAGCTGATATCCCATTTCTTTTCAGCGCTTAACTCGCAGATTTGGATCTTCTGCTACTGCCACATTTCCAGGTTGCCAACCCGGCTCAGAAATAATGTCTACATCTTCCCCTTCAGCAACGGGGACGTGGCAAAGATGATTGTGCTTCCGCATGCTTAGCAGGAGCAGACAATAGGCTTTTTAAAAACTGCCATTGTGCACTGGGTAAGAGAGTGTCAGAATGCACCTATGTCAGAAAGGGCCCTTTGCTCTCAGCCGTGTTCTCCATTGCTGTAGAGGTGGAGGGCACAAAGCACTGCCTCCATCCTTCAATTGGAGACAAGCCAGCAACTGTCCTGCTTCCAGCTCTTTAGGAAGCTGGGAAAGCACTCGCATTCCACAGTGCTCTTACAGCGTCCTGGGAACGTCTCATACAAAGGCAGCTGAACACCGTGTCTTTTCAGCCCTTAACTCACCAATCTGCAACATCTGCTTCTGCCGCATTTCCACCTTGCCAACCCGGCTCAGTCGAAATGCCTACATCTTCCCCTGAAGCGACTATGCTGATTCCCAAATGATTGAGCATCCACATGCTTAGGAGGCGATAAACTGCATGCATTTTTCCAACCACCATTTTACACTGCTTAGAGAGCGTCGGAAAGCAGCTATGTCAGAAAGGCCCCTGTGCTCTCAGCCATGGCCTCCATTGCTCTCGAGGTGGAAGGTACAAGGCACTGGTTCTGGATCCACCCCTCAATGGGAGACAAAATACATCTTGGCCTGTCTCCAGCTCTTTAGGAAGTGGAGAAAAAACTCCCTTTCCACAGTGCTCTTACAGCGTCCTGGGAACATCTCATAAAAAGGAGGCTGAACGCCGTTTCTTTTCAGCACTTCACTCCCCAGTCTGGGACATCTGCATTCTGCACGTTTCCACCTTGCCAACCAGGCTCAGACGAAATGCCTACATCTTCCCCTTGAACAATGGGGATGAGGCCCATAGGATTGTGGTTCCACATGCTGAGGAGGAGAGAGACAATAGGGTTTTAAGTAACCACGAAGTGCAACGGTTGGGAGAGTGTTAGAAAGCACCAATGGCAGAAAGACCCCTTTACTCTCAGCCGTGCCCTCCATTGCTGTAGAGGTGGAAGGCACAAAGCACTGCCTCCATCCTTCAATGGGAGACAAGCCATAAACTGTCTTGCCTCCAGCTCTTTAGGAATCTGGGAAAGAACTCGCTTTCCACAGTGCCGTTACAGCATACGAGGAAACTCTCATACAGAGGCAGCTCAAACGCCATTTCTTCCCGGTGCTTAACTGGCCGCTTTAGGACTTCCGCTTCTGCCACAGTTCCACCTTGCCAACCCGGCTCAGACGAAATGCCTACATCTTCCCCTTAAGCAACGGGGGCGAAGCCCACATGATTGTGCTGCCACATGCTTCGCAGGACAGACAATAGGCTTTTTACAAACCGCCATTGTGCACTGTGTCAGAGAGTGTCAAAATGCACCTGTGTCAGAAAGGGCCCTTTGCTCTCAGCCGTGCCCTCCATTGCTCTAGAGGTGGAAGGCACAAAGCGCTGCGTCCATCCTTCAATTGGAGACAAGCCATAAACTGTCTTGCCTCCAGCTGTTTTTGAAGCTGACAAACAACTCTCTTTCCACAGTCCTGTTACAGCAGACCGGGGAAGTTCTCATACAATGGCAGCTCAAATGGCATTTCTTCCCAGCCCTTAACTCGCGGCTTTAGTACTCCTGATTCTGCCGCAATTCCACCTTGCCAACCCGGCTCAGACGAAATGCCTACATCTTCCCCTGAAGCAACAGGGCTGAGTCCCAAATGATTGAGCGTCCACGTGCTTAGGAGGCGATAGACTGCACGCCTTTTTCCAACCACCATTGTGCACTGCTGGAGAGAGTGTCGGAAAGCAGCTATGTCAGAAAGACCCCTTTGCTCTCAGCCGTGACCTTCATTGCTCTAGACGTGGAATGCACAATGCACTGGCTCCCCACTTGAGGGGCGACAAGCCACAGACCATCTTCCTTCCATCTCTTTAGGATGCTGAGCAAGAACTCGCTTTCAACAGTGCTCTTTCTGTGTCCTGGCAACATCTCATACAAAGGCAGCTGATATGCCATTTCTTTTCAGCGCTTAACTCGCAGATTTGGAACTTCTGCTCCTGCCACATTTCCAGGTTGCCAACCCGGCTCAGACGAAATGTCTACATCTTCCCCTTCAGCAACGGGGACGAGGCCCAGATGACTGTGCTTCCGCATGCTTAGCAGGAGCAGACAATAGGCTTTTTACAAACCGCCATTGTGCACTGGGTCAGAGAGTGTCAGAATGCACCTATGTCAGAAAGGGCCCTTTCCTCTCAGCCGTGCCCTCCATTGCTCTAGAGGTGGAAGGCACAAAGCACTGCCTCCATCCTTCAATTGGAGACAAGCCAGCAACTGGCCTGCTTCCAGCTCTTTAGGAAGCTGGGAAAGCACTCGCATTCCACAGTGCTCTTACAGCGTCCTGGGAACGTCTCATACAAAGGCAGCTGAACACCGTGTCTTTTACAGCCGTTCACTCACCAATCTGCAACATCTGCTTCTGCCGCATTTCCACCTTGCCAACCCGGCTCAGATGAAATGCCTACATCTTCCCCTGAAGCGACTGTGCTGATTCCCAAATGATTGAGCATCCACATGCTTAGGAGGCGATAAACTGCATGCCTTTTTCCAACCACCATTTTACACTGCTTAGAGAGCGTCGGAAAGCAGCTATGTCAGAAAGGCCACTTTGCTCTCAGCCATGCCCTCCATAGCTCTCGAGAGGGAGGCACAAGGCACTGGTTCTGGATCCACCCCTCAATGGGAGACAAACCACATCTTTGCCTGCTTCCAGCTCTTTAGGAAGTGGAGAAAAAACTCCCTTTCCACAGTGCTCTTACAGCGTCCTGGGAACATCTCATACAAAGGAGGCTGAACGCCGTTTCTTTTCAGCACTTCACTCGCCAGTCTGGGACATCTGCATCCTGCACGTTTCCACCTTGCCAACCCGTATCAGACGAAATGCCTACGTCTTCCCCTTGAGCAATGGGGATGAGGCCCATAGGATTGTGGTTGCACATGCTGAGGAGGAGAGAGACAATAGGCTTTTAACTAACCACGAAGTGCAACGGTTGGGAGAGTGTCAGAAAGCACCAATGGCATAAAGGCCCCTTTACTATCAGCCGCGCCCTCCATTGCTGTAGAGGCGGAATGCACAAAGCACTGCCTCCATAATTCAATGGGAGACAAGCCATAAACTGTCTTGCCTCCAGCTCTTTAGGAAGCTGGGAAAGAACTAGGTTTCCACAGTGCTTTTACAGCATACGAGGAAACTCTCATACAGAGGCAGCTCAAACGCCATTTCTTCCCAGTGCTTAACTGGCCTCTTTAGGACTTCTGCTTCTGCCACAGTTCCACCTTGCCAACCCGGCTCAGACGAAATGCCTACATCTTCCCCTTAAGCAACGGGGGTGAAGTCCACATGATTGTGCTTCCACATGCTTTCCAGGAGTAGAAAATAGGCTTTTTACAAACCGCCATTGTGCACTGGGTCAAAGAGTGTCAGAATGCACCTATGTCAGAAGGGGTCCTTTGCTCTCAGCCATGCCCTCCATTGCTCTAGAGGTGGAAGGCACAAAGCACTGCCTCCATCCTCCAATTGGAGACAAGCCATAAACTGTCTTGCCTCCAGCTCTTTAGGAAGCTGACAAACAACTCGCTTTCCACAGTCCTGTTACAGCAGACCGGTTAAATTCTCAAACAAAGGCTGCTCAAATGGCATTTCTTCCCAGCCATTAACTCGGAGCTTAGGACTCCTGCTTCTGCCGCAATTCCACCTTGCCAACCCGGCTCAGACGAAATGCCTACATCTTCCCCTGAAGCAACTGGGCTGAGTCCCAAATGATTGAGCGTCCACGTGCTTAGGAGGCGATAGACTGCACGCCTTTTTCCAACCACAATTGTGCACTGCTGGAGAGAGTGTCGGAAAGCAGTTATGTCAGAAAGACCCCTTTGCTCTCAGCCCTGCCCTTCATTGCTCTAGGCGTGGAATGCACAAGGCACTGGCTCCCCCCCTCAGGGGGCGACAAGCCACAGACCATCTTCCATCCATCTCTTTAGGAAGCTGAGCAAGAACTCGCTTTCAGCAGTGCTCTTTCTGTGTCCTGGCAACATCTCATACAAAGGCAGCTGATATGCCATTTCTTTTCAGTGCTTAACTCGCAGATTTGGAACTTCTGCTCCTGCCACATTTGCACCTTGTCAACCCGGCTCAGACGAAATGTCTACATCTTCCCATTCAGCAACGGGGATGATGCACAGATGACTGTGCTTCCGCATGCTTAGCAGGAGCAGACAATAGGCTTTTTACAAACCGCCATTGTGCACTGGGTCAGAGAGTGTCAGAATGCACCTATGTCAGAAAGGGCCCTTTGCTCTCAGCCGTGCCCTCCATTGCTCTAGATGTGGAAGGCACAAAGCACTGCCTCCATCCTTCAATTGGAGACAAGCCAGCAACTGTCCTGCTTCAAGCTCTTTAGGAAGCTGGGAAAGCACTCGCATTCCACAGTGCTCTTGCAGCATCCTGGGAAGGTCTCATACAAAGGAAGGTGAAAACCGTGTCTTTTCAGCCCTTAACTCACCAATCTGCAACATCTGCTTCTGCCACCTTTCCACCTTGCCAACCCGGCTCAGACGATATGCCTACATCTTTCCCTCAAGCGACTGCGCTGATTCCCAAATGATTGAGCATCCACATGCTTAGGAGGCGATAAACTGCATGCCTTTTTCCAACCATTTGACACTGCTTAGAGAGCGTCGGAAAGCAGCTATGTCAGAAAGGCCCCTTTGCTCTCAGCCATGCCCTCCATTGCTCTCGAGGTGGAAGGCACAAGGCACTGGTTCTAGATCCACCCCTCAATGGGAAACAAACCACATCTTGGCCTGCTTCCTGCTCTTTAGGAAGTGGAGAAGAATCTCCCTTTCCACAGTGCTCTTACAGCGTCCTGGGACCATCTCATACAAAGGAGGCTGAACGCCATTTCTTTTCAGCACTTCACTCCCCAGTCTGGGACATCTGCATCCTGCACGTTTCCACCTTGCCAACACGGCTCAGACGAAATGCCTACATCTTCCCCTTGAGCAAGGAGGATGAGGCCCATAGGAATGTGGTTCCACATGCTGAGGAGGAGAGAGACAATAGGCTTTTAACTAACCACGAAGTGCAACGCATGGGAGAGTGTCAGAAAGCACCAATGGCAGAAAGACCCCTTTACTCTCAGCCGCGCCCTCCATTGCTGTAGAGTTGGAAGGCACAAAGCACTGCCTCCGTCCTTCAATGGGAGACAACTCATAAACTGTCTTGCCTCCAGATCTTTAAGAAGCTGGGAAAGAACTCGCTATCCACAGCGCAGTTACAGCGTACGAAGAAACACTCATACAGAGGCAGCTCAAACGCCATTTCTACCCAGTGCTTAACTGTCCGCTTTATGACTTCCGCTTCTGCCACAGTTCCACCTTGCCAACCCAGCTCAGACGAAATGCCTACATCTTCCCCTTAAGCAACGGGGGCGAAGCCCACATGATTGTGCTGCCACATGCTTAGCAGGAGCAGACAATAGGCTTTTTACAAACCGCCATTGTGCACTGGGTCAGACAGTGTCAGAATGCACCTATGTCAGAAAGGGCCCTTTGCTCTCAGCCGTGCATTCCATTGCTCTAGAGGTGGAAGGCACAAAGCACTGCCTCCATCCTTCAATGGGAGACAAGCCATAAACTGTCTTGCCTCCAGCTCTTTAGGAAGCTGACAAACAACTCGCTTTCCACAGTCCTGTTACAGCAGACCGGGGAAATTCTCATACAAAGGCAGCTCAAATGGCATTTCTTCCCAGCCCTTAACTCTCAGCTTTAGTACTCCTGCTTCTGTCACAATTTCACCTTGCCAACCCGGCTCAGACCAAATGCCTACATCTTCCCCTGAAGCAACTGGGCTGAGTCCCAAATGATTGAGCGTCCACGTGCTTAGGAGGCGATGGACTGCACTCCACTTTCCAGCCACCATTGTGCACTGCTGGAGTGAGTGTCGGAAAGCAGCTATGTCAGGAAGACCCCTTTGCTCTCACCTGTGCCCTTCATTGCTCTAGACGTGGAATGCACAATGCACTGGCTGCCCCACTCAAGGGGCGACAAGCCACAGACCATCTTCCTTCCATCTCTTTAGGAAGCTGAGCAAGAACTCGCTTTCAACAGTGCTCTTTCTGTGTCCTGGCAACATCTCATACAAAGGCAGCTGATATGCCTTTTCTTTTCAGCGCTTAACTCGCAGATTTGGAACTTCTGCTGATTCCCAAATGATTGAGCACCCACATGCTTAGGAGGCGATAAACTGCATGCCTTTTTCCAACCACCATTTGACACTGCTTAGAGAGCGTCGGAAAGCAGCTATGTCAGAAAGGCCCCTTTGCTCTCAGCCATGCCCTCCATTGCTCTCGAGGTGGAAGGCACAAGGCACTGGTTCTGGATCCACCCCTCAATGGGAGACAAACCGCATCTTGGCCTGCTTCCAGCTCTTTAGGAATTGGAGAAAAATCTCCCTTTCCACAGTGCTCTCACAGCGTCCTGGGAACATCTCATACAAAGGAGGCTGAACGCCATTTCTTTTCAGCACTTCACTCGCCAGTCTGGGACATCTGCATCCTGCATGTTTCCACCTTGCCAACACGGCTCAGACGAAATGCCTACATCTTCCCCTTGAGCAATGGGGATGAGGCCCATAGGATTGTGGTTCCACATGCTGAGGAGGAAGAGACAATAGGCTTTTAACTAACCACGAAGTGCAATGGTTGGGAGAGTGCCAGAAAGCACCAATGGCAGTAACACCCCTTTACTCTCAGCCACGCCCTCCATTGCTGTAGAGGTGGAAGGCACAAAGCACTGCCTCCATCCTTCAATGGGAGACAAGCCATAAACTGTCTTGCCTCCAGCTCTTTAGGAAGCTGAGAAAGAACTCGCTTTCCACAGTGCTGTTACAGCATACGAGGAAACTCTCATGCAGAGGCAGCTCAAACGCCATTTCTTCCCAGTGCTTATCTGGCCGCTTTAGGACTTCCGCTTCTGCCAAAGTTCCACCTTGCCAAGCCGGCTCAGACGAAATGCCTACATCTTCCCCTTAAGCAACCGGGGCGAAGCCCACATGATTGTGCTGCCACATGCTTAGCAGGAGCAGACAATAGGCTTTTTACAAACCGCCATTGTGCACTGGGTCAGAGAGTGTCAGAATGCACCTATGTCAGAAAGGGCCCTTTGCTCTCAGCCGTGCCCTCCATTGCTTTAGAGGTGGAAGGCACATGGCACTGCCTCCATCCTTCAATTGGAGACAAGCCATAAACTGTCTTTCCTCCAGCTCTTTAGGAAGCTGACAAACAACTCGCTTTCCACAGTCCTGTTACAGCAGACCGGGGAACTTCTCATACAAAGGCAGCTCAAAAGCCATTTCTTCCCAGCCCTTAACTCGCAGCTGTAGGACTCCTTCTTCTGCCGCAATTCCACCTTGCCAACCAGACTCAGACGAAATGCCTACATCTTCCCCTGAAGCAACTGGGCTGAGTCCCAAATGATTGAGCGTCCACGTGCTTAGGAGGCGATAGACTGCACGCCATTTTCCAACCACCATTGTGCACTGCTGGAGAGAGTGTCGGAAAGCAGATATGTCAGAAAGACCCCTTTGCTCTCAGCCGTGCCCTTCATTGCTCTAGACGTGGAATGCACAATGCACTGGCTCCCCCCTCAAGGGGCGACAAGCCACAGACCATCTTCCTTCCATCTCTTTAGGAAGCTGAGCAAGAACTCGCTTTCAACAGTGCTCTTTCTGTGTCCTGGCAACATCGCATACAAAGGCAGCTGATATGCCATTTCTTTTCAGCGCTTAACTCGCAGATTTGGAACTTCTGCTCCTGCCACATTTCCACCTGGCCAATCCGGCTCAGACGAAATGTCTACATCTTCCCCTTCAGCAACGGGGACGAGGCCCACATGACTGTGCTTCCGCATGCTTAGCAGGAGCAGACAATAGGCTTTTTACAAACCGCCATTGTGCACTGTGTCAGAGAGTGTCAGAATGCACCTATCTCAGAAAGGGCCCTTTGCTCTCAGCCGTGCCCTCCATTGCTCTAGAGGTGGAAGGCACAAAGCACTGCCTCCCTCCTTCAATTGGAGACAAGCCAGCAACTGGCCTGCTTCCAGCTCTTTAGGAAGCTGGGAAAGCACTCGCATTCCACAGTGCTCTTACAGCGTCCTGGGAACGTCTCATACAAAGGCAGCTGAACACCGTGTCTTTTCAGCCCTTAACTCACCAATCACCAACATCTGCTTCTGCCGCATTTCCACCTTGCCTACCCGGCTCAGAAGAAATGCCTACATCTTCCCCTGAAGCGACTGTGCTGATTCCCAAATGATTGAGCATCCACATGCTTAGGAGGCGATAAACTGCATGCCTTTTTCCAACCACCATTTTACACTGCTTAGAGAGCGTCGGAAAGCAGCTATGTCAGAAAGGCCCCTTTGCTCTCAACCAGGCCCTCCATTGCTCTCGAGGTGGAAGGCACAAGACACTGGTTCTGGATCCACCCCTCAATGGGAGACAAACCACATCTTGTCCTGCTTCCAGCTCTTTAGGAATTGGAGAAAAATCTCCCTTTCCACAGTGCTCTTACAGCGTCCTGGGAACATGTCATACAAAGGAGGCTGAACGCCGTTTCTTTTCAGCACTTCACTCGCCAGCCTGGGACATCTGCATCCTGCACGTTTCCACCTTGCCAACCCGGCTCAGACGAAATGCCTACATCTTCCCCTTGAGCAATGGGGATGAGGCCCATAGGATTGTGGTTCCACATGCTGAGGAGGAGAGAGGCAATAGGCTTTTAACTAACCACGAAGTGCAACGGTTGGGAGAGTGTCAGAAGGCACCAATGGCAGAAACACCCCTTTACTCTCCGCCGCGCCCTCCATTGCTGTAGAGGTGGAAGGCACAAAGCACTGCCTCCATCCTTCAATGTGAGACAAGCCATAAACTGTCTTGCCTCCTGCTCTTTAGGAAGCTGACAAACAACTCGCTTTCCACAGTCCTGTTACAGCAGACCGTTGAACTTCTCATACAAAGGCAGCTCAAATGGCATTTCTTCCCAGCCCTTAACTCGCAGCTTAGGACTCCTGCTTCTGCCGCAATTCCACCTTGCCAACCCGGCTCAGACGAAATGCCTACATCTTCCCCTGAAGCAACTGGGCTGAGTCCCAAATGATTGAGCGTCCACGGGCTTAGGAGGCGATAGACTGCACGCCTTTTTCCAACCACCATTGTGCACTGCTGGAGAGAGTGTCGGAAAGCAGTTATGTCAGAAAGACCCCTTTGCTCTCAGCCCTGCCCTTCATTGCTCTAGACGTGGAATGCACAAGGCACTGGCTCACCCCCTCAGGGGGCGACAAGCCACAGACCATCTTCCTTCCATCTCTTTGGGAAGCTGAGCAAGAACTCGCTTTCAACAGTGCTCTTTCTGTGTCCTGGCAACATCTCATACAAAGGCAGCTGATATGCCATTTCTTTTCAGCGCTTAACTCGCAGATTTGGAACTTCTGCTCCTGCCACATTTCCACCTTGTCCACCCGGCTCAGACGAAATGTCTACATCTTCCCCTTCAGCAACGGGGATGATGCACAGATGACTGTGCTTCCGCATGCTTAGCAGGAGCAGACAATAGGCTTTTTACAAACCGCCATTGTGCACTGGGTCAGAGAGTGTCAGAATGCACCTATGTCAGAAAGGGCCCTTTGCTCTCAGCCGTGCCCTCCATTGCTCTAGAGGTGGAAGGCACAAAGCACTGCCTCCATCCTTCAATTGGAGACAAGCCAGCAACTGTCCTGCTTCAAGCTCTTTAGGAAGCTGGGAAAGCACTCGCATTCCACAGTGCTCTTACAGCCTCCTGGGAACGTCTCCTACAAAGGCAGCTGAACACCGTGTCTTTTCAGCCCTTAACTCACCAATCTGCAACATCTGCTTCTGCCGCATTTCCACCTTGCCAACCCGGCTCAGACGAAATGCCTACATCTTCCCCTGAAGCGACTGTGCTGATTCCCAAATGATTGAGCATCCACATGCTTAGGAGGCGATAAACTGCATGCCTTTTTCCAACCACCATTTGACACTGCTTTGAGAGCGTCGGAAAGCAGCTATGTCAGAGAGGCCCCTTTGCTCTCAGCCATGCCCTCCATTGCTCTCGAGGTGGAAGGCACAAGGCACTGGTTCTGGATCCACCCCTCAATGGGAGACAAACCACATCTTGGCCTGCTTCCAGCTCTTTAGGAAGTGGAGAAAAAACTCCCTTTCCACAGTGCTCTTACAGCGTCCTGGGAACATCTCATACAAAGGAGGCTGAACGCCGTTTCTTTTCAGCACTTCACTCGCCAGTCTGGGACATCTGCATCCTGCACGTTTCCACCTTGCCAACCCGTATCAGACGAAATGCCTACGTCTTCCCTTTGAGCAATGGGGATGAGGCCCATAGGATTGTGGTTCCACATGCTGAGGAGGAGAGAGACAATAGGCTTTTAACTAACCACGAAGTGCAACGGTTGGGAGAGTGTCAGAAAGCACCAATGGCAGAAAGGCCCCTTTACTATCAGCCGCGCCCTCCATTGCTGTAGAGGTGGAAGGCACAAAGCACTGCCTCCATAATTCAATGGGAGACAAGCCATAAACTGTCTTGCCTCCAGCTCTTTAGGAAGCTGGGAAAGAACTCGCTTTCCACAGTGCTGTTACAGCATACGAGGAAACTCTCCTACAGAGGCAGCTCAAACGCCATTTCTTCCCAGTGCTTAACTGGCCTCTTTAGGACTTCCGCTTCTGCCACAGTTCCACCTTGCCAACCCGGCTCAGACGAAATGCCTACATCTTCCCCTTAAGCAACGGCGGTGAAGCCCACATGATTGTGCTGCCACATGCTTTCCCGGAGTAGACAATAGGCTTTTTACAAACCGCCATTGTGCACTGGGTCAAAGAGTGTCAGAATGCACCTATGTCAGAAGGGGTCCTT
This sequence comes from Equus caballus, assembly GCF_041296265.1. NCBI lineage: Eukaryota > Metazoa > Chordata > Mammalia > Perissodactyla > Equidae > Equus > Equus caballus. The sequence continues at coordinate 6,257,063 of NC_091700.1, read as the reverse complement.
TGCTCGCAGCCATGCCCTCCATTGCTCTAGAGGGGGGAGGCACAAAGCACTGCCTCCATCCTCCAATTGGAGACAAGCCATAAACTGTCTTGCCTCCAGCTCTTTAGGAAGCTGACAAACAACTCGCTTTCCACAGTCCTGTTACAGCAGACCGGTTAAATTCTCATACAAAGGCTGCTCAAATGGCATTTCTTCCCAGCCATTAACTCGCAGCTTAGGACTCCTGCTTCTGCCGCAATTCCACCTTGCCAACCCGGCTCAGACGAAATGCCTACATCTTCCCCTGAAGCAACTGGGCTGAGTCCCAAATGATTGAGCGTCCACGTGCTTAGGAGGCGATAGACTGCACGCCTTTTTCCAACCACCATTGTGCACTGCTGGAGAGAGTGTCGGAAAGCAGTTATGTCAGAAAGACCCCTTTGCTCTCAGCCCTGCCCTTCATTGCTCTAGGCGTGGAATGCACAAGGCACTGGCTCCCCCCCTCAGGGGGCGACAAGCCACAGACCATCTTCCTTCCATCTCTTTAGGAAGCTGAGCAAGAACTCGCTTTCAACAGTGCTCTTTCTGTGTCCTGGCAAAATCTCATACAAAGGCAGCTGATATGCCATTTCTTTTCAGCGCTTAACTCGCAGATTTGGAACTTCTGCTCCTGCCACATTTCCAGCTTGCCAACCCGGCTCAGACGAAATGTCTACATCTTCCCCTTCAGCAACGGGGACGAGGCCCAGATGACTGTGCTTCTGCATGCTTAGCAGGAGCAGACAATCGGTTTCTACAAACCGCCATTGTGCACTGGGTCAGAGAGTGTCAGAATGCACCTATGTCAGAAAGGGCCCTTTGCTCTCAGCCGTGCCCTCCATTGCTCTAGAGGTGGAAGGCACAAAGCACTGCCTCCATCCTTCAATTGGAGACAAGCCAGCAACTGGCCTGCTTCCAGCTCTTTAGGAAGCTGGGAAAGCACTCGCCTTCCACAGTGTTCTTGCAGGGTCCTGGGAACGTCTCATACAAAGGCAGCTGAACGCCGTGTCTTTTCAGCCCTTAACTCACCAATCTGCAACATCTGCTTCTGCCGCATTTCCACCTTGCCAACCCGGCTCAGACGAAATGCCTACATCTTTCCCTGAAGCGACTGTGCTGATTCCCTAATGATTGAGCATCCACATGCTTAGGAGGCGATAAACTGCATGCCTTTTTCCAACCACCATTTTACACTGCTTAGATAGCGTCGGAAAGCAGCTATGTCAGAAAGGCCCCTTTGCTCTCAGCCATGCCCTCCATTGCTCTCGAGGTGGAAGGCACAAGGCACTGGTTCTGGATCCACCCCTCAATGGGAGACAGACCACATCTTGGCCTGCTTCCAGCTCTTTAGGAAGTGGAGAAAAAACTCCCTTTCCACAGTGCTCTTACAGCGTCCGGGGAACATGTCATACAAAGGAGGCCGAACGCCGTTTCTTTTCAGCACTTCACTCGCCAGCCTGGGACATCTGCATCCTGCACGTTTCCACCTTGCCAACCCGGCTCAGACGAAATGCCTACATCTTCCCCTTGAGCAATGGGGATGAGGCCCATAGGATTGTGGTTCGAAATGCTGAGGAGGAGAGACACAATAGGCTTTTAACTAAGAACGAAGTGCAACGGTTGGGAGAGTGTCAGAAAGCACCAATGGCAGAAACACACCTTTACTCTCAGCCGCACCCTCTATTGCTGTAGAGGTGGAAGGCACAAAGCACTGCCTCCATCCTTCAATGGGAGACACGCCATAAACTGTCTTGCCTCCAGCTCTTTAGGAAGCTGGGAAAGAACTCGCTTTCCACAGTGCTGTTACAGCATACGAGGAAACTGTCATACAGAGGCAGCTCAAACGCCATTTCTTCCCAGTGCTTAACTGGCCTCTTTAGGACTTCTGCTTCTGCCACAGTTCCACCTTGCCAACCCGGCTCAGACGAAATGCCTACATCTTCCCCTTAAGCAACGGGGGTGAAGTCCACATGATTGTGCTTCCACATGCTTTCCAGGAGTAGAAAATAGGCTTTTTACAAACCGCCATTGTGCACTGGGTCAAAGAGTGTCAGAATGCACCTATGTCAGAAGGGGTCCTTTGCTCTCAGCCATGCCCTCCATTGCTCTAGAGGTGGAAGGCACAAAGCACTGCCTCCATCCTCCAATTGGAGACAAGCCATAAACTGTCTTGCCTCCAGCTCTTTAGGAAGCTGACAAACAACTCGCTTTCCACAGTCCTGTTACAGCAGACCGGTTAAATTCTCAAACAAAGGCTGCTCAAATGGCATTTCTTCCCAGCCATTAACTCGCAGCTTAGGACTCCTGCTTCTGCCGCAATTCCACCGTGCCAACCCGGCTCAGACGAAATGCCTACATCTTCCCCTGAAGCAACTGGGCTGAGTCCCAAATGATTGAGCGTCCACGTGCTTAGGAGGCGATAGACTGCACGCCTTTTTCCAACCACCATTGTGCACTGCTGGAGAGAGTGTCGGAAAGCAGTTATGTCAGAAAGACCCCTTTGCTCTCAGCCCTGCCCTTCATTGCTCTAGACGTGGAATGCACAATGCACTGGCTCGCCCCCTCAAGGGTGACAAGCCACAGACCATCTTCCTTCCATCTCTTTAGGAAGCTGAGCAAGAACTCGCTTTCAACAGTGCTCTTTCTGTGTCCTGGCAAAATCTCATACAAAGGCAGCTGATATGCCATTTCTTTTCAGCGCTTAACTCGCAGATTTGGAACTTCTGCTCCTGCCACATTTCCAGCTTGCCAACACGGCTCAGACGAAATGTCTACATCTTCCCCTTCAGCAACGGGGACGAGGCCCAGATGACTGTGCTTCTGCATGCTTAGCAGGAGCAGACAATAGGCTTTTTACAAACCGCCATTGTGCACTGGGTCAGAGAGTGTCAGAATGCACCTATGTCAGAAAGGGCCCTTTGCTCTCAGCCGTGCCCTCCATTGCTCTAGAGGTGGAAGGCACAAAGCACTGCCTCCATCCTTCAATTGGAGACAAGCCAGCAACTGGCCTGCTTCCAGCTCTTTAGGAAGCTGGGAAAGCACTCGCCTTCCACAGTGTTCTTGCAGGGTCCTGGGAACGTCTCATACAAAGGCAGCTGAACACCGTGTCTTTTCAGCCCTTAACTCACCAATCTGCAACATCTGCTTCTGCCGCATTTCCACCTTGCCAACCCGGCTCAGACGAAATGCCTACATCTTCCCCTGAAGCGACTGTGCTGATTCACTAATGATTGAGCATCCACATGCTTAGGAGGCGATAAACTGCATGCCTTTTTCCAACCACCATTTTACACTGCTTAGATAGCGTCGGAAAGCAGCTATGTCAGAAAGGCCCCTTTGCTCTCAACCATGCCCTCCATTGCTCTCGAGGTGGAAGGCACAAGGCACTGGTTCTGGATCCACCCCTCAATGGGAGACAAGCCACATCTTGGCCTGCTTCCAGCTCTTTAGGAAGTGGAGAACAAACTCCCTTTCCACAGTGCTCTTACAGCGTCCGGGGAACATGTCATACAAAGGAGGCCGAACGCCGTTTCTTTTCAGCACTTCACTCGCCAGCCTGGGACATCTGCATCCTGCACGTTTCCACCTTGCCAACCCGGCTCAGACGAAATGCCTAAATCTTCCCCTTGAGCAATGGGGATGAGGCCCATAGGATTGGGGTTCCACATGCTGAGGAGGAGAGAGACAATAGGCTTTTAACTAACCACGAAGTGCAATGGTTGGGAGAGTGTCACAAAGCACCAAGGGCAGAAAAACCGCTTTACTCTCAGCCGCGCCATAAATTGCTGTAGAGGTGGAAGGGACAAAGCACTGCCTCCATCCTTCAATGGGAGACAAGCCATAAACAGTCTTGCCTCCAGCTCTTTAGGAAGCTGACAAACAACTCGCTTTCCACAGTCCTGTTACAGCAGACCGTTGAACTTCTCATACGAAGGCAGCTCAAATGGCATTTCTTCCCAGCCCTTAACTCGCAGCTTAGGACTCCTGCTTCTGCCGCAATTCCACCTTGCCAACCCGGCTCAGACGAAATGCCTACATCTTCCCCTGAAGCAACTGGGCTGAGTCCCAAATGATTGAGCGTCCACGTGCTTAGGAGGCGATAGACTGCACGCCTTTTTCCAACCACCATTTTGCACTGCTTTAGAGAGTGTCGGAAAGCAGCTATTTCAGAAAGACCCCTTGGTCTCAGCCGTGCCCTTCATTGCTCTAGACGTGGAATGCACAATGCACTGGCTCCCCCCCTCAAGGGGCGACAAGCCACAGACCATCTTCCTTCCAACTCTTTAGGAAGCTGAGCAAGAACTCGCTTTCAACAGTGCTCTTTCTGTGTCCTGGCAAAATCTCATACACAGGCAGCTGATATGCCATTTCTTTTCAGCGCTTAACTCGCAGATTTGGAACTTCTGCTCCTGCCACATTTCCAGGTTGCCAACACGGCTCAGACGAAATGCCTACATCTTCCCCTTCAGCAACGGGGACGAGGCCCAGATGACTGTGCTTCCACATGCTTAGCAGGAGCAGACAATAGGCTTTTTACAAACCGCCATTGTGCACTGGGTCAGAGAGTGTCAGAACGCACCTATGTCAGAAAGGGCCCTTTGCTCTCAGCCGTGCCCTCCATTGCTCTAGAGGTGGAAGGCACAAAGCACTGCCTCCATCTTTCAATTGGAGACAAGCCAGCAACTGGCCTGCTTCCAGCTCTTTAGGAAGCTGGGAAAGCACTCGCATTCCTCAGTGCTCTTACAGCGTCCTGGGAACGTCTCATACAAAGGCAGCTGAACACCGTGTCTTTTACAGCCGTTCACTCACCAATCTGCAACATCTGCTTCTGCCGCATTTCCACCTTGCCAACCCGGCTCAGATGAAATGCCTACATCTTCCCCTGAAGCGACTGTGCTGATTCCCAAATGATTGAGCATCCACATGCTTAGGAGGCGATAAACTGCATGCCTTTTTCCAACCACCATTTTACACTGCTTAGAGAGCGTCGGAAAGCAGCTATGTCAGAAAGGCCCCTTTGCTCTCAGCCATGCCCTCCATTGCTCTCGAGAGGGTGGCACAAGGCACTGGTTCTGGATCCACCCCTCAATGGGAGACAAACCACATCTTTGCCTGCTTCCAGCTCTTTAGGAAGTGGAGAACAATCTCCCTTTCCACAGTGCTCTTACAGCGTCCTGGGAACATCTCATACAAAGGAGGCTGAACGCCGTTTCTTTTCAGCACTTCACTCGCCAGTCTGGGACATCTGCATCCTGCACGTTTCCACCTTGCCAACCCGTATCAGACGAAATGCCTACGTCTTCCCCTTGAGCAATGGGGATGAGGCCCATAGGATTCTGGTTCCACATGCTGAGGAGGAGAGAGACAATAGGCTTTTAACTAACCACGAAGTGCAACGGTTGGGAGAGTGTCAGAAAGCACCAATGGCAGAAAGGCCCCTTTACTATCAGCCGCGCCCTCCATTGCTGTAGAGGCGGAAGGCACAAAGCACTGCCTCCATAATTCAATGGGAGACAAGCCATAAACTGTCTTGCCTCCAGCTCTTTAGGAAGCTGGGAAAGAACTCGCTTTCCACAGTGCTGTTACAGCATACGAGGAAACTCTCATACAGAGGCAGCTCAAACGCCATTTCTTCCCAGTGCTTAACTGGCCTCTTTAGGACTTCCGCTTCTGCCACAGTTCCACCTTGCCAACCCGGCTCAGACGAAATGCCTACATCTTCCCCTTAAGCAACGGGGGTGAAGTCCACATGATTGTGCTTCCACATGCTTTCCAGGAGTAGACAATAGGCTTTTTACAAACCGCCATTGTGCACTGGGTCAAAGAGTGTCAGAATGCACCTATGTCAGAAGGGGTCCTTTGCTCTCAGCCATGCCCTCCATTGCTCTAGAGGTGGAAGGCACAAAGCACTGCCTCCATCCTCCAATTGGAGACAAGCCATAAACTGTCTTGCCTCCAGCTCTTTAGGAAGCTGACAAACAACTCGCTTTCCACAGTCCTGTTACAGCAGACCGGTTAAATTCTCAAACAAAGGCTGCTCAAATGGCATTTCTTCCCAGCCCTTAACTCGCAGCTTAGGACTCCTGCTTCTGCCGCAATTCCACCTTGCCAACCCGGCTCAGACGAAATGCCTACATCTTCCCCTGAAGCAACTGGGCTGAGTCCCAAATGATTGAGCTTCCACGTGCTTAGGAGGCGATAGACTGCACGCCTTTTTCCAACCACCATTGTGCACTGCTGGAGAGAGTTTCGGAAAGCAGTTATGTCAGAAAGACCCCTTTGCTCTCAGCCGTGCCCTTCATTGCTCTTGGCGTGGAATGCACAAGGCACTGGCTCCCCCCCTCAGGGGGCGACAAGCCACAGACCATCTTCCATCCATCTCTTTAGGAAGCTGAGCAAGAACTCGCTTTCAACAGTGCTCTTTCTGTGTCCTGGCAACATCTCATACAAAGGCAGCTGATATGCCATTTCTTTTCAGCGCTTAACTCGCAGATTTGGAACTTCTGCTCCTGCCACATTTCCACCTTGTCAACCCGGCTCAGACGAAATGTCTACATCTTCCCCTTCAGCAACGGGGACGAGGCCCAGATGACTGTGCTTCTGCATGCTTAGCAGGAGCAGACAATAGGCCTTTGACAAACCGCCCTTGTGCACTGCGTCAGAGAGTGTGAGAATGCACCTATGTCAGAAAGGGCCCTTTGCTCTCAGCCGTGCCCTCCATTGCTCTAGCGGTGGAAGGCACAAAGCACTGCCTATATCCTTCAATTGGAGACAAGCCAGCAACTGGCCTGCTTCCAGCTCTTGGGGAAGCTGGGAAAGCACTCGCATTCCACAGTGCTCTTACAGTGCCCTGGGAACGTCTCATACAAAGGCAGCTGAACACCGTGTCTTTTCATCCCTTAACTCACCAATCTGCAACATTTGCTTCTGCCGCATTTCCACCTTGCCAACCCGGCTCAGACGAAATGCCTACATCTTCCCCTTGAGCAATGGGGATGAGGCCCATAGGATTGGGGTTCCACATGCTGAGGAGGAGAGAGACAATAGGCTTTTAACTAACCACGAAGTGCAATGGTTGGGAGAGTGTCACAAAGCACCAAGGGCAGAAAAACCGCTTTACTCTCAGCCGCGCCCTAAATTGCTATAGAGGTGGAAGGGACAAAGCACTGCCTCCATCCTTCAATGGGAGACAAGCCATAAACAGTCTTGCCTCCAGCTCTTTAGGAAGCTGACACACAACTCGCTTTCCACAGTCCTGTTACAGCAGACCGTTGAACTTCTCATACAAAGGCAGCTCAAATGGCATTTATTCCCAGCCCTTAACTCGCAGCTTAGGACTCCTGCTTCTGCCGCAATTCCACCTTGCCAACCCGGCTCAGACGAAATGCCTACATCTTCCCCTGAAGCAACTGGGCTGAGTCCCAAATGATTGAGCGTCCATGTGCTTAGGAGGCGATAGACTGCACGCATTTTTCCAACCACCATTTTGCACTGCTTTAGAGAGTGTCGGAAAGCAGCTATTTCAGAAAGACCCCTTGGTCTCAGCCGTGCCCTTCATTGCTCTAGACGTGGAATGCACAATGCACTGGCACCCCACCTCAAGGGGCGACAAGCCACAGACCATCTTCCTTCCATCTCTTTAGGAAGCTGAGCAAGAACTCGCTTTCAACAGTGCTCTTTCTGTGTCCTGGCAACATCTCATACACAGGCAGCTGATATGCCATTTCTTTTCAGCGCTTAACTCGCAGATTTGGAACTTCTGCTCCTGCCACATTTCCACCTTGCCAACCCGGCTCAGACGAAATGTCTACATCTTCCCCTTCAGCAACGGGGACGAGGCCCAGATGACTGTGCTTCCACATGCTTAGCAGGAGCAGACAATAGGATTTTTACAAACCGCCATTGTGCACTGGGTCAGAGAGTGTCAGAACGCACCTATGTCAGAAAGGGCCCTTTGCTCTCAGCCGTGCCCTCCATTGCTCTAGAGGTGGAAGGCACAAAGCACTGCCTCCATCCTTCAATTGGAGACAAGCCAGCAACTGGCCTGCTTCCAGCTCTTTAGGAAGCTGGGAAAGCACTCGCATTCCACAGTGCTCTTACAGCGTCCTGGGAACGTCTCATACAAAGGCAGCTGAACACCGTGTCTTTTACAGCCGTTCACTCACCAATCTGCAACATCTGCTTCTGCCGCATTTCCACCTTGCCAACCCGGCTCAGATGAAATGCCTACATCTTCCCCTGAAGCGACTGTGCTGATTCCCAAATGATTGAGCATCCACAGGCTTAGGAGGCGATAAACTGCATGCCTTTTTCCAACCACCATTTTACACTGCTTAGAGAGCGTCGGAAAGCAGCTATGTCAGAAAGGCCCCTTTGCTCTCAGCCATGCCCTCCATTGCTCTCGAGAGGGAGGCACAAGGCACTGGTTCTGGATCCACCCCTCAATGGGAGACAAACCACATCTTTGCCTGCTTCCAGCTCTTTAGGAAGTGGAGAACAAACTCCCTTTCCACAGTGCTCTTACAGCGTCCTGGGAACATCTCATACAAAGGAGGCTGAACGCCGTTTCTTTTCAGCACTTCACTCGCCAGTCTGGGACATCTGCATCCTGCACGTTTCCACCTTGCCAACCCGTATCAGACGAAATGCCTACGTCTTCCCCTTGAGCAATGGGGATGAGGCCCATAGGATTCTGGTTCCACATGCTGAGGAGGAGAGAGACAATAGGCTTTTAACTAACCACGAAGTGCAACGGTTGGGAGAGTGTCAGAAAGCACCAATGGCAGAAAGGCCCCTTTACTATCAGCCGCGCCCTCCATTGCTGTAGAGGCGGAAGGCACAAAGCACTGCCTCCATAATTCAATGGGAGACAAGCCATAAACTGTCTTGCCTCCAGCTCTTTAGGAAGCTGGGAAAGAACTCGGTTTCCACAGTGCTGTTACAGCATACGAGGAAACTCTCATACAGAGGCAGCTCAAACGCCATTTCTTCCCAGTGCTTAACTGGCCTCTTTAGGACTTCCGCTTCTGCCACAGTTCCACCTTGCCAACCCGGCTCAGACGAAATGCCTACATCTTCCCCTTAAGCAACGGGGGTGAAGTCCACATGATTGTGCTTCCACATGCTTTCCAGGAGTAGACAATAGGCTTTTTACAAACCGCCATTGTGCACTGGGTCAAAGAGTGTCAGAATGCACCTATGTCAGAAGGGGTCCTTTGCTCTCAGCCATGCCCTCCATTGCTCTAGAGGTGGAAGGCACAAAGCACTGCCTCCATCCTCCAATTGGAGACAAGCCATAAACCGTCTTGCCTCCAGCTCTTTAGGAAGCTGACAAACAACTCGCTTTCCACAGTCCTGTTACAGCAGACCGGTTAAATTCTCAAACAAAGGCTGCTCGAATGGCATTTCTTCCCAGCCATTAACTCGCAGCTTAGGACTCCTGCTTCTGCCGCAATTCCACCTTGCCAACCCGGCTCAGACGAAATGCCTACATCTTCCCCTGAAGCAACTGGGCTGAGTCCCAAATGATTGAGCGTCCACGTGCTTAGGAGGCGATAGACTGCACGCCTTTTTCCAACCACCAATCTGCACTGCTGGAGAGAGTGTCGGAAAGCAGCTATGTCAGAAAGACCCCTTTGCTCGCAGCCGTGCCCTTCATTGCTCTAGACGTGTAATGCACAATGCACTGGCTCGCCCCCTCAAGGGTGACAAGCCACAGACCATCTTCCTTCCATCTCTTTAGGAAGCTGAGCAAGAACTCGCTTTCAACAGTGCTCTTTCTGTGTCCTGGCAACATCTCATACAAAGGCAGCTGATATGCCATTTCTTTTCAGCGCTTAACTCGCAGATTTGGAACTTCTGCTCCTGCCACGTTTCCAGCTTTCCAACCCGGCTCAGACGAAATGTCTACATCTTCCCCTTCAGCAACCGGGACGAGGCCCAGATGACTGTGCTTCCGCATGCTTAGCAGGAGCAGACAATAGGCTTTTTACAAACCGCCATTGTGCACTGGGTCAAGAGTGGCAGAATGCACCTATGTCAGAAAGGGCCCTTTGCTCTCAGCCGTGCCCTCCATTGCTCTAGAGGTGGAAGGCACAAAGCACGTGCCAATGACCCCGGAAGCACCTGCCGAGCACGCCGGAACCACCTGCTCGACTCGCCAGAACCACCTGACCGTCATGCCAAAATCACCTGCCCGCTACACCAGCACCACTTCGGGGACAAGCCAGAATCACGTGAGGGGCATGCCGGCACAGCCTCTCAGACTGAACCTCGTGCCGGACACCACAGAACCACCTGCCGGACAGACCGGAACCACCTGCCGGACACGCCGGAACCACCGGCTCTACCCGCCGGAACGACCGCTGGACATGCAAACACACATGCCGGCTAAGCCGGAAACACTTGGCGAACACTCCGGAATCACCTGCCGGGCATGCCGGAACCACCTCTCAGATATGCCAGAACCACGTGCCAATGACCCCGGAAGCACCTGCCGAGCACGCCGGAACCACCTGCTCGACTCGCCAGAACCACCTGCCGGACACGCAAAAATCACCTGCCGGCTACGCCACAACCAGTTGGGGAACACTTCGGAATCACCTGCCGGGCTTGCTGGAACCACCTGCCGGTCATGCCAAACTCACCTGCCAATTACGCCAGTACCACTTGGCGGACACTGTGGAAACACCTGTCGGGCCGGCCGGAACCACATCTCAGACGTGCCAGAACCATGTGCATGAGATGCTGGAAGCACACCCCGAACAGACGGAAAACACCTGCCAGACCCGTCTGAACAACCTGCCGAGCACGCCGGAGCCACCTGCTCGACTCGCCGGAACCACCTACCTGACATGCCCAAATCACCAGCCGGGTATGCCAGAACCACTTGGCGGACACTCTGGAATCATCTGCTGGACATGCCGTAACCAGCTCTCAGACACACCAGAACCACGTGCCGGAGACGCCGGAAGCACCTGCCGAGCATGCCGGAGCCACCTGCTCGACTCGCCAGAAACACCTGCCGGACACGCCAAAATCACCTGTCGGTTACGCCACAACCATTTGGTGAACACTTTGGAATCACCTGCCAGGCTTGCTGGAACCACCTGCCGGTCATGCCAAAATCACCTGCCAACTACGCCAGTACCACTTGGCGGACACTGTGGAAACACCTGTCGGGCCGGCCGGAACCACATCTCAGACGTGCCAGAACCATGTGCATGAGATGCTGGAAGCACACCCCGAACAGACGGAAAACACCTGCCAGACCCGTCTGAACAACCTGCCGAGCACGCCGGAGCCACCTGCTCGACTCGAAGGAACCACCTACCTGACATGCCCAAATCACCAGCCGGGTATGCCAGAACCACTTGGCGGACACTCCGGAATCATCTGCCGGACATGCCGGAACCAGCTCTCAGACACACCAGAACCACGTGCCGGAGACGCCGGAAGCACCTGCCGAGCATGCCGGAGCCACCTGCTCGACTCGCCAGAAACACCTGTCGCACACGCCAAAATCACCTGCAGGGTACGCCAGAACCACCTGGCGGACACTCCGCAATCACCTGTCGCGCATGCCGGAACCACCTCTCAGACGTGCCGGAAGCACGTGCCGGACACGCCGGAATCACCTACCGGACAGACCGGAACCACCTGCCGAGCACGCCGGAGCCACCTGTTCGACTCGCTGGAACCACCTGCCGGACAGGCCAATATCAACTGCTGGCTATGCCAGAACCACCTGGGGACGGTCCGGAATCACCTGCCAGCCCTGGCGGAACCACCTCTCAGACGTACCAGAACCACCTGCCGGAGAAGCTGGAAACACGTCCTGGACAGTCTGGAACCACCTGCCGGCCAAGCCTGAACCACCTGCCAAGCACAACGGAACAACCTGCCAGACACGCCAAAATCACCTGCGTGTTATGCCAGAACCACTTGGAGGACTCTCTGGGATGACCTGCCGGGCATGCCGGAACCACCTTTCAGACGTGCCAGAACCATGTGGCGGACAGTCCGGAATCACCTGTTGGGCATGCACAACCACCTCTGAGACGTACCAGAACCACATGCCGTGCAGGCTGGAACCACCTACCGGACAGACCGGAATCACCTTTCGGGCATGCCGGAACCACCTGTCAGATGTGCCAGAAACACGTGCCGGAGACGCTGGAAGCACCTGCCAAGCACGTTGGAACCACCTGCTCAACTCGCCTGAACCACCTGCCGGACATGCCAAAATCACCTGCCGACTATGCCAGAACCACTTGGCGAACACTCCGGAATCACTTGCCGGGCATGCAGGAACCACATCTCAGACATGCCAGAACCCCGTGCCAATGACCCCGGAAGCACCAGCCGAGCACGCCGGAACCACCTGCTCGACTCGCCAGAACCACCTGCCGATCACGCAAAAATCACCTGCCGGCTACGCCACAACCAGTTGGTGAACACTTTGGAATCACCTGCCAGGCTTGCTGGAACCACCTGCCAGTCATGCCAAAATCACCTGCCAACTACGCCAGAACCGCTTGGCGGACACTGCGGAAACACCTGTCGGGCCGGCTGGAACCACATCTCAGACGTGCCAGAAACGTGTTCATGAGATGCTGGAACCACACCCCGAACAGACGGATACCACCTGCCAGAACCGCCTGAACCACCTGCCGAGCACGCCGGAACCACCTGCTCGACTCACCGGTACCACCTCCCTGACACGCCAAAATCACCTGCTGGGTATGCCAGAACCACTTGGAGGACACTCCGGAATCATCTGCCAGACATGCCGGAACCAGCTCTCAGACACACCAGAACCAAGTGCCGGAGACGCCAGAAGCACCTGCCGAGCATGCCGGAGCCACCTGCTCGACTCGCCAGAAACACCTGCCGGACACGCCAAAATCACCTGCCGGGTATGCCAGAACCACCTGGCGGACACTACGGAATCACCTGCCGCGCATGCCGGAAGCACGTGCCAGACACGCCGGAAACACCTACCGGAAAGACCGGAACCACCTGCCAAGAACACCGGAGCCACCTGTTCGACTCGCTGGAACCACCTGCCGGACAGGCCAATATCAACTGCTGGCTATGCCAGAACCACCTGGGGGACAGTCCGGGATCACCTGCCAGCCATGGCAGAACCACCTCTCAGACGTACCTGAACCACCTGCCGGAGAAGCTGGAAACACGTCCTGGACAGACTGGAACCACGTGACGGCCATGCCTGAACCACCTGCCGAGCACGGCGGAACCACCTGCCAGACACACCAAAATCACCTGCGGGCTACGCCAGAACCACTTGGACGACTCTCCGAAATGACCTGCTGGGCATGTTGGAACCACCTCTCAGACGTGCCAGAAGCACGTGGCGGACAGTCCGGAATCACCTGTTGGGCATACGCAACCACCTCTGACACGTACCAGAACCACGTGCCGTGCACGCCGGAACCACCTACCGGACAGACCGGAATCAACTTTTGGGCATGCCGGAACCACCAGTCAGATGTGCCAGAAACACGTGCCGGAGACGCCGGAAGCACCTGCCGAGCACGTCGCAACCACCTGCTCAACTTGCCTGAACCACCTGCCGGACACGCCAAAATCACCTGCCCGCTACACCAGCACCACTTCGGGGACAAGCCGGAATCACGTGAGGGGCATGCCGGCACAGCCTCTCAGACTGAACCTCGTGCCGGACACCACAGAACCACCTGCCGGACAGACCGGAACCACCTGCCGGACACGCCGGAACCACCGGCTCGACCCGCCGGAACGACCGCTGGACATGCAAACTCACCTGCCGGCTACGCCGGAAACACTTGGCGAACACTCCGGAATCACCTGCCGGGCATGCCGGAACCACCTCTCAGATATGCCAGAACCACGTGCCAATGACCCCGGAAGCACCTGCCGAGCACGCCGGAACCACCTGCTCGACTCGCCAGAACCACCTGCCGGACACGCAAAAATCACCTGCCGGCTAGGCCACAACCAGTTGGGGAACACTTCGGAATCACCTGCCGGGCTTGCTGGAACCACCTGCCGGTCATGCCAAAATCACCTGCCAATTACGCCAGTACCACTTGGCGGACACTGTGGAAACACCTGTCGGGCCGGCCGGAACCACATCTCAGATGTGCCAGAACCATGTGCATGAGATGCTGGAACCACACCCCGAACAGACGGAAAACACCTGCCAGACCCGTCTGAACAACCTGCCGAGCACGCCAGAGCCACCTGCTCGACTCGCCGGAACCACATACCTGACATGCCCAAATCACCAGCCAGGTTTGCCAGAACCACTTGGCGGACACTCCGGAATCATCTGCCGGACATGCCGGGACCAGCTCTCAGACACACCAGATTCACGTGCCGGAGACGCCGGAAGCACATGCCGAGCATGCCGGAGGCACCTGCTCGACTCGCCAGAAACACCTGCCGGACACGCCAAAATCACCTGCCGGGTATGCCAGAACCACCTGGCGGACACTACGGAATCACCTGCCGCGCATGCCAGAACCACCTCTCAGACGTGCCGGAAGCCCGTGCCAGACACGCCGGAAACACCTACCGGACAGACCGGAACCACCTGCCAAGAACGCCGGAGCCACCTGTTCGACTCGCTGGAACCACCTGCCGGACAGGCCAATATCAACTGCTGGCTATGCCAGAACCACCTGGGGGACGGTCCGGGATCACCTGCCAGCCATGGCGGAACCACCTCTCAGACGTACCTGAACCACCTGCCGGAGAAGCTGGAAACACGTCCTGGACAGACTGGAACCACGTGACGGCCATGCCTGAACCACCTGCCGAGCACGGCGGAACCACCTGCCAGACACACCAAAATCACCTGCGGGCTACGCCAGAACCACTTGGACGACTCTCCGAAATGACCTGCCGGGCATGTTGGAACCACCTCTCAGACGTGCCAGAAGCACGTGGCGGACAGTCCGGAATCACCTGTTGGGCATACGCAACCACCTCTGACACGTACCAGAACCACGTGCCGTGCACGCCGGAACCACCTACCGGACAGACCGGAATCAACTTTTGGGCATGCCGGAACCACCAGTCAGATGTGCCAGAAAAACGTGCCGGAGACGCCGGAAGCACCTGCCGAGCACGTCGCAACCACCTGCTCAACTCGCCTTAACCACCTGCCGGACACGCCAAAATCACCTGCCCGCTACAAAGCACCACTTCGGGGACAAGCCGGAATCACGTGAGGGGCATGCCGGCACAGCCTCTCAGACTGAACCTCGTGCCGGACACCACAGAACCACCTGCCGGACAGACCGGAACCACCTGCCGGACACGCCGGAACCACCGGCTCGACCCGCCGGAACGACCGCTGGACATGCAAACTCACCTGCCGGCTACGCCGGAAACACTTGGTGAACACTCCGGAATCACCTGCCGGGCATGCCGGAACCACCTCTCAGATATGCCAGAACCACGTGCCAATGACCCCGGAAGCACCTGCCGAGCACGCCGGAACCACCTGCTCGACTCGCCAGAACCACCTGCCGGACACGCAAAAATCACCTGCCGGCTAGGCCACAACCAGTTGGGGAACACTTCGGAATCACCTGCCGGGCTTGCTGGAACCACCTGCCGGTCATGCCAAAATCACCTGCCAATTACGCCAGTACCACTTGGCGGACACTGTGGAAACACCTGTCGGGCCGGCCGGAACCACATCTCAGATGTGCCAGAACCATGTGCATGAGATGCTGGAACCACACCCCGAACAGACGGAAAACACCTGCCAGACCCGTCTGAACAACCTGCCGAGCACGCCAGAGCCACCTGCTCGACTCGCCGGAACCACATACCTGACATGCCCAAATCACCAGCCAGGTTTGCCAGAACCACTTGGCGGACACTCCGGAATCATCTGCCGGACATGCCGGGACCAGCTCTCAGACACACCAGATTCACGTGCCGGAGACGCCGGAAGCACATGCCGAGCATGCCGGAGGCACCTGCTCGACTCGCCAGAAACACCTGCCGGACACGCCAAAATCACCTGCCGGGTATGCCAGAACCACCTGGCGGACACTACGGAATCACCTGCCGCGCATGCCAGAACCACCTCTCAGACGTGCCGGAAGCACGTGCCAGACACGCCGGAAACACCTACCGGACAGACCGGAACCACCTGCCAAGAACGCCGGAGCCACCTGTTCGACTCGCTGGAACCACCTGCCGGACAGGCCAATATCAACTGCTGGCTATGCCAGAACCACCTGGGGGACGGTCCGGGATCACCTGCCAGCCATGGCGGAACCACCTCTCAGACGTACCTGAACCACCTGCCGGAGAAGCTGGAAACACGTCCTGGACAGACTGGAACCACGTGACGGCCATGCCTGAACCACCTGCCGAGCACGGCGGAACCACCTGCCAGACACACCAAAATCACCTGGGGGCTACGCCAGAACCACTTGGACGACTCTCCGAAATGACCTGCCGGGCATGTTGGAACCACCTCTCAGACGTGCCAGAAGCACGTGGCGGACAGTCCGGAATCACCTGTTGGGCATACGCAACCACCTCTGACACGTACCAGAACCACGTGCCGTGCACGCCGGAACCACCTACCGGACAGACCGGAATCAACTTTTGGGCATGCCGGAACCACCAGTCAGATGTGCCAGAAACACGTGCCGGAGACGCCGGAAGCACCTGCCGAGCACGTCGCAACCACCTGCTCAACTCGCCTGAACCACCTGCCGGACACGCCAAAATCACCTGCCCGCTACACCAGCACCACTTCGGGGACAAGCCGGAATCACGTGAGGGGCATGCCGGCACAGCCTCTCAGACTGAACCTCGTGCCGGACACCACAGAACCACCTGCCGGACAGACCGGAACCACCTGCCGGACACGCCGGAACCACCGGCTCGACCCGCCGGAACGACCGCTGGACATGCAAACTCACCTGCCGGCTACGCCGGAAACACTTGGCGAACACTCCGGAATCACCTGCCGGGCATGCCGGAACCACCTCTCAGATATGCCAGAACCACGTGCCAATGACCCCGGAAGCACCTGCCGAGCACGCCGGAACCACCTGCTCGACTCGCCAGAACCACCTGCCGGACACGCAAAAATCACCTGCCGGCTACGCCACAACCAGTTGGGGAACACTTCGGAATCACCTGCCGGGCTTGCTGGAACCACCTGCCGGTCATGCCAAAATCACCTGCCAACTACGCCAGTACCACTTGGCGGACACTGTGGAAACACCTGTCGGGCCGGCCGGAACCACATCTCAGACGTGCCAGAACCATGTGCATGAGATGCTGGAACCACACCCTGAACAGACGGAAAACACCTGCCAGACCCGTCTGAACAACCTGCCGAGCACGCCGGAGCCAACTGCTCGACTTGCCGGAACCACCTACCTGACATGCCCAAATCACCAGCCGGGTATGCCAGAACCACTTGGCGGACACTCAGGAATCATCTGCCGGACATGCCGGAACCAGCTCTCAGACACACCAGAACCACGTGCCGGAGACGCCGGAAGCACCTGCCGAGCATGCCGGAGCCACCTGCTCGACTCGCCAGAAACACTTGCCGGACACGCCAAAATCACCTGCCGGGTACGCCAGAACCACCTGGCGGACACTCCGAAATCACCTGTCGCGCATGCCGGAACCACCTCTCAGACGTGCCGGAAGCACGTGCCGGACACGCCGGAATCACCTACCGGACAGACCGGAACCACCTGCCGAGCACGCCGGAGCCACCTGTTCGACTCGCTGGAACCACCTGCCGGACAGGCCAATATCAACTGCTGGCTATGCCAGAACCACCTAGGGGACGGTCCGGAATCACCTGCCAGCCATGGCGGAACCACCTCTCAGACGTACCAGAACCACCTGCCGGAGAAGCTGGAAACACGTCCTGGACAGTCTGGAACCACCTGCCGGCCAAGCCTGAACCACCTGCCAAGCACAACGGAACAACCTGCCAGACACGTCAAAATCACCTGCGTGTTATGCCAGAACCACTTGGAGGACTCTCTGGGATGACCTGCCGGGCATGCCGGAACCACCTCTCAGACGTGCCAGAACCATGTGGCGGACAGTCCGGAATCACCTGTTGGGCATGCGCAACCACCTCTGAGACGTACCAGAACCACATGCCGTGCTGGCTGGAACCACCTACCGGACAGACCGGAATCACCTTTCGGGCATGCCGGAACCACCTGTCAGATGTGCCAGAAACACGTGCCGGAGACGCCGGAAGCACCTGCCAAGCACGTTGGAACCACCTGCTCAACTCGCCTGAACCACCTGCCGGACATGCCAAAATCACCTGCCGACTATGCCAGAACCACTTGGCGAACACTCCGGAATCACTTGCCGGGCATGCAGGAACCACCTCTCAGACATGCCAGAACCCCGTGCCAATGACCCCAGAAGCACCAGCCGAGCACGCCGGAACCACCTGCTCGACTCGCCAGAACCACCTGCCGATCACGCAAAAATCACCTGCCGGCTACGCCACAACCAGTTGGTGAACACTTTGGAATCACCTGCCGGGTTTGCTGGAACCACCTGCCAGTCATGCCAAAATCACCTGCCATCTACGCCAGAACCGCTTGGCGGACACTGCGGAAACACCTGTCGGGCCGGCTGGAACCACATCTCAGACGTGCCAGAAACGTGTTCATGAGATGCTGGAACCACACCCCGAACAGACGGATACCACCTGCCAGAACCGCCTGAACCACCTGCCGAGCACGCCGGAACCACCTGCTCGACTCACCGGTACCACCTCCCTGACACGCCAAAATCACCTGCTGGGTATGCCAGAACCACTTGGAGGACACTCCGGAATCATCTGCCGGACATGCCGGAACCAGCTCCCAGACACACCAGAACCAAGTGCCGGAGACGCCGGAAGCACCTGCCGAGCATGCCGGAGCCACCTGCTCGACTCGCCAGAAACACCTGCCGGACACGCCAAAATCACCTGCCGGGTATGCCAGAACAACCTGGCAGACACTACGGAATCACCTGCCGCGCATGCCGGAAGCACGTGCCAGACACGCCGGAAACACCTACTGGACAGACCGGAACCACCTGCCAAGAACACCGGAGCCACCTGTTCGACTCGCTGGAACCACCTGCCGGACAGGCCAATATCAACTGCTGGCTATGCCAGAACCACCTGGGGGACAGTCCGGGATCACCTGCCAGCCATGGCAGAACCACCTCTCAGACGTACCTGAACCACCTGCCGGAGAAGCTGGAAACACGTCCTGGACAGACTGGAACCACGTGACGGCCATGCCTGAACCACCTGCCGAGCACGGCGGAACCACCTGCCAGACACACCAAAATCACCTGCGGGCTACGCCAGAACCACTTGGACGACTCTCCGAAATGACCTGCCGGGCATGTTGGAACCACCTCTCAGACGTGCCAGAAGCACGTGGCGGACAGTCCGGAATCACCTGTTGGGCATACGCAACCACCTCTGACACGTACCAGAACCACGTGCCGTGCACGCCGGAACCACCTACCGGACAGACCGGAATCAACTTTTGGGCATGCTGGAACCACCAGTCAGATGTGCCAGAAACACGTGCCGGAGACGCCGGAAGCACCTGCCGAGCACGTCGCAACCACCTGCTCAACTCGCCTGAACCACCTGCCGGACACGCCAAAATCACCTGCCCGCTACACCAGCACCACTTCGGGGACAAGCCGGAATCACGTGAGGGGCATGCCGGCACAGCCTCTCAGACTGAACCTCGTGCCGGACACCACAGAACCACCTGCCGGACAGACCGGAACCACCTGCCGGACACGCCGGAACCACCGGCTCGACCCGCCGGAACGACCGCTGGACATGCAAACTCACCTGCCGGCTACGCCGGAAACACTTGGCGAACACTCCGGAATCACCTGCCGGGCATGCCGGAACCACCTCTCAGATATGCCAGAACCACGTGCCAATGACCCCGGAAGCACCTGCCGAGCACGCCGGAACCACCTGCTCGACTTGCCAGAACCACCTGCCGGACACGCAAAAATCACCTGCCGGCTAGGCCACAACCAGTTGGGGAACACTTCGGAATCACCTGCCGGGCTTGCTGGAACCACCTGCCGGTCATGCCAAAATCACCTGCCAACTACGCCAGTACCACTTGGCGGACACTGTGGAAACACCTGTCGGGCCGGCCGGAACCACATCTCAGACGTGCCAGAACCATGTGCATGAGATGCTGGAACCACACCCCGAACAGACGGAAAACACCTGCCAGACCCGTCTGAACAACCTGCCGAGCACGCCGGAGCCACCTGCTCGACTCGCCGGAACCACCTACCTGACATGCCCAAATCACCAGCCGGGTATGCCAGAACCACTTGGCGGACACTCCGGAATCATCTGCTGGACATGCCGGAACCAGCTCTCAGACACACCAGAACCACGTGCCGGAGACGCCGGAAGCACCTGCCGAGCATGCCGGAGCCACCTGCTCGACTCGCCAGAAACACCTGCCGCACACGCCAAAATCACCTGCCGGGTACGCCAGAACCACCTGGCGGACACTCCGAAATCACCTGTCGCGCATGCCGGAACCACCTCTCAGACGTGCCGGAAGCACATGCCGGACACGCCGGAATCACCTACCGGACAGACCGGAACCACCTGCCGAGCACGCCGGAGCCACCTGTTCGACTCGCTGGAACCACCTGCCGGACAGGCCAATATCAACTGCTGGCTATGCCAGAACCACCTAGGGGACGGTCCGGAATCACCTGCCAGCCATGGCGGAACCACCTCTCAGACGTACCAGAACCACCTGCCGGAGAAGCTGGAAACATGTCCTGGACAGTCTGGAACCACCTGCCGGCCAAGCCTGAACCACCTGCCAAGCACAACGGAACAACCTGCCAGACACGCCAAAATCACCTGCGTGTTATGCCAGAACCACTTGGAGGACTCTCTGGGATGACCTGCCGGGCATGCCGGAACCACCTCTCAGACGTGCCAGAACCATGTGGCGGACAGTCCGGAATCACCTGTTGGGCATGCACAACCACCTCTGAGACGTACCAGAACCACATGCCGTGCAGGCTGGAACCACCTACCGGACAGACCGGAATCACCTTTCGGGCATGCCGGAACCACCTGTCAGATGTGCCAGAAACACGTGCCGGAGACGCCGGAAGCACCTGCCAAGCACGTTGGAACCACCTGCTCAACTCGCCTGAACCACCTGCCGGACATGCCAAAATCACCTGCCGACTATGCCAGAACCACTTGGCGAACACTCCGGAATCACTTGCCGGGCATGCAGGAACCACCTCTCAGACATGCCAGAACCCTGTGCCAATGACCCCGGAAGCACCAGCCGAGCACGCCGGAACCACCTGCTCGACTCGCCAGAACCACCTGCCGATCACGCAAAAAACACCTGCCGGCTACGCCACAACCAGTTGGTGAACACTTTGGAATCACCTGCCAGGCTTGCTGGAACCACCTGCCAGTCATGCCAAAATCACCTGCCAACTACGCCAGAACCGCTTGGCGGACACTGCGGAAACACCTGTCGGGCCGGCTGGAACCACATCTCTGACGTGCCAGAAACGTGTTCATGAGATCCTGGAACCACACCCCGAGCAGACGGATACCACCTTCCAGAACCGCCTGAACCACCTGCCGAGCATGCCGGAACCACCTGCTCGACTCACCGGTACCACCTCCCTGACACGCCAAAATCACCTGCTGGGTATGCCAGAACCACTTGGCGGACACTCTGGAATCATCTGCCGGACATGCCGGAACCAGCTCTCAGACACACCAGAACCAAGTGCCGGAGACGCCGGAAGCACCTGCCGAGCATGCCGGAGCCACCTGCTCGACTCGCCAGAAACACCTGCCGGACACGCCAAAATCACCTGCCGGGTACGCCAGAACCACCTGGCGGACACTCCGAAATCACCTGTCGCGCATGCCGGAACCACCTCTCAGACGTGCCGGAAGCACGTGCCGGACACGCCGGAATCACCTACCGGACAGACCGGAACCACCTGCCGAGCACGCCGGAGCCACCTGTTCGACTCGCTGGAACCACCTGCCGGACAGGCCAATATCAACTGCTGGCTATGCCAGAACCACCTAGGGGACGGTCCGGAATCACCTGCCAGCCATGGCGGAACCACCTCTCAGACGTACCAGAACCACCTGCCGGAGAAGCTGGAAACACGTCCTGGACAGTCTGGAACCACCTGCCGGCCAAGCCTGAACCACCTGCCAAGCACAACGGAACAACCTGCCAGACACGTCAAAATCACCTGCGTGTTATGCCAGAACCACTTGGAGGACTCTCTGGGATGACCTGCCGGGCATGCCGGAACCACCTCTCAGACGTGCCAGAACCATGTGGCGGACAGTCCGGAATCACCTGTTGGGCATGCGCAACCACCTCTGAGACGTACCAGAACCACATGCCGTGCTGGCTGGAACCACCTACCGGACAGACCGGAATCACCTTTCGGGCATGCCGGAACCACCTGTCAGATGTGCCAGAAACACGTGCCGGAGACGCCGGAAGCACCTGCCAAGCACGTTGGAACCACCTGCTCAACTCGCCTGAACCACCTGCCGGACATGCCAAAATCACCTGCCGACTATGCCAGAACCACTTGGCGAACACTCCGGAATCACTTGCCGGGCATGCAGGAACCACCTCTCAGACATGCCAGAACCCCGTGCCAATGACCCCAGAAGCACCAGCCGAGCACGCCGGAACCACCTGCTCGACTCGCCAGAACCACCTGCCGATCACGCAAAAATCACCTGCCGGCTACGCCACAACCAGTTGGTGAACACTTTGGAATCACCTGCCGGGTTTGCTGGAACCACCTGCCAGTCATGCCAAAATCACCTGCCATCTACGCCAGAACCGCTTGGCGGACACTGCGGAAACACCTGTCGGGCCGGCTGGAACCACATCTCAGACGTGCCAGAAACGTGTTCATGAGATGCTGGAACCACACCCCGAACAGACGGATACCACCTGCCAGAACCGCCTGAACCACCTGCCGAGCACGCCGGAACCACCTGCTCGACTCACCGGTACCACCTCCCTGACACGCCAAAATCACCTGCTGGGTATGCCAGAACCACTTGGAGGACACTCCGGAATCATCTGCCGGACATGCCGGAACCAGCTCCCAGACACACCAGAACCAAGTGCCGGAGACGCCGGAAGCACCTGCCGAGCATGCCGGAGCCACCTGCTCGACTCGCCAGAAACACCTGCCGGACACGCCAAAATCACCTGCCGGGTATGCCAGAACAACCTGGCAGACACTACGGAATCACCTGCCGCGCATGCCGGAAGCACGTGCCAGACACGCCGGAAACACCTACTGGACAGACCGGAACCACCTGCCAAGAACACCGGAGCCACCTGTTCGACTCGCTGGAACCACCTGCCGGACAGGCCAATATCAACTGCTGGCTATGCCAGAACCACCTGGGGGACAGTCCGGGATCACCTGCCAGCCATGGCAGAACCACCTCTCAGACGTACCTGAACCACCTGCCGGAGAAGCTGGAAACACGTCCTGGACAGACTGGAACCACGTGACGGCCATGCCTGAACCACCTGCCGAGCACGGCGGAACCACCTGCCAGACACACCAAAATCACCTGCGGGCTACGCCAGAACCACTTGGACGACTCTCCGAAATGACCTGCCGGGCATGTTGGAACCACCTCTCAGACGTGCCAGAAGCACGTGGCGGACAGTCCGGAATCACCTGTTGGGCATACGCAACCACCTCTGACACGTACCAGAACCACGTGCCGTGCACGCCGGAACCACCTACCGGACAGACCGGAATCAACTTTTGGGCATGCTGGAACCACCAGTCAGATGTGCCAGAAACACGTGCCGGAGACGCCGGAAGCACCTGCCGAGCACGTCGCAACCACCTGCTCAACTCGCCTGAACCACCTGCCGGACACGCCAAAATCACCTGCCCGCTACACCAGCACCACTTCGGGGACAAGCCGGAATCACGTGAGGGGCATGCCGGCACAGCCTCTCAGACTGAACCTCGTGCCGGACACCACAGAACCACCTGCCGGACAGACCGGAACCACCTGCCGGACACGCCGGAACCACCGGCTCGACCCGCCGGAACGA
The DNA here is from genome assembly GCF_041296265.1 of Equus caballus. NCBI lineage: Eukaryota > Metazoa > Chordata > Mammalia > Perissodactyla > Equidae > Equus > Equus caballus. The sequence goes on along the minus strand of NC_091700.1, from coordinate 6,232,848 downwards.
CCGCTGGACATGCAAACTCACCTGCCGGCTACGCCGGAAACACTTGGCGAACACTCCGGAATCACCTGCCGGGCATGCCGGAACCACCTCTCAGATATGCCAGAACCACGTGCCAATGACCCCGGAAGCACCTGCCGAGCACGCCGGAACCACCTGCTCGACTCGCCAGAACCACCTGCCGGACACGCAAAAATCACCTGCCGGCTAGGCCACAACCAGTTGGGGAACACTTCGGAATCACCTGCCGGGCTTGCTGGAACCACCTGCCGGTCATGCCAAAATCACCTGCCAACTACGCCAGTACCACTTGGCGGACACTGTGGAAACACCTGTCGGGCCGGCCGGAACCACATCTCAGACGTGCCAGAACCATGTGCATGAGATGCTGGAACCACACCCCGAACAGACGGAAAACACCTGCCAGACCCGTCTGAACAACCTGCCGAGCACGCCGGAGCCACCTGCTCGACTCGCCGGAACCACCTACCTGACATGCCCAAATCACCAGCCGGGTATGCCAGAACCACTTGGCGGACACTCCGGAATCATCTGCTGGACATGCCGGAACCAGCTCTCAGACACACCAGAACCACGTGCCGGAGACGCCGGAAGCACCTGCCGAGCATGCCGGAGCCACCTGCTCGACTCGCCAGAAACACCTGCCGCACACGCCAAAATCACCTGCCGGGTACGCCAGAACCACCTGGCGGACACTCCGAAATCACCTGTCGCGCATGCCGGAACCACCTCTCAGACGTGCCGGAAGCACATGCCGGACACGCCGGAATCACCTACCGGACAGACCGGAACCACCTGCCGAGCACGCCGGAGCCACCTGTTCGACTCGCTGGAACCACCTGCCGGACAGGCCAATATCAACTGCTGGCTATGCCAGAACCACCTAGGGGACGGTCCGGAATCACCTGCCAGCCATGGCGGAACCACCTCTCAGACGTACCAGAACCACCTGCCGGAGAAGCTGGAAACATGTCCTGGACAGTCTGGAACCACCTGCCGGCCAAGCCTGAACCACCTGCCAAGCACAACGGAACAACCTGCCAGACACGCCAAAATCACCTGCGTGTTATGCCAGAACCACTTGGAGGACTCTCTGGGATGACCTGCCGGGCATGCCGGAACCACCTCTCAGACGTGCCAGAACCATGTGGCGGACAGTCCGGAATCACCTGTTGGGCATGCACAACCACCTCTGAGACGTACCAGAACCACATGCCGTGCAGGCTGGAACCACCTACCGGACAGACCGGAATCACCTTTCGGGCATGCCGGAACCACCTGTCAGATGTGCCAGAAACACGTGCCGGAGACGCCGGAAGCACCTGCCAAGCACGTTGGAACCACCTGCTCAACTCGCCTGAACCACCTGCCGGACATGCCAAAATCACCTGCCGACTATGCCAGAACCACTTGGCGAACACTCCGGAATCACTTGCCGGGCATGCAGGAACCACCTCTCAGACATGCCAGAACCCTGTGCCAATGACCCCGGAAGCACCAGCCGAGCACGCCGGAACCACCTGCTCGACTCGCCAGAACCACCTGCCGATCACGCAAAAAACACCTGCCGGCTACGCCACAACCAGTTGGTGAACACTTTGGAATCACCTGCCAGGCTTGCTGGAACCACCTGCCAGTCATGCCAAAATCACCTGCCAACTACGCCAGAACCGCTTGGCGGACACTGCGGAAACACCTGTCGGGCCGGCTGGAACCACATCTCTGACGTGCCAGAAACGTGTTCATGAGATCCTGGAACCACACCCCGAGCAGACGGATACCACCTTCCAGAACCGCCTGAACCACCTGCCGAGCATGCCGGAACCACCTGCTCGACTCACCGGTACCACCTCCCTGACACGCCAAAATCACCTGCTGCGTATGCCAGAACCACTTGGCGGACACTCTGGAATCATCTGCCGGACATGCCGGAACCAGCTCTCAGACACACCAGAACCAAGTGCCGGAGACGCCGGAAGCACCTGCCGAGCATGCCGGAGCCACCTGCTCGACTCGCCAGAAACACCTGCCGGACACGCCAAAATCACCTGCCGGGTACGCCAGAACCACCTGGCGGACACTCCGAAATCACCTGTCGCGCATGCCGGAACCACCTCTCAGACGTGCCGGAAGCACGTGCCGGACACGCCGGAATCACCTACCGGACAGACCGGAACCACCTGCCGAGCACGCCGGAGCCACCTGTTCGACTCGCTGGAACCACCTGCCGGACAGGCCAATATCAACTGCTGGCTATGCCAGAACCACCTAGGGGACGGTCCGGAATCACCTGCCAGCCATGGCGGAACCACCTCTCAGACGTACCAGAACCACCTGCCGGAGAAGCTGGAAACACGTCCTGGACAGTCTGGAACCACCTGCCGGCCAAGCCTGAACCACCTGCCAAGCACAACGGAACAACCTGCCAGACACGCCAAAATCACCTGCGTGTTATGCCAGAACCACTTGGAGGACTCTCTGGGATGACCTGCCGGGCATGCCGGAACCACCTCTCAGACGTGCCAGAACCATGTGGCGGACAGTCCGGAATCACCTGTTGGGCATGCGCAACCACCTCTGAGACGTACCAGAACCACATGCCGTGCTGGCTGGAACCACCTACCGGACAGACCGGAATCACCTTTCGGGCATGCCGGAACCACCTGTCAGATGTGCCAGAAACACGTGCCGGAGACGCCGGAAGCACCTGCCAAGCACGTTGGAACCACCTGCTCAACTCGCCTGAACCAACTGCCGGACATGCCAAAATCACCTGCCGACTATGCCAGAACCACTTGGCGAACACTCCGGAATCACTTGCCGGGCATGCAGGAACCACCTCTCAGACATGCCAGAACCCCGTGCCAATGACCCCGGAAGCACCAGCCGAGCACGCCGGAACCACCTGCTCGACTCGCCAGAACCACCTGCCGATCACGCAAAAATCACCTGCCGGCTTCGCCACAACCAGTTGGTGAACACTTTGGAATCACCTGCCAGGTTTGCTGGAACCACCTGCCAGTCATGCCAAAATCACCTGCCAACTACGCCAGAACCGCTTGGCGGACACTGCGGAAACACCTGTCGGGCCGGCTGGAACCACATCTCAGACGTGCCAGAAACGTGTTCATGAGATGCTGGAACCACACCCCGAACAGACGGATACCACCTGCCAGAACCGCCTGAACCACCTGCCGAGCACGCCGGAACCACCTGCTCGACTCACCCGTACCACCTCCCTGACACGCCAAAATCACCTGCTGGGTATGCCAGAACCACTTGGCGGACACTCCGGAATCATCTGCCGGACATGCCGGAACCAGCTCCCAGACACACCAGAACCAAGTGCCGGAGACGCCGGAAGCACCTGCCGAGCATGCCGGAGCCACCTGCTCGACTCGCCAGAAACACCTGCCGGACACGCCAAAATCACCTGCCGGGTATGCCAGAACCACCTGGCGGACACTACGGAATCACCTGCCGCGCATGCCGGAAGCACGTGCCAGACACGCCGGAAACACCTACTGGACAGACCGGAACCACCTGCCAAGAACACCGGAGCCACCTGTTCGACTCGCTGGAACCACCTGCCGGACAGGCCAATATCAACTGCTGGCTATGCCAGAACCACCTGGGGGACAGTCCGGGATCACCTGCCAGCCATGGCAGAACCACCTCTCAGACGTACCTGAACCACCTGCCGGAGAAGCTGGAAACACGTCCTGGACAGACTGGAACCACGTGACGGCCATGCCTGAACCACCTGCCGAGCACGGCGGAACCACCTGCCAGACACACCAAAATCACCTGCGGGCTACGCCAGAACCACTTGGACGACTCTCCGAAATGACCTGCCGGGCATGTTGGAACCACCTCTCAGACGTGCCAGAAGCACGTGGCGGACAGTCCGGAATCACCTGTTGGGCATACGCAACCACCTCTGACACGTACCAGAACCACGTGCCGTGCACGCCGGAACCACCTACCGGACAGACCGGAATCAACTTTTGGGCATGCCGGAACCACCAGTCAGATGTGCCAGAAACACGTGCCGGAGACGCCGGAAGCACCTGCCGAGCACGTCGCAACCACCTGCTCAACTTGCCTGAACCACCTGCCGGACACGCCAAAATCACCTGCCCGCTACACCAGCACCACTTCGGGGACAAGCCGGAATCACGTGAGGGGCATGCCGGCACAGCCTCTCAGACTGAACCTCGTGCCGGACACCACAGAACCACCTGCCGGACAGACCGGAACCACCTGCCGGACACGCCGGAACCACCGGCTCGACCCGCCGGAACGACCGCTGGACATGCAAACTCACCTGCCGGCTACGCCGGAAACACTTGGCGAACACTCCGGAATCACCTGCCGGGCATGCCGGAACCACCTCTCAGATATGCCAGAACCACGTGCCAATGACCCCGGAAGCACCTGCCGAGCACGCCGGAACCACCTGCTCGACTCGCCAGAACCACCTGCCGGACACGCAAAAATCACCTGCCGGCTAGGCCACAACCAGTTGGGGAACACTTCGGAATCACCTGCCGGGCTTGCTGGAACCACCTGCCGGTCATGCCAAAATCACCTGCCAATTACGCCAGTACCACTTGGCGGACACTGTGGAAACACCTGTCGGGCCGGCCGGAACCACATCTCAGATGTGCCAGAACCATGTGCATGAGATGCTGGAACCACACCCCGAACAGACGGAAAGCACCTGCCAGACCCGTCTGAACAACCTGCCGAGCACGCCAGAGCCACCTGCTCGACTCGCCGGAACCACATACCTGACATGCCCAAATCACCAGCCAGGTTTGCCAGAACCACTTGGCGGACACTCCGGAATCATCTGCCGGACATGCCGGGACCAGCTCTCAGACACACCAGATTCACGTGCCGGAGACGCCGGAAGCACATGCCGAGCATGCCGGAGGCACCTGCTCGACTCGCCAGAAACACCTGCCGGACACGCCAAAATCACCTGCCGGGTATGCCAGAACCACCTGGCGGACACTACGGAATCACCTGCCGCGCATGCCAGAACCACCTCTCAGACGTGCCGGAAGCACGTGCCAGACACGCCGGAAACACCTACCGGACAGACCGGAACCACCTGCCAAGAACGCCGGAGCCACCTGTTCGACTCGCTGGAACCACCTGCCGGACAGGCCAATATCAACTGCTGGCTATGCCAGAACCACCTGGGGGACAGTCCGGGATCACCTGCCAGCCATGGCAGAACCACCTCTCAGACGTACCTGACCACCTGCCGGAGAAGCTGGAAACACGTCCTGGACAGACTGGAACCACGTGACGGCCATGCCTGAACCACCTGCCGAGCACGGCGGAACCACCTGCCGGACACGCCGAAATCACCTGCGGGCTACGCCAGAACCACTTGGACGACTCTCCGAAATGACCTGCCGGGCATGTTGGAACCACCTCTCAGACGTGCCAGAAGCACGTGGCGGACAGTCCGGAATCACCTGTTGGGCATACGCAACCACCTCTGACACGTACCAGAACCACGTGCCGTGCACGCCGGAACCACCTACCGGACAGACCGGAATCAACTTTTGGGCATGCCGGAACCACCAGTCAGATGTGCCAGAAACACGTGCCAGAGACGCCGGAAGCACCTGCCGAGCACGTCGCAACCACCTGCTCAACTCGCCTGAACCACCTGCCGGACACGCCAAAATCACCTGCCCGCTACACCAGCACCACTTCGGGGACAAGCCGGAATCACGTGAGGGGCATGCCGGCACAGCCTCTCAGACTGAACCTCGTGCCGGACACCACAGAACCACCTGCCGGACAGACCGGAACCACCTGCCGGTCACGCCGGAACCACCGGCTCGACCCGCCGGAACGACCGCTGGACATGCAAACTCACCTGCCGGCTACGCCGGAAACACTTGGCGAACACTCTGGAATCACCTGCCGGGCATGCCGGAACCACCTCTCAGATATGCCAGAACCACGTGCCAATGACCCCGGAAGCACCTGCCAAGCACGCCGGAACCACCTGCTCGACTCGCCAGAACCACCTGCCGGACACGCAAAAATCACCTGCCGGCTACGCCACAACCAGTTGGGGAACACTTCGGAATCACCTGCCGGGCTTGCTGGAACCACCTGCCGGTCATGCCAAAATCACCTGCCAACTACGCCAGTACCACTTGGCGGACACTGTGGAAACACCTGTCGGGCCGGCCGGAACCACATCTCAGACGTGCCAGAACCATGTGCATGAGATGCTGGAACCACACCCTGAACAGACGGAAAACACCTGCCAGACCCGTCTGAACAACCTGCCGAGCACGCCGGAGCCACCTGCTCGACTTGCCGGAACCACCTACCTGACATGCCCAAATCACCAGCCGGGTATGCCAGAACCACTTGGCGGACACTCCGGAATCATCTGCCGGACATGCCGGAACCAGCTCTCAGACACACCAGAACCACGTGCCGGAGACGCCGGAAGCACCTGCCGAGCATGCCGGAGCCACCTGCTCGACTCGCCAGAAACACTTGCCGGACACGCCAAAATCACCTGCCGGGTACGCCAGAACCACCTGGCGGACACTCCGAAATCACCTGTCGCGCATGCCGGAACCACCTCTCAGACGTGCCGGAAGCACGTGCCGGACACGCCGGAATCACCTACCGGACAGACCGGAACCACCTGCCGAGCACGCCGGAGCCACCTGTTCGACTCGCTGGAACCACCTGCCGGACAGGCCAATATCAACTGCTGGCTATGCCAGAACCACCTAGGGGACGGTCCGGAATCACCTGCCAGCCATGGCGGAACCACCTCTCAGACGTACCAGAACCACCTGCCGGAGAAGCTGGAAACACGTCCTGGACAGTCTGGAACCACCTGCCGGCCAAGCCTGAACCACCTGCCAAGCACAACGGAACAACCTGCCAGACACGTCAAAATCACCTGCATGTTATGCCAGAACCACTTGGAGGACTCTCTGGGATGACCTGCTGGGCATGCCGGAACCACCTCTCAGACGTGCCAGAACCATGTGGCGGACAGTCCGGAATCACCTGTTGGGCATGCGCAACCACCTCTGAGACGTACCAGAACCACATGCCGTGCTGGCTGGAACCACCTACCGGACAGACCGGAATCACCTTTCGGGCATGCCGGAACCACCTGTCAGATGTGCCAGAAACACGTGCCGGAGACGCCGGAAGCACCTGCCAAGCACGTTGGAACCACCTGCTCAACTCGCCTGAACCACCTGCCGGACATGCCAAAATCACCTGCCGACTATGCCAGAACCACTTGGCGAACACTCCGGAATCACTTGCCGGGCATGCAGGAACCACCTCTCAGACATGCCAGAACCCCGTGCCAATGACCCCAGAAGCACCAGCCGAGCACGCCGGAACCACCTGCTCGACTCGCCAGAACCACCTGCCGATCACGCAAAAATCAACTGCCGGCTACGCCACAACCAGTTGGTGAACACTTTGGAATCACCTGCCAGGTTTGCTGGAACCACCTGCCAGTCATGCCAAAATCACCTGCCAACTACGCCAGAACCGCTTGGCGGACACTGCGGAAACACCTGTTGGGCCGGCTGGAACCACATCTCAGACGTGCCAGAAACGTGTTCATGAGATGCTGGAACCACACCCCGAACAGACGGATACCACCTGCCAGAACCGCCTGAACCACCTGCCGAGCACGCCGGAACCACCTGCTCGACTCACCGGTACCACCTCCCTGACACGCCAAAATCACCTGCTGGGTATGCCAGAACCACTTGGAGGACACTCCGGAATCATCTGCCGGACATGCCGGAACCAGCTCCCAGACACACCAGAACCAAGTGCCGGAGACGCCGGAAGCACCTGCCGAGCATGCCGAAGCCACCTGCTCGACTCGCCAGAAACACCTGCCGGACACGCCAAAATCACCTGCCGGGTATGCCAGAACAACCTGGCGGACACTACGGAATCACCTGCCGCGCATGCCGGAAGCACGTGCCAGACACGCCGGAAACACCTACTGGACAGACCGGAACCACCTGCCAAGAACACCGGAGCCACCTGTTCGACTCGCTGGAACCACCTGCCGGACAGGCCAATATCAACTGCTGGCTATGCCAGAACCACCTGGGGGACAGTCCGGGATCACCTGCCAGCCATGGCAGAACCACCTCTCAGACGTACCTGAACCACCTGCCGGAGAAGCTGGAAACACGTCCTGGACAGACTGGAACCACGTGACGGCCATGCCTGAACCACCTGCCGAGCACGGCGGAACCACCTGCCAGACACACCAAAATCACCTGCGGGCTACGCCAGAACCACTTGGACGACTCTCCGAAATGACCTGCCGGGCATGTTGGAACCACCTCTCAGACGTGCCAGAAGCACGTGGCGGACAGTCCGGAATCACCTGTTGGGCATACGCAACCACCTCTGACACGTACCAGAACCACGTGCCGTGCACGCCGGAACCACCTACCGGACAGACCGGAATCAACTTTTGGGCATGCTGGAACCACCAGTCAGATGTGCCAGAAACACGTGCCGGAGACGCCGGAAGCACCTGCCGAGCACGTCGCAACCACCTGCTCAACTCGCCTGAACCACCTGCCGGACACGCCAAAATCACCTGCCCGCTACACCAGCACCACTTCGGGGACAAGCCGGAATCACGTGAGGGGCATGCCGGCACAGCCTCTCAGACTGAACCTCGTGCCGGACACCACAGAACCACCTGCCGGACAGACCGGAACCACCTGCCGGACACGCCGGAACCACCGGCTCGACCCGCCGGAACGACCGCTGGACATGCAAACTCACCTGCCGGCTACGCCGGAAACACTTGGCGAACACTCCGGAATCACCTGCCGGGCATGCCGGAACCACCTCTCAGATATGCCAGAACCACGTGCCAATGACCCCGGAAGCACCTGCCGAGCACGCCGGAACCACCTGCTCGACTCGCCAGAACCACCTGCCGGACACGCAAAAATCACCTGCCGGCTAGGCCACAACCAGTTGGGGAACACTTCGGAATCACCTGCCGGGCTTGCTGGAACCACCTGCCGGTCATGCCAAAATCACCTGCCAACTACGCCAGTACCACTTGGCGGACACTGTGGAAACACCTGTCGGGCCGGCCGGAACCACATCTCAGACGTGCCAGAACCATGTGCATGAGATGCTGGAACCACACCCCGAACAGACGGAAAACACCTGCCAGACCCGTCTGAACAACCTGCCGAGCACGCCGGAGCCACCTGCTCGACTCGCCGGAACCACCTACCTGACATGCCCAAATCACCAGCCGGGTATGCCAGAACCACTTGGCGGACACTCCGGAATCATCTGCTGGACATGCCGGAACCAGCTCTCAGACACACCAGAACCACGTGCCGGAGACGCCGGAAGCACCTGCCGAGCATGCCGGAGCCACCTGCTCGACTCGCCAGAAACACCTGCCGCACACGCCAAAATCACCTGCCGGGTACGCCAGAACCACCTGGCGGACACTCCGAAATCACCTGTCGCGCATGCCGGAACCACCTCTCAGACGTGCCGGAAGCACGTGCCGGACACGCCGGAATCACCTACCGGACAGACCGGAACCACCTGCCGAGCACGCCGGAGCCACCTGTTCGACTCGCTGGAACCACCTGCCGGACAGGCCAATATCAACTGCTGGCTATGCCAGAACCACCTAGGGGACGGTCCGGAATCACCTGCCAGCCATGGCGGAACCACCTCTCAGACGTACCAGAACCACCTGCCGGAGAAGCTGGAAACACGTCCTGGACAGTCTGGAACCACCTGCCGGCCAAGCCTGAACCACCTGCCAAGCACAACGGAACAACCTGCCAGACACGCCAAAATCACCTGCGTGTTATGCCAGAACCACTTGGAGGACTCTCTGGGATGACCTGCCGGGCATGCCGGAACCACCTCTCAGACGTGCCAGAACCATGTGGCGGACAGTCCGGAATCACCTGTTGGGCATGCGCAACCACCTCTGAGACGTACCAGAACCACATGCCGTGCTGGCTGGAACCACCTACCGGACAGACCGGAATCACCTTTCGGGCATGCCGGAACCACCTGTCAGATGTGCCAGAAACACGTGCCGGAGACGCCGGAAGCACCTGCCAAGCACGTTGGAACCACCTGCTCAACTCGCCTGAACCACCTGCCGGACATGCCAAAATCACCTGCCGACTATGCCAGAACCACTTGGCGAACACTCCGGAATCACTTGCCGGGCATGCAGGAACCACCTCTCAGACATGCCAGAACCCCGTGCCAATGACCCCGGAAGCACCAGCCGAGCACGCCGGAACCACCTGCTCGACTCGCCAGAACCACCTGCCGATCACGCAAAAATCACCTGCCGGCTTCGCCACAACCAGTTGGTGAACACTTTGGAATCACCTGCCAGGTTTGCTGGAACCACCTGCCGGTCATGCCAAAATCACCTGCCAACTACGCCAGAACCGCTTGGCGGACACTGCGGAAACACCTGTCGGGCCGGCTGGAACCACATCTCAGACGTGCCAGAAACGTGTTCATGAGATGCTGGAACCACACCCCGAACAGACGGATACCACCTGCCAGAACCGCCTGAACCACCTGCCGAGCACGCCGGAACCACCTGCTCGACTCACCCGTACCACCTCCCTGACACGCCAAAATCACCTGCTGGGTATGCCAGAACCACTTGGCGGACACTCCGGAATCATCTGCCGGACATGCCGGAACCAGCTCCCAGACACACCAGAACCAAGTGCCGGAGACGCCGGAAGCACCTGCCGAGCATGCCGGAGCCACCTGCTCGACTCGCCAGAAACACCTGCAGGACACGCCAAAATCACCTGCCGGGTATGCCAGAACCACCTGGCGGACACTACGGAATCACCTGCCGCGCATGCCGGAAGCACGTGCCAGACACGCCGGAAACACCTACTGGACAGACCGGAACCACCTGCCAAGAACACCGGAGCCACCTGTTCGACTCGCTGGAACCACCTGCCGGACAGGCCAATATCAACTGCTGGCTATGCCAGAACCACCTGGGGGACAGTCCGGGATCACCTGCCAGCCATGGCAGAACCACCTCTCAGACGTACCTGAACCACCTGCCGGAGAAGCTGGAAACACGTCCTGGACAGACTGGAACCACGTGACGGCCATGCCTGAACCACCTGCCGAGCACGGCGGAACCACCTGCCAGACACACCAAAATCACCTGCGGGCTACGCCAGAACCACTTGGACGACTCTCCGAAATGACCTGCCGGGCATGTTGGAACCACCTCTCAGACGTGCCAGAAGCACGTGGCGGACAGTCCGGAATCACCTGTTGGGCATACGCAACCACCTCTGACACGTACCAGAACCACGTGCCGTGCACGCCGGAACCACCTACCGGACAGACCGGAATCAACTTTTGGGCATGCTGGAACCACCAGTCAGATGTGCCAGAAACACGTGCCGGAGACGCCGGAAGCACCTGCCGAGCACGTCGCAACCACCTGCTCAACTCGCCTGAACCACCTGCCGGACACGCCAAAATCACCTGCCCGCTACACCAGCACCACTTCGGGGACAAGCCGGAATCACGTGAGGGGCATGCCGGCACAGCCTCTCAGACTGAACCTCGTGCCGGACACCACAGAACCACCTGCCGGACAGACCGGAACCACCTGCCGGACACGCCGGAACCACCGGCTCGACCCGCCGGAACGACCGCTGGACATGCAAACTCACCTGCCGGCTACGCCGGAAACACTTGGCGAACACTCCGGAATCACCTGCCGGGCATGCCGGAACCACCTCTCAGATATGCCAGAACCACGTGCCAATGACCCCGGAAGCACCTGCCGAGCACGCCGGAACCACCTGCTCGACTCGCCAGAACCACCTGCCGGACACGCAAAAATCACCTGCCGGCTAGGCCACAACCAGTTGGGGAACACTTCGGAATCACCTGCCGGGCTTGCTGGAACCACCTGCCGGTCATGCCAAAATCACCTGCCAACTACGCCAGTACCACTTGGCGGACACTGTGGAAACACCTGTCGGGCCGGCCGGAACCACATCTCAGACGTGCCAGAACCATGTGCATGAGATGCTGGAACCACACCCCGAACAGACGGAAAACACCTGCCAGACCCGTCTGAACAACCTGCCGAGCACGCCGGAGCCACCTGCTCGACTCGCCGGAACCACCTACCTGACATGCCCAAATCACCAGCCGGGTATGCCAGAACCACTTGGCGGACACTCCGGAATCATCTGCTGGACATGCCGGAACCAGCTCTCAGACACACCAGAACCACGTGCCGGAGACGCCGGAAGCACCTGCCGAGCATGCCGGAGCCACCTGCTCGACTCGCCAGAAACACCTGCCGCACACGCCAAAATCACCTGCCGGGTACGCCAGAACCACCTGGCGGACACTCCGAAATCACCTGTCGCGCATGCCGGAACCACCTCTCAGACGTGCCGGAAGCACGTGCCGGACACGCCGGAATCACCTACCGGACAGACCGGAACCACCTGCCGAGCACGCCGGAGCCACCTGTTCGACTCGCTGGAACCACCTGCCGGACAGGCCAATATCAACTGCTGGCTATGCCAGAACCACCTAGGGGACGGTCCGGAATCACCTGCCAGCCATGGCGGAACCACCTCTCAGACGTACCAGAACCACCTGCCGGAGAAGCTGGAAACACGTCCTGGACAGTCTGGAACCACCTGCCGGCCAAGCCTGAACCACCTGCCAAGCACAACGGAACAACCTGCCAGACACGCCAAAATCACCTGCGTGTTATGCCAGAACCACTTGGAGGACTCTCTGGGATGACCTGCCGGGCATGCCGGAACCACCTCTCAGACGTGCCAGAACCATGTGGCGGACAGTCCGGAATCACCTGTTGGGCATGCGCAACCACCTCTGAGACGTACCAGAACCACATGCCGTGCTGGCTGGAACCACCTACCGGACAGACCGGAATCACCTTTCGGGCATGCCGGAACCACCTGTCAGATGTGCCAGAAACACGTGCCGGAGACGCCGGAAGCACCTGCCAAGCACGTTGGAACCACCTGCTCAACTCGCCTGAACCACCTGCCGGACATGCCAAAATCACCTGCCGACTATGCCAGAACCACTTGGCGAACACTCCGGAATCACTTGCCGGGCATGCAGGAACCACCTCTCAGACATGCCAGAACCCCGTGCCAATGACCCCGGAAGCACCAGCCGAGCACGCCGGAACCACCTGCTCGACTCGCCAGAACCACCTGCCGATCACGCAAAAATCACCTGCCGGCTTCGCCACAACCAGTTGGTGAACACTTTGGAATCACCTGCCAGGTTTGCTGGAACCACCTGCCGGTCATGCCAAAATCACCTGCCAACTACGCCAGAACCGCTTGGCGGACACTGCGGAAACACCTGTCGGGCCGGCTGGAACCACATCTCAGACGTGCCAGAAACGTGTTCATGAGATGCTGGAACCACACCCCGAACAGACGGATACCACCTGCCAGAACCGCCTGAACCACCTGCCGAGCACGCCGGAACCACCTGCTCGACTCACCCGTACCACCTCCCTGACACGCCAAAATCACCTGCTGGGTATGCCAGAACCACTTGGCGGACACTCCGGAATCATCTGCCGGACATGCCGGAACCAGCTCCCAGACACACCAGAACCAAGTGCCGGAGACGCCGGAAGCACCTGCCGAGCATGCCGGAGCCACCTGCTCGACTCGCCAGAAACACCTGCAGGACACGCCAAAATCACCTGCCGGGTATGCCAGAACCACCTGGCGGACACTACGGAATCACCTGCCGCGCATGCCGGAAGCACGTGCCAGACACGCCGGAAACACCTACTGGACAGACCGGAACCACCTGCCAAGAACACCGGAGCCACCTGTTCGACTCGCTGGAACCACCTGCCGGACAGGCCAATATCAACTGCTGGCTATGCCAGAACCACCTGGGGGACAGTCCGGGATCACCTGCCAGCCATGGCAGAACCACCTCTCAGACGTACCTGAACCACCTGCCGGAGAAGCTGGAAACACGTCCTGGACAGACTGGAACCACGTGACGGCCATGCCTGAACCACCTGCCGAGCACGGCGGAACCACCTGCCAGACACACCAAAATCACCTGCGGGCTACGCCAGAACCACTTGGACGACTCTCCGAAATGACCTGCCGGGCATGTTGGAACCACCTCTCAGACGTGCCAGAAGCACGTGGCGGACAGTCCGGAATCACCTGTTGGGCATACGCAACCACCTCTGACACGTACCAGAACCACGTGCCGTGCACGCCGGAACCACCTACCGGACAGACCGGAATCAACTTTTGGGCATGCTGGAACCACCAGTCAGATGTGCCAGAAACACGTGCCGGAGACGCCGGAAGCACCTGCCGAGCACGTCGCAACCACCTGCTCAACTCGCCTGAACCACCTGCCGGACACGCCAAAATCACCTGCCCGCTACACCAGCACCACTTCGGGGACAAGCCGGAATCACGTGAGGGGCATGCCGGCACAGCCTCTCAGACTGAACCTCGTGCCGGACACCACAGAACCACCTGCCGGACAGACCGGAACCACCTGCCGGACACGCCGGAACCACCGGCTCGACCCGCCGGAACGACCGCTGGACATGCAAACTCACCTGCCGGCTACGCCGGAAACACTTGGCGAACACTCCGGAATCACCTGCCGGGCATGCCGGAACCACCTCTCAGATATGCCAGAACCACGTGCCAATGACCCCGGAAGCACCTGCCGAGCACGCCGGAACCACCTGCTCGACTCGCCAGAACCACCTGCCGGACACGCAAAAATCACCTGCCGGCTAGGCCACAACCAGTTGGGGAACACTTCGGAATCACCTGCCGGGCTTGCTGGAACCACCTGCCGGTCATGCCAAAATCACCTGCCAACTACGCCAGTACCACTTGGCGGACACTGTGGAAACACCTGTCGGGCCGGCCGGAACCACATCTCAGACGTGCCAGAACCATGTGCATGAGATGCTGGAACCACACCCCGAACAGACGGAAAACACCTGCCAGACCCGTCTGAACAACCTGCCGAGCACGCCGGAGCCACCTGCTCGACTCGCCGGAACCACCTACCTGACATGCCCAAATCACCAGCCGGGTATGCCAGAACCACTTGGCGGACACTCCGGAATCATCTGCTGGACATGCCGGAACCAGCTCTCAGACACACCAGAACCACGTGCCGGAGACGCCGGAAGCACCTGCCGAGCATGCCGGAGCCACCTGCTCGACTCGCCAGAAACACCTGCCGCACACGCCAAAATCACCTGCCGGGTACGCCAGAACCACCTGGCGGACACTCCGAAATCACCTGTCGCGCATGCCGGAACCACCTCTCAGACGTGCCGGAAGCACGTGCCGGACACGCCGGAATCACCTACCGGACAGACCGGAACCACCTGCCGAGCACGCCGGAGCCACCTGTTCGACTCGCTGGAACCACCTGCCGGACAGGCCAATATCAACTGCTGGCTATGCCAGAACCACCTAGGGGACGGTCCGGAATCACCTGCCAGCCATGGCGGAACCACCTCTCAGACGTACCAGAACCACCTGCCGGAGAAGCTGGAAACACGTCCTGGACAGTCTGGAACCACCTGCCGGCCAAGCCTGAACCACCTGCCAAGCACAACGGAACAACCTGCCAGACACGCCAAAATCACCTGCGTGTTATGCCAGAACCACTTGGAGGACTCTCTGGGATGACCTGCCGGGCATGCCGGAACCACCTCTCAGACGTGCCAGAACCATGTGGCGGACAGTCCGGAATCACCTGTTGGGCATGCACAACCACCTCTGAGACGTACCAGAACCACATGCCGTGCTGGCTGGAACCACCTACCGGACAGACCGGAATCACCTTTCGGGCATGCCGGAACCACCTGTCAGATGTGCCAGAAACACGTGCCGGAGACGCCGGAAGCACCTGCCAAGCACGTTGGAACCACCTGCTCAACTCGCCTGAACCACCTGCCGGACATGCCAAAATCACCTGCCGACTATGCCAGAACCACTTGGCGAACACTCCGGAATCACTTGCCGGGCATGCAGGAACCACCTATCAGACATGCCAGAACCCTGTGCCAATGACCCCGGAAGCACCAGCCGAGCACGCCGGAACCACCTGCTCGACTCGCCAGAACCACCTGCCGATCACGCAAAAAACACCTGCCGGCTACGCCACAACCAGTTGGTGAACACTTTGGAATCACCTGCCAGGCTTGCTGGAACCACCTGCCAGTCATGCCAAAATCACCTGCCAACTACGCCAGAACCGCTTGGCGGACACTGCGGAAACACCTGTCGGGCCGGCTGGAACCACATCTCAGACGTGCCAGAAACGTGTTCATGAGATGCTGGAACCACACCCCGAGCAGACGGATACCACCTGCCAGAACCGCCTGAACCACCTGCCGAGCACGCCGGAACCACCTGCTCGACTCACCCGTACCACCTCCCTGACACGCCAAAATCACCTGCTGGGTATGCCAGAACCACTTGGCGGACACTCCGGAATCATCTGCCGGACATGCCGGAACCAGCTCCCAGACACACCAGAACCAAGTGCCGGAGACGCCGGAAGCACCTGCCGAGCATGCCGGAGCCACCTGCTCCACTCGCCAGAAACACCTGCCGGACACGCCAAAATCACCTGCCGGGTATGCCAGAACCACCTGGCGGACACTACGGAATCACCTGCCGCGCATGCCGGAAGCACGTGCCAGACACGCCGGAAACACCTACTGGACAGACCGGAACCACCTGCCAAGAACACCGGAGCCACCTGTTCGACTCGCTGGAACCACCTGCCGGACAGGCCAATATCAACTGCTGGCTATGCCAGAACCACCTGGGGGACAGTCCGGGATCACCTGCCAGCCATGGCAGAACCACCTCTCAGACGTACCTGAACCACCTGCCGGAGAAGCTGGAAACACGTCCTGGACAGACTGGAACCACGTGACGGCCATGCCTGAACCACCTGCCGAGCACGGCGGAACCACCTGCCAGACACACCAAAATCACCTGCGGGCTACGCCAGAACCACTTGGACGACTCTCCGAAATGACCTGCCGGGCATGTTGGAACCACCTCTCAGACGTGCCAGAAGCACGTGGCGGACAGTCCGGAATCACCTGTTGGGCATACGCAACCACCTCTGACACGTACCAGAACCACGTGCCGTGCACGCCGGAACCACCTACCGGACAGACCGGAATCAACTTTTGGGCATGCTGGAACCACCAGTCAGATGTGCCAGAAACACGTGCCGGAGACGCCGGAAGCACCTGCCGAGCACGTCGCAACCACCTGCTCAACTCGCCTGAACCACCTGCCGGACACGCCAAAATCACCTGCCCGCTACACCAGCACCACTTCGGGGACAAGCCGGAATCACGTGAGGGGCATGCCGGCACAGCCTCTCAGACTGAACCTCGTGCCGGACACCACAGAACCACCTGCCGGACAGACCGGAACCACCTGCCGGACACGCCGGAACCACCGGCTCGACCCGCCGGAACGACCGCTGGACATGCAAACTCACCTGCCGGCTACGCCGGAAACACTTGGCGAACACTCCGGAATCACCTGCCGGGCATGCCGGAACCACCTCTCAGATATGCCAGAACCACGTGCCAATGACCCCGGAAGCACCTGCCGAGCACGCCGGAACCACCTGCTCGACTCGCCAGAACCACCTGCCGGACACGCAAAAATCACCTGCCGGCTAGGCCACAACCAGTTGGGGAACACTTCGGAATCACCTGCCGGGCTTGCTGGAACCACCTGCCGGTCATGCCAAAATCACCTGCCAACTACGCCAGTACCACTTGGCGGACACTGTGGAAACACCTGTCGGGCCGGCCGGAACCACATCTCAGACGTGCCAGAACCATGTGCATGAGATGCTGGAACCACACCCCGAACAGACGGAAAACACCTGCCAGACCCGTCTGAACAACCTGCCGAGCACGCCGGAGCCACCTGCTCGACTCGCCGGAACCACCTACCTGACATGCCCAAATCACCAGCCGGGTATGCCAGAACCACTTGGCGGACACTCCGGAATCATCTGCTGGACATGCCGGAACCAGCTCTCAGACACACCAGAACCACGTGCCGGAGACGCCGGAAGCACCTGCCGAGCATGCCGGAGCCACCTGCTCGACTCGCCAGAAACACCTGCCGCACACGCCAAAATCACCTGCCGGGTACGCCAGAACCACCTGGCGGACACTCCGAAATCACCTGTCGCGCATGCCGGAACCACCTCTCAGACGTGCCGGAAGCACGTGCCGGACACGCCGGAATCACCTACCGGACAGACCGGAACCACCTGCCGAGCACGCCGGAGCCACCTGTTCGACTCGCTGGAACCACCTGCCGGACAGGCCAATATCAACTGCTGGCTATGCCAGAACCACCTAGGGGACGGTCCGGAATCACCTGCCAGCCATGGCGGAACCACCTCTCAGACGTACCAGAACCACCTGCCGGAGAAGCTGGAAACACGTCCTGGACAGTCTGGAACCACCTGCCGGCCAAGCCTGAACCACCTGCCAAGCACAACGGAACAACCTGCCAGACACGCCAAAATCACCTGCGTGTTATGCCAGAACCACTTGGAGGACTCTCTGGGATGACCTGCCGGGCATGCCGGAACCACCTCTCAGACGTGCCAGAACCATGTGGCGGACAGTCCGGAATCACCTGTTGGGCATGCGCAACCACCTCTGAGACGTACCAGAACCACATGCCGTGCTGGCTGGAACCACCTACCGGACAGACCGGAATCACCTTTCGGGCATGCCGGAACCACCTGTCAGATGTGCCAGAAACACGTGCCGGAGACGCCGGAAGCACCTGCCAAGCACGTTGGAACCACCTGCTCAACTCGCCTGAACCACCTGCCGGACATGCCAAAATCACCTGCCGACTATGCCAGAACCACTTGGCGAACACTCCGGAATCACTTGCCGGGCATGCAGGAACCACCTCTCAGACATGCCAGAACCCCGTGCCAATGACCCCGGAAGCACCAGCCGAGCACGCCGGAACCACCTGCTCGACTCGCCAGAACCACCTGCCGATCACGCAAAAATCACCTGCCGGCTTCGCCACAACCAGTTGGTGAACACTTTGGAATCACCTGCCAGGTTTGCTGGAACCACCTGCCGGTCATGCCAAAATCACCTGCCAACTACGCCAGAACCGCTTGGCGGACACTGCGGAAACACCTGTCGGGCCGGCTGGAACCACATCTCAGACGTGCCAGAAACGTGTTCATGAGATGCTGGAACCACACCCCGAACAGACGGATACCACCTGCCAGAACCGCCTGAACCACCTGCCGAGCACGCCGGAACCACCTGCTCGACTCACCCGTACCACCTCCCTGACACGCCAAAATCACCTGCTGGGTATGCCAGAACCACTTGGCGGACACTCCGGAATCATCTGCCGGACATGCCGGAACCAGCTCCCAGACACACCAGAACCAAGTGCCGGAGACGCCGGAAGCACCTGCCGAGCATGCCGGAGCCACCTGCTCGACTCGCCAGAAACACCTGCAGGACACGCCAAAATCACCTGCCGGGTATGCCAGAACCACCTGGCGGACACTACGGAATCACCTGCCGCGCATGCCGGAAGCACGTGCCAGACACGCCGGAAACACCTACTGGACAGACCGGAACCACCTGCCAAGAACACCGGAGCCACCTGTTCGACTCGCTGGAACCACCTGCCGGACAGGCCAATATCAACTGCTGGCTATGCCAGAACCACCTGGGGGACAGTCCGGGATCACCTGCCAGCCATGGCAGAACCACCTCTCAGACGTACCTGAACCACCTGCCGGAGAAGCTGGAAACACGTCCTGGACAGACTGGAACCACGTGACGGCCATGCCTGAACCACCTGCCGAGCACGGCGGAACCACCTGCCAGACACACCAAAATCACCTGCGGGCTACGCCAGAACCACTTGGACGACTCTCCGAAATGACCTGCCGGGCATGTTGGAACCACCTCTCAGACGTGCCAGAAGCACGTGGCGGACAGTCCGGAATCACCTGTTGGGCATACGCAACCACCTCTGACACGTACCAGAACCACGTGCCGTGCAGGCCGGAACCACCTACCGGACAGACCGGAATCAACTTTTGGGCATGCTGGAACCACCAGTCAGATGTGCCAGAAACACGTGCCGGAGACGCCGGAAGCACCTGCCGAGCACGTCGCAACCACCTGCTCAACTCGCCTGAACCACCTGCCGGACACGCCAAAATCACCTGCCCGCTACACCAGCACCACTTCGGGGACAAGCCGGAATCACGTGAGGGGCATGCCGGCACAGCCTCTCAGACTGAACCTCGTGCCGGACACCACAGAACCACCTGCCGGACAGACCGGAACCACCTGCCGGACACGCCGGAACCACCGGCTCGACCCGCCGGAACGACCGCTGGACATGCAAACTCACCTGCCGGCTACGCCGGAAACACTTGGCGAACACTCCGGAATCACCTGCCGGGCATGCCGGAACCACCTCTCAGATATGCCAGAACCACGTGCCAATGACCCCGGAAGCACCTGCCGAGCACGCCGGAACCACCTGCTCGACTCGCCAGAACCACCTGCCGGACACGCAAAAATCACCTGCCGGCTAGGCCACAACCAGTTGGGGAACACTTCGGAATCACCTGCCGGGCTTGCTGGAACCACCTGCCGGTCATGCCAAAATCACCTGCCAACTACGCCAGTACCACTTGGCGGACACTGTGGAAACACCTGTCGGGCCGGCTGGAACCACATCTCAGACGTGCCAGAAACGTGTTCATGTGATGCTGGAACCACACCCCGAGCAGACGGATACCACCTGCCAGAACCGCCTGAAACACCTGCCGAGCATGCCGGAACCACCTGCTCGACTCACCGGTACCACCTCCCTGACACGCCAAAATCACCTGCTGGGTATGCCAGAACCACTTGGCGGACACTCTGGAATCATCTGCCGGACATGCCGGAACCAGCTCTCAGACACACCAGAACCAAGTGCCGGAGACGCCGGAAGCACCTGCCGAGCATGCCGGAGCCACCTGCTCGACTCGCCAGAAACACCTGCCGGACACGCCAAAATCACCTGCCGGGTACGCCAGAACCACCTGGCGGACACTCCGAAATCACCTGTCGCGCATGCCGGAACCACCTCTCAGACGTGCCGGAAGCACGTGCCGGACACGCCGGAATGACCTACCGGACAGACCGGAACCACCTGCCGAGCACGCCAGAGCCACCTGTTCGACTCGCTGGAACCACCTGCCGGACAGGCCAATATCAACTGCTGGCTATGCCAGAACCACCTAGGGGACGGTCCGGAATCACCTGCCAGCCATGGCGGAACCACCTCTCAGACGTACCAGAACCACCTGCCGGAGAAGCTGGAAACACGTCCTGGACAGTCTGGAACCACCTGCCGGCCAAGCCTGAACCACCTGCCAAGCACAACGGAACAACCTGCCAGACACGCCAAAATCACCTGCGTGTTATGCCAGAACCACTTGGAGGACTCTCTGGGATGACCTGCCGGGCATGCCGGAACCACCTCTCAGACGTGCCAGAACCATGTGGCGGACAGTCCGGAATCACCTGTTGGGCATGCGCAACTACCTCTGAGACGTACCAGAACCACATGCCGTGCTGGCTGGAACCACCTACCGGACAGACCGGAATCACCTTTCGGGCATGCCGGAACCACCTGTCAGATGTGCCAGAAACACGTGCCGGAGACGCCGGAAGCACCTGCCAAGCACGTTGGAACCACCTGCTCAACTCGCCTGAACCACCTGCCGGACATGCCAAAATCACCTGCCGACTATGCCAGAACCACTTGGCGAACACTCCGGAATCACTTGCCGGGCATGCAGGAACCACCTCTCAGACATGCCAGAACCCCATGCCAATGACCCCGGAAGCACCAGCCGAGCACGCCGGAACCACCTGCTCGACTCGCCAGAACCACCTGCCGATCACGCAAAAATCACCTGCCGGCTACGCCACAACCAGTTGGTGAACACTTTGGAATCACCTGCCAGGTTTGCTGGAACCACCTGCCAGTCATGCCAAAATCACCTGCCAACTACGCCAGAACCGCTTGGCGGACACTGCGGAAACACCTGTCGGGCCGGCTGGAACCACATCTCAGACGTGCCAGAAACGTGTTCATGAGATGCTGGAACCACACCCCGAACAGACGGATACCACCTGCCAGAACCGCCTGAACCACCTGCCGAGCACGCCGGAACCACCTGCTCGACTCACCCGTACCACCTCCCTGACACGCCAAAATCACCTGCTGGGTATGCCAGAACCACTTGGCGGACACTCCGGAATCATCTGCCGGACATGCCGGAACCAGCTCCCAGACACACCAGAACCAAGTGCCGGAGACGCCGGAAGCACCTGCCGAGCATGCCGGAGCCACCTGCTCGACTCGCCAGAAACACCTGCCGGACACGCCAAAATCACCTGCCGGGTATGCCAGAACAACCTGGCGGACACTACGGAATCACCTGCCGCGCATGCCGGAAGCACGTGCCAGACACGCCGGAAACACCTACCGGACAGACCGGAACCACCTGCCAAGAACACCGGAGCCACCTGTTCGACTCGCTGGAACCACCTGCCGGACAGGCCAATATCAACTGCTGGCTATGCCAGAACCACCTGGGGGACAGTCCGGGATCACCTGCCAGCCATGGCAGAACCACCTCTCAGACGTACCTGAACCACCTGCCGGAGAAGCTGGAAACACGTCCTGGACAGACTGGAACCACGTGACGGCCATGCCTGAACCACCTGCCGAGCACGGCGGAACCACCTGCCAGACACACCAAAATCACCTGCGGGCTACGCCAGAACCACTTGGACGACTCTCCGAAATGACCTGCCGGGCATGTTGGAACCACCTCTCAGACGTGCCAGAAGCACGTGGCGGACAGTCCGGAATCACCTGTTGGGCATACGCAACCACCTCTGACACGTACCAGAACCACGTGCCGTGCACGCCGGAACCACCTACCGGACAGACCGGAATCAACTTTTGGGCATGCCGGAACCACCAGTCAGATGTGCCAGAAACACGTGCCGGAGACGCCGGAAGCACCTGCCGAGCACGTCGCAACCACCTGCTCAACTCGCCTGAACCACCTGCCGGACACGCCAAAATCACCTGCCCGCTACACCAGCACCACTTCGGGGACAAGCCGGAATCACGTGAGGGGCATGCCGGCACAGCCTCTCAGACTGAACCTCGTGCCGGACACCACAGAACCACCTGCCGGACAGACCGGAACCACCTGCTGGACACGCCGGAACCACCGGCTCGACCCGCCGGAACGACTGCTGGACATGCAAACTCACCTGCCGGCAATGCCGGAAACACTTGGCGAACACTCCGGAATCACCTGCCGGGCATGCCGGAACCACCTCTCAGATATGCCAGAACCACGTGCCAATGACCCCGGAAGCACCTGCCGAGCACGCCGGAACCACCTGCTCGACTCGCCAGAACCACCTGCCGGACACGCAAAAATCACCTGCCGGCTAGGCCACAACCAGTTGGGGAACACTTCGGAATCACCTGCCGGGCTTGCTGGAACCACCTGCCGGTCATGCCAAAATCACCTGCCAACTACGCCAGTACCACTTGGCGGACACTGTGGAAACACCTGTCGGGCCGGCCGGAACCACATCTCAGACGTGCCAGAACCATGTGCATGAGATGCTGGAACCACACCCCGAACAGACGGAAAACACCTGCCAGACCCGTCTGAACAACCTGCCGAGCACGCCGGAGCCACCTGCTCGACTCGCCGGAACCACCTACCTGACATGCCCAAATCACCAGCCGGGTATGCCAGAACCACTTGGCGGACACTCCGGAATCATCTGCTGGACATGCCGGAACCAGCTCTCAGACACACCAGAACCACGTGCCGGAGACGCCGGAAGCACCTGCCGAGCATGCCGGAGCCACCTGCTCGACTCGCCAGAAACACCTGCCGCACACGCCAAAATCACCTGCCGGGTACGCCAGAACCACCTGGCGGACACTCCGAAATCACCTGTCGCGCATGCCGGAACCACCTCTCAGACGTGCCGGAAGCACGTGCCGGACACGCCGGAATCACCTACCGGACAGACCGGAACCACCTGCCGAGCACGCCGGAGCCACCTGTTCGACTCGCTGGAACCACCTGCCGGACAGGCCAATATCAACTGCTGGCAATGCCAGAAACACCTGGGGACGGTCCGGAATCACCTGCCAGCCATGGCGGAACCACCTCTCAGACGTACCAGAACCACCTGCCGGAGAAGCTGGAAACACGTCCTGGACAGTCTGGAACCACCTGCCGGCCAAGCCTGAACCACCTGCCAAGCACAACGGAACAACCTGCCAGACACGCCAAAATCACCTGCGTGTTATGCCAGAACCACTTGGAGGACTCTCTGGGATGACCTGCCGGGCATGCCGGAACCACCTCTCAGACGTGCCAGAACCATGTGGCGGACAGTCCGGAATCACCTGTTGGGCATGCGCAACCACCTCTGAGACGTACCAGAACCACATGCCGTGCAGGCTGGAACCACCTACCGGACAGACCGGAATCACCTTTCGGGCATGCCGGAACCACCTGTCAGATGTGCCAGAAACACGTGCCGGAGACGCCGGAAGCACCTGCCAAGCACGTTGGAACCACCTGCTCAACTCGCCTGAACCACCTGCCGGACATGCCAAAATCACCTGCCGACTATGCCAGAACCACTTCGCGAACACTCCGGAATCACTTGCCGGGCATGCAGGAACCACCTATCAGACATGCCAGAACCCTGTGCCAATGACCCCGGAAGCACCAGCCGAGCACGCCGGAACCACCTGCTCGACTCGCCAGAACCACCTGCCGATCACGCAAAAAACACCTGCCGGCTACGCCACAACCAGTTGGTGAACACTTTGGAATCACCTGCCAGGCTTGCTGGAACCACCTGCCAGTCATGCCAAAATCACCTGCCAACTACGCCAGAACCGCTTGGCGGACACTGCGGAAACACCTGTCGGGCCGGCTGGAACCACATCTCAGACGTGCCAGAAACGTGTTCATGAGATGCTGGAACCACACCCCGAGCAGACGGATACCACCTGCCAGAACCGCCTGAAACACCTGCCGAGCATGCCGGAACCACCTGCTCGACTCACCGGTACCACCTCCCTGACACGCCAAAATCACCTGCTGGGTATGCCAGAACCACTTGGCGGACACTCTGGAATCATCTGCCGGACATGCCGGAACCAGCTCTCAGACACACCAGAACCAAGTGCCGGAGACGCCGGAAGCACCTGCCGAGCATGCCGGAGCCACCTGCTCGACTCGCCAGAAACACCTGCCGGACACGCCAAAATCACCTGCCGGGTACGCCAGAACCACCTGGCGGACACTCCGAAATCACCTGTCGCGCATGCCGGAACCACCTCTCAGACGTGCCGGAAGCACGTGCCGGACACGCCGGAATGACCTACCGGACAGACCGGAACCACCTGCCGAGCACGCCAGAGCCACCTGTTCGACTCGCTGGAACCACCTGCCGGACAGGCCAATATCAACTGCTGGCTATGCCAGAACCACCTAGGGGACGGTCCGGAATCACCTGCCAGCCATGGCGGAACCACCTCTCAGACGTACCAGAACCACCTGCCGGAGAAGCTGGAAACACGTCCTGGACAGTCTGGAACCACCTGCCGGCCAAGCCTGAACCACCTGCCAAGCACAACGGAACAACCTGCCAGACACGCCAAAATCACCTGCGTGTTATGCCAGAACCACTTGGAGGACTCTCTGGGATGACCTGCCGGGCATGCCGGAACCACCTCTCAGACGTGCCAGAACCATGTGGCGGACAGTCCGGAATCACCTGTTGGGCATGCGCAACCACCTCTGAGACGTACCAGAACCACATGCCGTGCTGGCTGGAACCACCTACCGGACAGACCGGAATCACCTTTCGGGCATGCCGGAACCACCTGTCAGATGTGCCAGAAACACGTGCCGGAGACGCCGGAAGCACCTGCCAAGCACGTTGGAACCACCTGCTCAACTCGCCTGAACCACCTGCCGGACATGCCAAAATCACCTGCCGACTATGCCAGAACCACTTGGCGAACACTCCGGAATCACTTGCCGGGCATGCAGGAACCACCTCTCAGACATGCCAGAACCCCATGCCAATGACCCCGGAAGCACCAGCCGAGCACGCCGGAACCACCTGCTCGACTCGCCAGAACCACCTGCCGATCACGCAAAAATCACCTGCCGGCTACGCCACAACCAGTTGGTGAACACTTTGGAATCACCTGCCAGGTTTGCTGGAACCACCTGCCAGTCATGCCAAAATCACCTGCCAACTACGCCAGAACCGCTTGGCGGACACTGCGGAAACACCTGTCGGGCCGGCTGGAACCACATCTCAGACGTGCCAGAAACGTGTTCATGAGATGCTGGAACCACACCCCGAACAGACGGATACCACCTGCCAGAACCGCCTGAACCACCTGCCGAGCACGCCGGAACCACCTGCTCGACTCACCCGTACCACCTCCCTGACACGCCAAAATCACCTGCTGGGTATGCCAGAACCACTTGGCGGACACTCCGGAATCATCTGCCGGACATGCCGGAACCAGCTCCCAGACACACCAGAACCAAGTGCCGGAGACGCCGGAAGCACCTGCCGAGCATGCCGGAGCCACCTGCTCGACTCGCCAGAAACACCTGCCGGACACGCCAAAATCACCTGCCGGGTATGCCAGAACAACCTGGCGGACACTACGGAATCACCTGCCGCGCATGCCGGAAGCACGTGCCAGACACGCCGGAAACACCTACCGGACAGACCGGAACCACCTGCCAAGAACACCGGAGCCACCTGTTCGACTCGCTGGAACCACCTGCCGGACAGGCCAATATCAACTGCTGGCTATGCCAGAACCACCTGGGGGACAGTCCGGGATCACCTGCCAGCCATGGCAGAACCACCTCTCAGACGTACCTGAACCACCTGCCGGAGAAGCTGGAAACACGTCCTGGACAGACTGGAACCACGTGACGGCCATGCCTGAACCACCTGCCGAGCACGGCGGAACCACCTGCCAGACACACCAAAATCACCTGCGGGCTACGCCAGAACCACTTGGACGACTCTCCGAAATGACCTGCCGGGCATGTTGGAACCACCTCTCAGACGTGCCAGAAGCACGTGGCGGACAGTCCGGAATCACCTGTTGGGCATACGCAACCACCTCTGACACGTACCAGAACCACGTGCCGTGCACGCCGGAACCACCTACCGGACAGACCGGAATCAACTTTTGGGCATGCCGGAACCACCAGTCAGATGTGCCAGAAACACGTGCCGGAGACGCCGGAAGCACCTGCCGAGCACGTCGCAACCACCTGCTCAACTCGCCTGAACCACCTGCCGGACACGCCAAAATCACCTGCCCGCTACACCAGCACCACTTCGGGGACAAGCCGGAATCACGTGAGGGGCATGCCGGCACAGCCTCTCAGACTGAACCTCGTGCCGGACACCACAGAACCACCTGCCGGACAGACCGGAACCACCTGCTGGACACGCCGGAACCACCGGCTCGACCCGCCGGAACGACTGCTGGACATGCAAACTCACCTGCCGGCAATGCCGGAAACACTTGGCGAACACTCCGGAATCACCTGCCGGGCATGCCGGAACCACCTCTCAGATATGCCAGAACCACGTGCCAATGACCCCGGAAGCACCTGCCGAGCACGCCGGAACCACCTGCTCGACTCGCCAGAACCACCTGCCGGACACGCAAAAATCACCTGCCGGCTAGGCCACAACCAGTTGGGGAACACTTCGGAATCACCTGCCGGGCTTGCTGGAACCACCTGCCGGTCATGCCAAAATCACCTGCCAACTACGCCAGTACCACTTGGCGGACACTGTGGAAACACCTGTCGGGCCGGCCGGAACCACATCTCAGACGTGCCAGAACCATGTGCATGAGATGCTGGAACCACACCCCGAACAGACGGAAAACACCTGCCAGACCCGTCTGAACAACCTGCCGAGCACGCCGGAGCCACCTGCTCGACTCGCCGGAACCACCTACCTGACATGCCCAAATCACCAGCCGGGTATGCCAGAACCACTTGGCGGACACTCCGGAATCATCTGCTGGACATGCCGGAACCAGCTCTCAGACACACCAGAACCACGTGCCGGAGACGCCGGAAGCACCTGCCGAGCATGCCGGAGCCACCTGCTCGACTCGCCAGAAACACCTGCCGCACACGCCAAAATCACCTGCCGGGTACGCCAGAACCACCTGGCGGACACTCCGAAATCACCTGTCGCGCATGCCGGAACCACCTCTCAGACGTGCCGGAAGCACGTGCCGGACACGCCGGAATCACCTACCGGACAGACCGGAACCACCTGCCGAGCACGCCGGAGCCACCTGTTCGACTCGCTGGAACCACCTGCCGGACAGGCCAATATCAACTGCTGGCAATGCCAGAAACACCTGGGGACGGTCCGGAATCACCTGCCAGCCATGGCGGAACCACCTCTCAGACGTACCAGAACCACCTGCCGGAGAAGCTGGAAACACGTCCTGGACAGTCTGGAACCACCTGCCGGCCAAGCCTGAACCACCTGCCAAGCACAACGGAACAACCTGCCAGACACGCCAAAATCACCTGCGTGTTATGCCAGAACCACTTGGAGGACTCTCTGGGATGACCTGCCGGGCATGCCGGAACCACCTCTCAGACGTGCCAGAACCATGTGGCGGACAGTCCGGAATCACCTGTTGGGCATGCGCAACCACCTCTGAGACGTACCAGAACCACATGCCGTGCAGGCTGGAACCACCTACCGGACAGACCGGAATCACCTTTCGGGCATGCCGGAACCACCTGTCAGATGTGCCAGAAACACGTGCCGGAGACGCCGGAAGCACCTGCCAAGCACGTTGGAACCACCTGCTCAACTCGCCTGAACCACCTGCCGGACATGCCAAAATCACCTGCCGACTATGCCAGAACCACTTGGCGAACACTCCGGAATCACTTGCCGGGCATGCAGGAACCACCTCTCAGACATGCCAGAACCCCGTGCCAATGACCCCGGAAGCACCAGCCGAGCACGCCGGAACCACCTGCTCGACTCGCCAGAACCACCTGCCGATCACGCAAAAATCACCTGCCGGCTACGCCACAACCAGTTGGTGAACACTTTGGAATCACCTGCCAGGCTTGCTGGAACCACCTGCCAGTCATGCCAAAATCACCTGCCAACTACGCCAGAACCGCTTGGCGGACACTGCGGAAACACCTGTCGGGCCGGCTGGAACCACATCTCAGACGTGCCAGAAACGTGTTCATGAGATGCTGGAACCACACCCCGAACAGACGGATACCACCTGCCAGAACCGCCTGAACCACCTGCCGAGCACGCCGGAACCACCTGCTCGACTCACCGGTACCACCTCCCTGACACGCCAAAATCACCTGCTGGGTATGCCAGAACCAGTTGGAGGACACTCCGGAATCATCTGCCGGACATGCCGGAACCAGCTCCCAGACACAACAGAACCAAGTGCCGGAGACGCCGGAAGCACCTGCCGAGCATGCCGGAGCCACCTGCTCGACTCGCCAGAAACACCTGCCGGACACGCCAAAATCACCTGCCGGGTATGCCAGAACCACCTGGCGGACACTACGGAATCACCTGCCGCGCATGCCGGAACCACCTCTCAGACGTGCCGGAAGCACGTGCCAGACACGCCGGAAACACCTACCGGACAGACCGGAACCACCTGCCAAGAACGCCGGAGCCACCTGTTCGACTCGCTGGAACCACCTGCCGGACAGGCCAATATCAACTGCTGGCTATGCCAGAACCACCTGGGGGACGGTCCGGGATCACCTGCCAGCCATGGCGGAACCACCTCTCAGACGTACCTGAACCACCTGCCGGAGAAGCTGGAAACACGTCCTGGACAGCCTGGAACCACGTGACGGCCATGCCTGAACCACCTGCCGAGCACGGCGGAACCACCTGCCGGACACACCAAAATCACCTGTGGGCTACGCCAGAACCACTTGGACGACTCTCCGAAATGACCTGCCGGGCATGTTGGAACCACCTCTCAGACGTGCCAGAAGCACGTGGCGGACAGTCCGGAATCACCTGTTGGGCATACGCAACCACCTCTGACACGTACCAGAACCACGTGCCGTGCACGCCGGAACCACCTACCGGACAGACCGGAATCAACTTTTGGGCATGCCGGAACCACCAGTCAGATGTGCCAGAAACACGTGCCGGAGACGCCGGAAGCACCTGCCGAGCACGTCGCAACCACCTGCTCAACTCGCCTGAACCACCTGCCGGACACGCCAAAATCACCTGCCCGCTACACCAGCACCACTTCGGGGACAAGCCGGAATCACGTGAGGGGCATGCCGGCACAGCCTCTCAGACTGAACCTCGTGCCGGACACCACAGTATCACCTGCCGGACAGACCGGAACCACCTGCCGGACACGCCGGAACCACCGGCTCGACCCGCCGGAACGACCGCTGGACATGCAAACTCACCTGCCGGCTACGCCGGAAACACTTGGCGAACACTCCGGAATCACCTGCCGGGCATGCCGGAACCACCTCTCAGATATGCCAGAACCACGTGCCAATGACCCCGGAAGCACCTGCCGAGCACGCCGGAACCACCTGCTCGACTCGCCAGAACCACCTGCCGGACACGCAAAAATCACCTGCCGGCTAGGCCACAACGAGTTGGGGAACACTTCGGAATCACCTGCCGGGCTTGCTGGAACCACCTGCCGGTCATGCCAAAATCACCTGCCAACTACGCCAGTACCACTTGGCGGACACTGTGGAAACACCTGTCGGGCCGGCCGGAACCACATCTCAGACGTGCCAGAACCATCTGCATGAGATGCTGGAACCACACCCCGAACAGACGGAAAACACCTGCCAGACCCGTCTGAACAACCTGCCGAGCACGCCGGAGCCACCTGCTCGACTCGCCGGAACCACCTACCTGACATGCCCAAATCACCAGCCGGGTATGCCAGAACCACTTGGCGGACACTCCGGAATCATCTGCTGGACATGCCGGAACCAGCTCTCAGACACACCAGAACCACGTGCCGGAGACGCCGGAAGCACCTGCCGAGCATGCCGGAGCCACCTGCTCGACTCGCCAGAAACACCTGCCGCACACGCCAAAATCACCTGCCGGGTACGCCAGAACCACCTGGCAGACACTCCGAAATCACCTGTCGCGCATGCCGGAACCACCTCTCAGACGTGCCGGAAGCACGTGCCGGACACGCCGGAATCACCTACCGGACAGACCGGAACCACCTGCCGAGCACGCCGGAGCCACCTGTTCGACTCGCTGGAACCACCTGCCGGACAGGCCAATATCAACTGCTGGCTATGCCAGAACCACCTGGGGACGGTCCGGAATCACCTGCCAGCCATGGCGGAACCACCTCTCAGACGTACCAGAACCACCTGCCGGAGAAGCTGGAAACACGTCCTGGACAGTCTGGAACCATCTGCTGGCCAAGCCTGAACCACCTGCCAAGCACAACGGAACAACCTGCCAGACACGCCAAAATCACCTGCGTGTTATGCCAGAACCACTTGGAGGACTCTCTGGGAGGACCTGCCGGGCATGCCGGAACCACCTCTCAGACGTGCCAGAACCATGTGGCGGACAGTCCGGAATCACCTGTTGGGCATGCGCAACCACCTCTGAGACGTACCAGAACCACATGCCGTGCAGGCTGGAACCACCTACCGGACAGACCGGAATCACCTTTCGGGCATGCCGGAACCACCTGTCAGATGTGCCAGAAACACGTGCCGGAGACGCCGGAAGCACCTGCCAAGCACGTTGGAACCACCTGCTCAACTCGCCTGAACCACCTGCCGGACATGCCAAAATCACCTGCCGACTATGCCAGAACCACTTGGCGAACACTCCGGAATCACTTGCCGGGCATGCAGGAACCACCTCTCAGACATGCCAGAACCCCGTGCCAATGACCCCGGAAACACCAGCCGAGCACGCCGGAACCACCTGCTCGACTCGCCAGAACCACCTGCCGATCACGCAAAAATCACCTGCCGGCTACGCCACAACCAGTTGGTGAACACTTTGGAATCACCTGCCAGGCTTGCTGGAACCACCTGCCAGTCATGCCAAAATCACCTGCCAACTACGCCAGAACCGCTTGGCGGACACTGCGGAAACACCTGTCGGGCCGGCTGGAACCACATCTCAGACGTGCCAGAAACGTGTTCATGAGATGCTGGAACCACACCCCGAACAGACGGATACCACCTGCCAGAACCGCCTGAACCACCTGCCGAGCACGCCGGAACCACCTGCTCGACTCACCGGTACCACCTCCCTGACACGCCAAAATCACCTGCTGGGTATGCCAGAACCACTTGGCGGACACTCCGGAATCATCTGCCGGACATGCCGGAACCAGCTCCCAGACACACCAGAACCAAGTGCCGGAGACGCCGGAAGCACCTGCCGAGCATGCCGGAGCCACCTGCTCGACTCGCCAGAAACACCTGCCGGACACGCCAAAATCACCTGCCGGGTATGCCAGAACCACCTGGCGGACACTACGGAATCACCTGCCACGCATGCCGGAACCACCTCTCAGACGTGCCGGAAGCACGTGCCAGACACGCCGGAAACACCTACCGGACAGACCGGAACCACCTGCCAAGAACGCCGGAGCCACCTGTTCGACTCGCTGGAACCACCTGCCGGACAGGCCAATATCAACTGCTGGCTATGCCAGAACCACCTGGGGGACGGTCCGGGATCACCTGCCAGCCATGGCGGAACCACCTCTCAGACGTACCTGAACCACCTGCCGGAGAAGCTGGAAACACGTCCTGGACAGCCTGGAACCACGTGACGGCCATGCCTGAACCACCTGCCGAGCACGGCGGAACCACCTGCCGGACACACCAAAATCACCTGCGGGCTACGCCAGAACCACTTGGACGACTCTCCGAAATGACCTGCCGGGCATGTTGGAACCACCTCTCAGACGTGCCAGAAGCACGTGGCGGACAGTCCGGAATCACCTGTTGGGCATACGCAACCACCTCTGACACGTACCAGAACCACGTGCCGTGCACGCCGGAACCACCTACCGGACAGACCGGAATCAACTTTTGGGCATGCCGGAACCACCAGTCAGATGTGCCAGAAACACGTGCCGGAGACGCCGGAAGCACCTGCCGAGCACGTCGCAACCACCTGCTCAACTCGCCTGAACCACCTGCCGGACACGCCAAAATCACCTGCCCGCTACACCAGCACCACTTCTGGGACAAGCCGGAATCACGTGAGGGGCATGCCGGCACAGCCTCTCAGACTGAACCTCGTGCCGGACACCACAGTACCACCTGCCGGACAGACCGGAACCACCTGCCGGACACGCCGGAACCACCGGCTCGACCCGCCGGAACGACCGCTGGACATGCAAACTCACCTGCCGGCTACGCCGGAAACACTTGGCGAGCACTCCGGAATCACCTGCCGGGCATGCCGGAACCACCTCTCAGATATGCCAGAACCACGTGCTAATGACCCCGGAAGCACCTGCCGAGCACGCCGGAACCACCTGCTCGACTCGCCAGAACCACCTGCCGGACACGCAAAAATCACCTGCCGGCTAGGCCACAACCAGTTGGGGAACACTTCGGAATCACCTGCCGGGCTTGCTGGAACCACCTGCCGGTCATGCCAAAATCACCTGCCAACTACGCCAGTACCACTTGGCAGACACTGTGGAAACACCTGTCGGGCCGGCCGGAACCAGATCTCAGACGTGCCAGAACCATGTGCATGAGATGCTGGAACCACACCCCGAAGAGCCGGAAAACACCTGCCAGCCCCGTCTGAACAACCTGCCGAGCACGCCGGAGCCACCTGCTCGACTCGCCAGAACCACCTACCTGACATGCCCAAATCACCAGCCGGGTATGCCAGAACCACTTGGCGGACACTCCGGAATCATCTGCTGGACATGCCGGAACCAGCTCTCAGACACACCAGAACCACGTGCCGGAGACGCCGGAAGCACCTGCCGAGCATGCCGGAGCCACCTGCTCGACTCGCCAGAAACACCTGCCGCACACGCCAAAATCACCTGCCGGGTACGCCAGAACCACCTGGCGGACACTCCGAAGTCACCTGTCGCTCATGCCGGAACCACCTCTCAGACGTGCCGGAAGCACGTGCCGGACACGCCGGAATCACCTACCGGACAGACCGGAACCACCTGCCGAGCACGCCGGAGCCACCTGTTCGACTCGCTGGAACCACCTGCCGGACAGGCCAATATCAACTGCTGGCTATGCCAGAACCACCTGGGGACGGTCCGGAATCACCTGCCAGCCATGGCGGAACCACCTCTCAGACGTACCAGAACCACCTGCCGGAGAAGCTGGAAACACGTCCTGGACAGTCTGGAACCATCTGCTGGCCAAGCCTGAACCACCTGCCAAGCACAACGGAACAACCTGCCAGACACGCCAAAATCACCTGCGTGTTATGCCAGAACCACTTGGAGGACTCTCTGGGATGACCTGCCGGGCATGCCGGAACCACCTCTCAGACGTGCCAGAACCATGTGGCGGACAGTCCGGAATCACCTGTTGGGCATGCGCAACCACCTCTGAGACGTACCAGAACCACATGCTGTGCAGGCTGGAACCACCTACCGGACAGACCGGAATCACCTTTCGGGCATGCCGGAACCACCTGTCAGATGTGCCAGAAACACGTGCCGGAGACGCCGGAAGCACCTGCCAAGCACGTTGGAACCACCTGCTCAACTCGCCTGAACCACCTGCCGGACATGCCAAAATCACCTGCCGACTATGCCAGAACCACTTGGCGAACACTCCGGAATCACTTGCCGGGCATGCAGGAACCACCTCTCAGACATGCCAGAACCCCGTGCCAATGACCCCGGAAGCACCAGCCGAGCACGCCGGAACCACCTGCTCGACTCGCCAGAACCACCTGCCGATCACGCAAAAATCACCTGCCGGCTACGCCACAACCAGTTGGTGAACACTTTGGAATCACCTGCCAGGCTTGCTGGAACCACCTGCCAGTCATGCCAAAATCACCTGCCAACTACGCCAGAACCGCTTGGCGGACACTGCGGAAACACCTGTCGGGCCGGCTGGAACCACATCTCAGACGTGCCAGAAACGTGTTCATGAGATGCTGGAACCACACCCCGAAAAGACGGATACCACCTGCCAGAACCGCCTGAACAACCTGCCGAGCACGCCGGAACCACCTGCTCGACTCACCGGTACCACCTCCCTGACACGCCAAAATCACCTGCTGGGTATGCCAGAACCACTTGGAGGACACTCCGGAATCATCTGCCGGACATGCCGGAACCAGCTCCCAGACACAACAGAACCAAGTGCCGGAGACGCCGGAAGCACCTGCCGAGCATGCCGGAGCCACCTGCTCGACTCGCCAGAAACACCTGCCGGACACGCCAAAATCACCTGCCGGGTATGCCAGAACCACCTGGCGGACACTACGGAATCACCTGCCGCGCATGCCGGAACCACCTCTCAGACGTGCCGGAAGCACGTGCCAGACACGCCGGAAACACCTACCGGACAGACCGGAACCACCTGCCAAGAACGCCGGAGCCACCTGTTCGACTCGCTGGAACCACCTGCCGGACAGGCCAATATCAACTGCTGGCTATGCCAGAACCACCTGGGGGACGGTCCGGGATCACCTGCCAGCCATGGCGGAACACCCTCTGAGACGTACCAGAACCACCTGCCGGAGAAGCTGGAAACACGTCCTGGACAGACTGGAACCACGTGACGGCCATGCCTGAACCACCGGCCGAGCACGGCGGAACCACCTGCCGGACACGCCAAAATCACCTGCGGGCTACGCCAGAACCACTTGGACGACTCTCCGAAATGACCTGCAGGGCAGGTTGGAACCACCTCTCAGACGTGCCAGAAGCACGTGGCGGACAGTCCGGAATCACCTGTTGGGCATACGCAACCACCTCTGACACGTACCAGAACCACGTGCCGTGCACGCCGGAACCACCTACCGGACAGACCGGAATCAACTTTTGGGCATGCCGGAACCACCAGTCAGATGTGCCAGAAACACGTGCCGGAGACGCCGGAAGCACCTTCCGAGCACGTCGCAACCACCTGCTCAACTCGCCTGAACCACCTGCCGGACACGTCAAAATCACCTGCCCGCTACACCAGCACCACTTCGGGGACAAGACGGAATCACGTGAGGGGCAGGCCGGCACAGCCTCTCAGACTGAACCTCGTGCCGGACACCACAGAACCACCTGCCGGACAGACCGGAACCACCTGCCGGACACGCCGGAACCACCGGCTCGACCCGCCGGAACGACCGCTGGACATGCAAACTCAACTGCCGGCTACGCCGGAAACACTTGGCGAACACTCCGGAATCACCTGCCGGGCATGCCGGAACCACCTCTCAGACGTGCCAGAACCATGTGGCGGACAGGCCGGAATGACCTGTTGGGCATGCGCAACCACCACTGGAACGTACCAGAACCACATGCCGTGCAGGCTGGAACCACCTACCGGACAGACTGGAATCACCTTTCGGGCATTCCAGAACCACCTGTCAGATGTGCCAGAAACACGTGCCGGAGACGCCGGAAGCACCTGCCAAGCACGTTGGAACCACATGCTCAACTCGCCTGAACCAACTGCCGGACATGCCAAAATCACCTGCCGACTATGCCAGAACCACTTGGCGAACACTCCGGAATCACTTGCCGGGCATGCAGGAACCACCTCTCAGACATGATAGAACCCCGAGCCAATGACCCCGGAAGCACCAGCCGAGCACGCCGGAACCACCTGCTCGACTTGTCAGAACCACCTGCCGATCACGCAAAAATCACCTGCCGGCTACGCCACAACCAGTTGGTGAACACTTTGGAATCACCTGCCAGGCTTGCTGGAACCACCTGCCGGTCATGCCAAAATCACCTGCCAACTACGCCAGTACCACTTGGCGGACACTGTGGAAACACCTGTCGGGCCAGCCGGAACCTCATCTCAGACGTGCCAGAACCATGTGCAGGAGATGCTGGAACCACACCCCGAACAGACGGAAAACACCTGCCAGACCCGTCTGAACAACGTGCCGAGCACCTACCTGACATGCCCAAATCACCAGCCGGGTATGCCAGAACCACTTGGCGGACACTCCGGAATCATCTGCCGGACATGCCGGAACCAGCTCTCAGACACACCAGAACCACGTGCCGGAGACGCCGGAAGCACCTGCCGAGCATGCCGGAGCCACCTGCTTGACTCGCCAGAAACACCAGCCGATCATTCAAAAATCACCTGCCGGCTACGCCACAACCATTTGGTGAACACTTTGGAATCACCTGCCAGGCTTGTTGGAACCACCTGCCGGTCATGCCAATATCACCTGACAACTACGCCAGAACCGCTTGGCGGACACTGCGGAAACACCTGTCGGGCTGGCTGGAACCACATCTCAGACGTGCCAGAAACGTGTTCATGAGATGCTGGAACCACACCCCGAACAGACGGATACCACCTGCCAGAACCGCCTGAACCACCTGCCGAGCACGCCGGAACCACCTGCTCGACTCACCGGTACCACCTCCCTGACACGCCAAAATCACCTGCTGGGTATGCCAGAACCACTTGGCGGACACTCCGGAATCATCTGCCGGACATGCCGGAACCAGCTCTCAGACACACCAGAACCAAGTGCCGGAGACGCCGGAAGCACCTGCCGAGCATGCCGGAGCCACCTGCTCGACTCGCCAGAAACACCTGCCGGACACGCCAAAATCACCTGCCGGGTATTCCAGAACCACCTGGCGGACACTACGGAATCACCTGCCACGCATGCTGGAAGCACGTGCCAGACACGCCGGAAACACCTACTGGACAGACCGGAACCACCTGCCAAGAACGCCGGAGCCACCTGTTGGACTCGCTGGAACCACCTGCCGGACAGGCCAATATCAACTGCTGGCTATGCCAGAACCACCGTGGGGACAGTCCGGGATCACCTGCCAGCCATGGCGGAACCACCTCTCAGAAGTACCAGAACCACCTGCCGGAGAAGCTGGAAACACGTCCTGGACAGACTGGAACCACGTGACGGCCATGCCTGAACCACCTGCCGAGCACGGCGGAACCACCTGCCGGACGCGCCAAAATCACCTGCGGGCTACGGGAGAACCACTTGGACGACTCTCCGAAATGACCTGCCGGGCAGGTTGGAACCACCTCTCAGACGTGCCAGAAGCACGTGGCGGACAGTCCGGAATCACCTGTTGGGCATACGCAACCACCTCTGACACGTACCAGAACCACGTGCCGTGCACGCCGGAACCACCTACCGGACAGACCGGAATCAACTTTTGGGCATGCCGGAACCACCAGTCAGATGTGCCAGAAACACGTGCCGGAGACGCCGGAAGCACCTGCCGAGCACGTCGCAACCACCTGCTCAACTCGCCTGAACCACCTGCCGGACACGCCAAAATCACCTGCCCGCTACACTAGCACCACTTCGGGGACAAGCCGGAATCACGTGAGGGGCATGCCGGCACAGCCTCTCAGACTGAACCTCGTGCCGGACACCACAGAACCACCTGCCGGACAGACCGGAACCACCTGCCGGACACGCCGGAACCACCGGCTCGACCCGCCGGAACGACCGCTGGACATGCAAACTCACCTGCCGGCTACGCCGGAAACACTTGGCGAACACTCCGGAATCACCTGCTGGGCATGCCGGAACCACCTCTCAGATATGCCAGAACCACGTGCCAATGACCCCGGAAGCACCTGCCGAGCACGCCGGAACCACCTGCTCGACTCGCCAGAACCCCCTGCCGGACACGCAGAAATCACCTGCCGGCTACGCCAAAACCAGTTGGGGAACACTTCGGAATCACCTGCCGGGCTTGCTGGAACCACCTGCCGGTCATGCCAAAATCACCTGCCAACTACGCCAGTACCACTTGGCGGACACTGTGGAAACACCTGTCGGGCCGGCCGGAACCACATCTCAGACGTGCCAGAACCATGTGCATGAGATGCTGGAACCACACCCCGAACAGACGGAAAACACCTGCCAGACCCGTCTGAACAACCTGCCGAGCACGCCGGAGCCACCTACTCGACTCGCCGGAACCACCTACCTGACATGCCCAAATCACCAGCCGGGTATGCCAGAACCACTTGGCGGACACTCCGGAATCATCTGCCGGACATGCCGGAACCAGCTCTCAGACACACCAGAACCACGTGCCGGAGACGCCGGAAGCACCTGCCGAGCATGGCTGAGCCACTTGCTCGACTCGCCAGAAACACCTGCCGGACACGCCAAAATCACCTGCCGGGTACGCCAGAACCACCTGGCGGACACTCCGAAATCACATGTCGCGCATGAAAAACCACCTCTCGGATGTGCCGGAAGCAGGTGCCGGACACGCCGGAATCACCTAGCGGACAGACCGGAACCACCTGCCGAGCACGCCGGAGCCACCTGTTCGACTCGCTGGAACCACCTGCCGGACAGGCCAATATCAACTGCTGGCTATGCCAGAACCACCTGGGGGACGGTCCGGAATCACCTGCCAGCCATGGCGAAACCACCTCTCAGACGTACCAGAACCACCTGCCGGAGAAGCTGGAAACACGTCCTGGACAGTCTGGAACCACCTGCCGGCCAAGCCTGAACCACCTGCCAAGCACAACGGAACAACCTGCCAGACACGCCAAAATCACCTGCGTGTTATGCCAGAACCACTTGGAGGACTCTCTGGGATGACCTGCCGGGCATGCCGGAACCACCTCTCAGACGTGCCAGAACCATGTGGCGGACAGTCCGGAATCACCTGTTGGGCATGCGCAACCACCTCTGAGACGTACCAGAACCACATGCCGTGCAGGCTGGAACCACCTACCGGACAGACCGGAATCACCTTTCGATCATGCCGGAACCACCTGTCAGATGTGCCAGAAACACGTGCCGTAGACGCCGGAAGCACCTGCCAAGCACGTTGGAACCACCTGCTCAACTCGCCTGAACCACCTGCCGGACATGCCAAAATCACCTGCCGACTATGCCAGAACCACTTGGCGAACACTCCGGAATCACTTGCCGGGCATGCAGGAACCACCTCTCAGACATGCCAGAACCCCGTGCCAATGACCCCGGAAGCACCAGCCGAGCACGCCGGAACCACCTGCTCGACTCGTCAGAACCACCTGCCGATCACGCAAAAATCACCTGCCGGCTACGCCACAACCAGTTGGTGAACACTTTGGAATCACCTGCCAGGCTTGCTGGAACCACCTGCCGGTCATGCCAAAATCACCTGCCAACTACGCCAGAACCGCTTGGCGGACACTGCGGAAACACCTGTCGGGCCGGCTGGAACCACATCTCAGACGTGCCAGAAACGTGTTCATGAGATGCTGGAACCACACCCCGAACAGACGGATACCACCTGCCAGAACCGCCTGAACCACCTGCCGAGCACGCCGGAGCCACCTGCTCGACTCGCCAGAAACACCTGCCGGACACGCCAAAATCACCTGCCGGGTATGCCAGAACCACCTGGCAGTCACTACGGAATCACCTGCCGCGCATGCCGGAACCACCTCTCAGACATGCCGGAAGCACGTGCCAGACACGCCGGAAACACCTACCGGACAGACCGGAACCACCTGCCAAGAACGCTGGAGCCACCTGTTCGATTCGCTGGAACCTCCTGCCGGACAGGCCAATATCAACTGCTGGCTATGCCAGAACCACCTGGGGGACAGTCCGGGATCACCTGCCAGCCATGGCGGAACCACCTCTCAGACGTACCAGAACCACCTGCCGGAGAAGCTGGAAACACGTCCTGGACAGACTGGAACCACGTGACGGCCATGCCTGAACCACCTGCCGAGCACGGCGGAACCACCTGCCGGACGCGCCAAAATCACCTGCGGGCTACGCCAGAACCACTTGGACGACTCTCCGAAATGACCTGCCGGGCAGGTTGGAACCACCTCTCAGACGTGCCAGAAGCACGTGGCGGACAGTCCGGAATCACCTGTTGCGCATACGCAACCACCTCTGACACGTACCAGAACCACGTGCCGTGCACGCCGGAACCACCTACCGGACAGACCGGAATCAACTTTTGGGCATGCCGGAACCCCCAGTCAGATGTGCCAGAAACACGTGCCAGAGACGCCGGAAGCACCTGCCGAGCACGTCGCAACCACCTGCTCAACTCGCCTGAACCACCTGCCGGACACGCCATAATCACCTGCCCGCTACACCAGCACCACTTCGGGGACAAGCTGGAATCACGTGAGGGGCATGCCGGCACAGCCTCTCAGACTGAACCTCGTGCCGGACACCACAGAACCACCTGCCGGACAGACCGGAACCACCTGCCGGACACGCCGGAACCACCGGCTCGACCCGCCGGAACGACTGCTGGACATGCAAAATCACCTGCCGGCTACGCCGGAAACACTTGGCGAACACTCCGGAAGCACCTGCTGGGCATGCCAGAACCACCTCTCAGATATGCCAGAACCACGTGCCAATGACCCCTGAAGCACCTGCCGAGCACGCCGGAACCACCTGCTCGACTCGCCAGAACCCCCTGCCGGACACGCAGAAATCACCTGCCGGCTACGCCACAACCAGTTGGGGAACACTTCGGGATCACCTGCCGGGCTTGCTGGAACCACCTGCCGGTCATGCCAAAATCACCTGCCAACTACGCCAGTACCACTTGGCGGACACTGTGGAAACACCTGTCGGGCCTGCCGGAACCACATCTTAGACGTGCCAGAACCATGTGCATGAGATGCTGGAACCACACCCCGAACAGACGGAAAACACCTGCCAGACCCGTCTGAACAACCTGCCGAGCACCTACCTGACATGCCCAAATCACCAGCCGGGTATGCCAGAACCACTTGGCGGACACTCCGGAATCATCTGCCGGACATGCCGGAACCAGCTCTCAGACACACCAGAACCACGTGCCGGAGACGCCGTAAGCACCTGTCGAGCATGCCGGAGCCACCTGCTCGACTCGCCAGAAACACCAGCCGATCATTCAAAAATCACCTGCCAGCTACGCCACAACCATTTGGTGAACACTTTGGAATCACCTGCCAGGCTTGCTGGAACCACCTGCCGGTCATGCCAAAATCACCTGACAACTACGCCAGAACCGCTTGGCGGACACTGCGGAAACACCTGTCGGGCCGGCTGGAACCACATCTCAGACATGCCAGAAACGTGTTCATGAGATGCTGGAACCACACCCCGAACAGACGGATACCACCTGCCAGAACCGCCTGAACCACCTGCTGAGCACGCCAGAACCACCTGCTCGACTCACCGGTACCACCTCCCTGACACGCCAAAATCACCTGCTGGGTATGCCTGAACCACTTGGCGGACACTCCGGAATCATCTGCCGGACATGCCGGAACCAGCTCTCAGACACACCAGAACCAAGTGCCGGAGACGCCGGAAGCACCTGCCGAGCATGCCGGAGCCACCTGCTCGACTCGCCAGAAACACCTGCCGGACACGCCAAAATCACCTGCCGGGTATTCCAGGACCACCTGGTGGACACTACGGAATCACCTGCCGCGCATGCCGGAAGCACGTGCCAGACACGCCGGAAACACCTACTGGACAGACCGGAACCACCTGCCAAGAACGCCGGAGCCACCTGTTCGACTCGCTGGAACCACCTGCCGGACAGGCCAATATCAACTGCTGGCTATGCCAGAACCACCGTGGGGACAGTCCGGGATCACCTGCCAGCCATGGCGGAACCACCTCTCAGACGTACCAGAACCACCTGCCGGAGAAGCTGGAAACACGTCCTGGACAGTCTGGAACCACCTGCCGGTAAGCCTGAACCACCTGCCAAGCACAACGGAACAACCTGCCAGACACGCCAAAATCACCTGCGTGTTATGCCAGAACCACTTGGAGGACTCTCCGGGATGACCTGCCGGGCATGCCGGAACCACCTCTCAGACGTGCCAGAACCATGTGGCGGACAGTCCGGAATCACCTGTTGGGCATGCGCAACCACCTCTGAGACGTACCAGAACCACATGCCGTGCAGGCTGGAACCACCTACCGGACAGACCGGAATCAACTTTTGGGCATGCCGGAACCACCAGTCAGATGTGCCAGAAACACGTGCCGGAGACGCCGGAAGCACCTGCCGAGCACGTCGCAACCACCTGCTCAACTCGCCTGAACCACCTGCCGGACACGCCAAAATCACCTGCCCGCTACACCAGCACCACTTCGGGACAAGCCGGAATCACGTGAGGGGCATGCCGGCACAGCCTCTCAGACTGAACCTCGTGCCGGACACCACAGAACCACCTGCCGGACAGACCGGAACCACCTGCCGGACATGCCGGAACCACCGGCTCGACCCGCCGGAACGACCGCTGGACATGCAAACTCACCTGCCGGCTACGCCGGAAACACTTGGCGAACACTCCGGAATCCCCTGCCGGGCATGCCGGAACCACCTCTCAGATATGCCAGAACCACGTGCCAATGACCCCGGAAGCACCTGCCGAGCACGCCGGAACCACCTGCTCGACTCGCCAGAACCCCCTGCCGGACACGCAGAAA
Source organism: Equus caballus (assembly GCF_041296265.1). Lineage (NCBI taxonomy): Eukaryota > Metazoa > Chordata > Mammalia > Perissodactyla > Equidae > Equus > Equus caballus. Next base: position 6,188,798 of record NC_091700.1, on the reverse strand, counting down.
TCACCTGCCGGCTACGCCACAACCAGTTGGGGAACACTTCGGAATCACCTGCCGGGCTTGCTGGAACCACCTGCCGGTCATGCCAAAATCACCTGCCAACTACGCCAGTACCACTTGGCGGACACTGTGGAAACACCTGTCGGGCCGGCCGGAACCACATCTCAGACGTGCCAGAACCATGTGCATGAGATGCTGGAACCACACCCCGAACAGACGGAAAACACCTGCCAGACACGTCTGAACAACCTACCGAGCACGCCGGAGCCACCTGCTCGACTCGCCGGAACCACCTACGTGACATGCCCAAATCACCAGCCGGGTATGCCAGAACCACTTGGCGGACACTCCGGAATCACGTGCTGGACATGCCGGAACCAGCTCTCAGACACACCAGAACCACGTGCCGGAGACGCCGGAAGCACCTGCCGAGCATGCCGGAGCCACCTGCTCGACTCGCCAGAAACACCTGCCGGACACGCCAAAATCACCTGCCGGGTACGCCAGAACCACCTGGCGGACACTCCGAAATCACCTGTCGCGCATGCCGGAACCACCTCTCAGACGTGCCGGAAGCACGTGCCGGACACGCCGGAATCACCTACCGGACAGACCGGAACCACCTGCCGAGCACGCCGGAGCCACCTGTTCGACTCGCTGGAAACACCTGCCGGACAGGCCAATATCAACTGCTGGCTATGCCAGAACCACCTGGGGGACGGTCCGGAATCACCTGCCAGCCATGGCGGAACCACCTCTCAGACGTACCAGAACCACCTGCCGGAGAAGCTGGAAACACGTCCTGGACAGTCTGGAACCACCTGCCGGCCAAGCCTGAACCACCTGCCAAGCACAACGGAACAACCTGCCAGACACGCCAAAATCACCTGCGTGTTATGCCAGAACCACTTGGAGGACTCTCTGGGATGACCTGCCGGGCATGCCGGAACCACCTCTCAGACGTGCCAGAACCATGTGGCGGACAGTCCGGAATCACCTGTTGGGCATGCGCAACCACCTCTGAGACGTACCAGAACCACATGCCGTGCAGGCTGGAACCACCTACCGGACAGACCGGAATCACCTTTCGATCATGCCGGAACCACCTGTCAGATGTGCCAGAAACACGTGCCGGAGACGCCGGAAGCACCTGCCAAGCACGTTGGAACCACCTGCTCAACTCGCCTGAACCACCTGCCGGACATGCCAAAATCACCTGCCGACTATGCCAGAACCACTTGGCGAACACTCCGGAATCACTTGCCGGGCATGCAGGAACCACCTCTCAGACATGCCAGAACCCCGTGCCAATGACCCCGGAAGCACCAGCCGAGCATGCCGGAACCACCTGCTCGACTCGCCAGAACCCCCTCCGATCACGCAAAAATCACCTGCCGGCTACGCCACAACCAGTTGGTGAACACTTTGGAATCACCTGCCAGGCTTGCTGGAACCACCTGCCAGTCATGCCAAAATCACCTGCCAACTACGCCAGAACCGCTTGGCGGACACTCCGGAATCATCTGCCGGACATGCCGGAACCAGCTCCGAGACACACCAGAACCAAGTGCCGGAGACGCCGGAAGCACCTGCCAAGCATGCCGGAGCCACCTGCTCGACTCGCCAGAAACACCTGCCGGACACGCCAAAATCACCTGCCGGGTATGCCAGAACCACCTGGCGGACACTACGGAATCACCTGCCGCGCATGCCGGAAGCACGTGCCAGACACACCGGAAACACCTACCGGACAGACCGGATCCACCTGCCAAGAACACCGGAGCCACCTGTTCGACTCGCTGGAACCACCTGCCGGACAGGCCAATATCAACTGCTGGCTATGCCAGAACCACCGTGGGGACAGTCCGGGATCACCTGCCAGCCATGGCAGAACCACCTCTCAGACGTACCTGAACCACCTGCCGGAGAAGCTGGAAACACGTCCTGGACAGACTGGAACCACGTGACGGCCATGCCTGAACCACCTGCCGAGCACGGCGGAACCACCTGCCAGACACACCAAAATCACCTGCGGGCTACGCCAGAACCACTTGGACGACTCTCCGAAATGACCTGCCGGGCAGGTTGGAACCACCTCTCAGACGTGCCAGAAGCACGTGGCGGACAGTCCGGAATCACCTGTTGGGCATACGCAACCACCTCTGACACGTACCAGAACCACGTGCCGTGCACGCCGGAACCACCTACCGGACAGACCGGAATCAACTATTGGGCATGCCGGAACCCCCAGTCAGATGTGCCAGAAACACGTGCCGGAGACGCCGGAAGCACCTGCCGAGCACGTCGCAACCACCTGCTCAACTCGCCTGAACCACCTGCCGGACACGCCAAAATCACCTGCCCGCTACACCAGCACCACTTCGGGGACAAGCCGGAATCACGTGAGGGGCATGCCGGCACAGCCTCTCAGACTGAACCTCGTGCCGGACACCACAGAACCACCTGCCGGACAGACCGGAACCAACTGCCGGACACGCTGGAACCACCCGCTCGACCCGCCGGAACGACTGCTGGACATGCAAACTCACCTGCCGGCTACGCCGGAAACACTTGGCGAACACTCCGGAAGCACCTGCTGGGCATGCCGGAACCACCTCTCAGATATGCCAGAACCACGTGCCAATGACCCCGGAAGCACCTGCCGAGCACGCCGGAACCACCTGCTCGACTCGCCAGAACCACCTGCCGGACACGCAGAAATCACCTGCCGGCTACGCCACAACCAGTTGGGGAACACTTCGGGATCACCTGCCGGGCTTGCTGGAACCACCTGCCGGTCATGCCAAAATCACCTGCCAACTACGCCAGTACCACTTGGCGGACACTGTGGAAACACCTGTCGGGCCGGCCGGAACCACATCTCAGACGTGCCAGAACCATGTGCATGAGATGCTGGAACCACACCCCGAACCGACGGAAAACACCTGCCAGACCCGACTGAACAACCTGCCGAGCACCTACCTGACATGCCCAAATCACCAGCCGGGTATGCCAGAACCACTTGGCGGACACTCCGGAATCATCTGCTGGACATGCCGGAACCAGCTCTCAGACACACCAGAACCACGTGCCGGAGACGCCGGAAGCACCTGCCGAGCATGCCGGAGCCACCTGCTCGACTCGCCAGAAACACCAGCCGATCATTCAAAAATCACCTGCCGGCTACGCCACAACCATTTGGTGAACACTTTGGAATCACCTGCCAGGCTTGCTGGAACCACCTGCCGGTCATGCCAAAATCACCTGACAACTACGCCAGAACCGCTTGGCGGACACTGCGGAAACACCTGTCGGGCCGGCTGGAACCACATCTCAGACGTGCCAGAAACGTGTTCATGAGATGCTGGAACCACACTCCGAACAGACGGATACCACCTGCCAGAACCGCCTGAACCACCTGCCGAGCACGCCGGAACCACCTGCTCGACTCACCGGTACCACCTCCCTGACACGCCAAAATCACCTGCTGGGTATGCCAGAACCACTTGGCGGACACTCCGGAATCATCTGCCGGACATGCCGGAACCAGCTCTCAGACACACCAGAACCAAGTGCCGGAGACGCCGGAAGCACCTGCCGAGCATGCCGGAGCCACGTGCTCGACTTGCCAGAAACACCTGTCGGACACGCCAAAATCACCTGCCGGGTATTCCAGAACCACCTGGCGGACACTACGGAATCACCTGCCACGCATGCCGGAAGCACGTGCCAGACACTCCGGAAACACCTACTGGACACACCGGAACCACCTGCCAAGAACGCCGGAGCCACCTGTTGGACTCGCTGGAACCACCTGCCGGACAGGCCAATATCAACTGCTGGCTATGCCAGAACCACCGTGGGGACAGTCCGGGATCACCTGCCAGCCATGGCGGAACCACCTCTCAGACGTACCAGAACCACCTGCCGGAGATGCTGGAAACACGTCCTGGACAGACTGGAACCACGTGACGGCCATGCCTGAACCACCTGCCGAGCACGGCGGAACCACCTGCCGGACGCGCCAAAATCACCTGCGGGCTACGGGAGAACCACTTGGACGACTCTCCGAAATGAAATGCCGGGCAGGTTGGAACCACCTCTCAGACGTGCCAGAAGCACGTGGCGGACAGTCCGGAATCACCTGTTGGGCATACGCAACCACCTCTGACACGTACCAGAACCACGTGCCGTGCACGCCGGAACCACCTACCGGACAGACCGGAATCAACTTTTGGGCATGCCGGAACCACCAGTCAGATGTGCCAGAAACACGTGCCGGAGACGCCGGAAGCACCTGCCGAGCACGTCGCAACCACCTGCTCAACTCGCCTGAACCACCTGCCGGACACGCCAAAATCACCTGCCTGCTACACCAGCACCACTTCGGGGACAAGCCGGAATCACGTGAGGGGCATGCCGGCACAGCCTCTCAGACTGAACCTCGTGCCGGACACCACAGAACCACCTGCCGGACAGACCGGAACCACCTGCCGGACACGCCGGAACCACCGGCTCGACCCGCCGGAACGACCGCTGGACATGCAAACTCACCTGCCGGCTACGCCGGAAACACTTGGCGAACACTCCGGAATCACCTGCCGGGCATGCCGGAACCACCTCTCAGATATGCCAGAACCACGTGCCAATGACCCCGGAGGCACCTGCCGAGCACGCCGGAACCACCTGCTCGACTCGCCAGAACCACCTGCCGGACACGCAAAAATCACCTGCCGGCTAGGCCACAACCAGTTGGGGAACACTTCGGAATCACCTGCCGGGCTTGCTGGAACCACCTGCCGGTCATGCCAAAATCACCTGCCAACTACGCCAGTACCACTTGGCGGACACTGTGGAAACACCTGTCGGGCCGGCCGGAACCACATCTCAGACGTGCCAGAACCATGTGCATGAGATGCTGGAACCACACCCCGAACAGTCGGAAAACACCTGCCAGACCCGTCTGAACAACCTGCCGAGCACGCCGGAGCCACCTGCTCGACTCGCCGGAACCACCTACCTGACACACCCAAATCACCAGCCGGGTATGCCAGAACCATTTGGCGGACACTCCGGAATCATCTGCCGGACATGCCGGAACCAACTCTCAGACACACCAGAACCACGTGCCGGAGACGCCGGAAGCACCTGCCGAGCATGCCGGAGCCACCTGCTCGACTCGCCAGAAACACCTGCCGGACACGCCAAAATCACCTGCCAGGTACGCCAGAACCACCTGGCGGACACTCCGAAATCACCTGTCGCGCATGCCGGAACCACCTCTCAGACGTGCCGGAAGCACGTGCCGGACACGCCGGAATCACCTACCGGACAGACCGGAACCACCTGCCGAGCACACCGGAGCCACCTGTTCGACTCGCTGGAACCACCTGCCGGACAGGCCAATATCAACTGCTGGCTATGCCAGAACCACCTGGGGGACGGTCCATAATCACCTGCCAGCCATGGCGGAACCACCTCTGAGACGTACCAGAACCACCTGCCGGAGAAGCTGGAAACACGTCCTGGACAGTCTGGAACCACCTGCCGGCCAAGCCTGAACCACCTGCCAAGCACAACGGAACAACCTGCCAGACACGCCAAAATCACCTGCGTGTTATGCCAGAACCACCTGGAGGACTCTCTGGGATGACCTGCCGGGAATGCCGGAACCACCTCTCAGACGTGCCAGAACCATGTGGCGGACAGTACGGAATCACCTGTTGGGCATGCGCAACCACCTCTGAGACGTACCAGAACCACATGCCGTGCAGGCTGGAACCACCTACCGGACAGACCGCAATCACCTTTCGGGCATGCCGGAACCACCTGTCAGATGTGCCAGAAACACGTGCCGGAGACGCCGGAAGCACCTGCCAAGCACGTTGGAACCACCTGCTCAACTCGCCTGAACCACCTGCCGGACATGACAAAATCACCTGCCGACTATGCCAGAACCACTTGGCGAACACTCCGGAATCAATTGTCGGGCATACAGGAACCACCTCTCAGACATGCCAGAACCCCGTGCCAATGACCCCGGAAGCACAAGCCGAGCACGCCGGAACCACCTGCTCGACTCGCCAGAACCACCTGCCGATCACGCAAAAATCACCTGCCGGCTACGCCACAACCAGTTGGTGAACACTTTGGAATCACCTGCCAGGCTTGCTGGAACCACCTGCCAGTCATGCCAAAATCACCTGCCAACTACGCCAGAACCGCTTGGCGGACACTGCGGAAACACCTGTCGGGCCGGCTGGAACCACATCTCAGACGTGCCAGAAACGTGTTCATGAGATGCTGGAACCACACCCCGAACAGACGGATACCACCTGCCAGAACCGCCTGAACCACCTGCCGAGCACGCCGGAACCACCTGCTCGACTCACCGGTACCACCTCTCTGACACGCCAAAATCACCTGCTGGGTATGCCAGAACCACTAGGCGGACACTCCGGAGTCATCTGCCGGACATGCCGGAACCAGCTCTCAGACACACCAGAACCAAGTGCCGGAGACGCCGGAAGCACCTGCCGAGCATGCCGGAGCCACCTGCTCGACTCGCCAGAAACACCTGCCGGACACGCCAAAATCACCTGCCGGGTATGCCAGAACCACCTGGCGGACACTACGGAATCACCTGCCGCGCATGCCAGAAGCACGTGCCAGACACGCCGCAAACACCTACCGGACAGACCGGAACCACCTGCGAAGAACACCGGAGCCACCTGTTCGACTCGCTGGAACCACCTGCCGGACAGGCCAATATCAACTGCTGGCTATGCCAGAACCACCTGGGGTACAGTCCGGGATCACCTGCCAGCCATGGCAGAACCACCTCTAAGACGTACCAGAACCACCTGCCGGAGAAGCTGGAAACACGTCCTGGACAGACTGGAAACACGTGACGGCCATGGCTGAACCACCTGCCGAACACAGCGGAAGCACCTGGCGGACACACCAAAATCACCTGCGGGCTACGCCAGAACCACTTGGACGACTCTCCGAAATGACCTGCCGGGCATGTTGGAACCACCTCTCAGACGTGCCAGAAGCACGTGGCGGACAGTCCGGAATCACCTGTTGGGCATACGCAACCACCTCTGACACGTACCAGAACCACGTGCCGTGCACGCCGGAACCACCTACCGGACAGACCGGAATCAACTTTTGGGCATGCCGGAACCACCAGTCAGATGTGCCAGAAACACGTGCCGGAGACGCCGGAAGCACCTGCCGAGCACGTCGCAACCACCTGCTCAACTCGCCTGAACCACCTGCCGGACACGCCAAAATCACCTGCCCGCTACACCAGCACCACTTCGGGGACAAGCCGGAATCACGTGAGGGGCATGCCGGCACAGCCTCTCAGACTGAACCTCGTGCCGGACACCACAGAACCTCCTGCCGGGCAGACCGGAACCACCTGCCGGACACGCCGGAACCACCGGCTCGACCCGCCGGAACGACCGCTGGACATGCAAACTCACCTGCCGGCTATGCCGGAAACACTTGGCGAACACTCCGGAATCACCTGCCGGGCATGCCGGAACCACCTCTCAGATATGCCTGAACCACGTGCCAATGACCCCGGAAGCACCTGCCGAGCACGCCGGAACCACCTGCTCGACTCGCCAGAACCACCTGCCGGACACGCAGAAATCACCTGCCGGCAACGCCACAACCAGTTGGGGAACACTTTGGAATCACCTGCCGGGCGTGCTGGAACCACCTGCCGGTCATGCCAAAATCACATGCCAAGTACGCCAGTACCACTTGGCGGACACTGTGGAAACACCTGTCGGGCCGGCCGGAACCACATCTCAGACGTGCCAGAACCATGTGCATGAGATGCTGGAACCACACCCCGAACAGACGGAAAACACCTGCCAGACCCGTCTGAACAACCTGCCGAGCACGCCGGAGCCACCTGCTCGACGCGCCGGAACCACCTACCTGACATGCCCAAATCACCTGCTGGGTGTGCCAGAACCACTTGACGGACACTCCGGAATCATCTGCCGGACATGCCGGAACCAGCTCTCAGACACACCAGAACCACGTGCCGGAGACGCCGGAAGCACCTGCCGAGCATGCCGGAGCCCCCTGCTCGACTCGCCAGAAACACCTGCCGGACACGCCAAAATCACCTGCCGGGTACGCCAGAACCACCTGGCGGACACTCCGAAATCACCTGTCACGCATGCCGGAACCACCTCTCAGACGTGCCGGAAGCACGTGCCGGACACGCCGGAGTCACCTACCGGACAGACCGGAACCACATGCCGAGCACGCCGGAGCCACCTGTTCGACTCGCTGGAACCACCTGCCGGACACGCCGGAACCACCGGCTCGACCCGCTGGAACGACCGCTGGACATGCAAACTCACCTGCCGGCTACGCCGGAAACACTTGGCGAACACTCCGGAATCACCTGCCGGGAATGCCGGAACCACCTCTCAGATATGCCAGAACCACGTGCCAATGACCCCGGAAGCACCTGCCGAGCACGCCGGAACCACCTGCTCGACTCGCCAGAAACACCTGCCGGACACGCCAAAATCACCTGCCGGGTACGCCAGAACCACCTCGGGGACACTCCGAAATCACCTGTCGCGCATGCCGGAACCACCTCTCAGACGTGCCGGAAGCACGTGCCGGACACGCCGGAATCACCTACCGGACAGACCGGAACCACCTGCCGAGCACGCCGGAGCCACCTGTTCGACTCGCTGGAACCACGTGCCGGACAGGCCAATATCAACTGCTGGCTATGCCAGAACCACCTGGGGGACGGTCCGGAATCACCTGCCAGCCCTGGCGGAACCACCTCTCAGACGTACCAGCACCACCTGCCGGAGAAGCTGGAAACACGTCCTGGACAGTCTGGAACCACCTGCCGGCCAAGCCTGAACCACCTGCCAAGCACAACGGAACAACCTGCCAGACACGCCAAAATCACCTGCGTGTTATGCCAGAACCACTTGGAGGACTCTCTGGGATGACCTGCCGGGCATGCCGGAACCACCTCTCAGACGTGCCAGAACTATGTGGCGGACAGTCCGGAATCACCTGTTGGGCATGCGCAACCACCTCTGAGACGTACCAGAACCACATGCTGTGCAGGCTGGAACCACCTACCGGACAGACCGCAATCACCTTTCGGGCATGCCGGAACCACCTGTCAGATGTGCCAGAAACACGTGCCGGAGACGCCGGAAGCACCTGCCAAGCACGTTGGAACCAACTGCTCAACTCGCCTGAACCACCTGCCGGACATGCCAAAATCACCTGCCGACTATGCCAGAACCACTTGGCGAACACTCCGGAATCACTTGCCGGGCATGCAGGAACCACCTCTCAGACATGCCAGAACCCCGTGCCAATGACCCCGGAAGCACCAGCCGAGCACGCCGGAACCACCTGCTCGACTCGCCAGAACCACCTGCCGATCCCGCAAAAATCACCTGCCGGCTACGCCACAACCAGTTGGTGAACACTTTGGAATCACCTGCCAGGCTTGCTGGAACCACCTGCCGGTCATGCCAAAATCACCTGCCAACTACGCCAGACCCGCTTGGCGGACACTGCGGAAACACCTGTCGGGCCGGCTGGAACCACATCTCAGACGTGCCAGAAACGTGTTCATGAGATGCTGGAACCACACCCCGAACAGACGGATACCACCTGCCAGAACCGCCTGAACCACCTGCCGAGCACGCCGGAACCACCTGCTTGACTCACCGGTACCACCTCCCTGACACGCCAAAATCAACTGCTGGGTATGCCAGAACCACTTGGCAGACACTCCGGAGTCATCTGCCGGACATGCCGGAACCAGCTCTCAGACACACCAGAACCAAGTGCCGGAGACGCCGGAAGCACCTGCCGAGCATGCCGGAGCCACCTGCTCGACTCGCCAGAAACACCTGCCGGACACGCCAAAATCACCTGCCGGGTATGCCAGAACCACCTGGCGGACACTACGGAATCACCTGCCGCGCATGCCGGAAGCACGTGCCAGACACGCCGCAAACACCTACCGGACAGACCGGAACCACCTGCCAAGAACGCCGGAGCCACCTGTTCGACTCGCTGGAACCACCTGCCGGACAGGCCAATATCAACTGCTGGCTATGCCAGAACCACCTGGGGGACAGTCCGGGATCACCTGCCAGCCATGGCGGAACCACCTCTCAGACGTACCAGAACCACTTGCCGGAGAAGCTGGAAACACGTCCTGGACAGACTGGAACCACGTGACGGCCATGCCTGAACCACCTGCCGAGCAAGGCGGAACCACCTGCCGGACGCACCAAAATCACCTGCGGGCTACGCCAGAACCACTTGGACGACTCTCCGAAATGACCTGCCAGGCATGATGGAACCACCTCTCAGACGTGCCAGAAGCACTTGTCGAACACTCCGGAATCACCTGCCGGGCATGCCAGAACCACCTCTCAGATATGCCAGAACCACGTGCCAATGACCCCGGAAGCACCTGCCGAGCACGCAGGAACCACCTGCTCGACTCGCCAGAACCACCTGCCGGACACGCCAAAATCACCTGCCGGCTACGCCACAACCAGTTGGGGAAAACTTCGGAATCACCTGCCGGGCTTGCTGGAACCACCTGCCGGTCATGCCAAAATCACCTGCCAACTACGCCAGTACCACTTGGCGGACACTGTGGAAACACCTGTCGGGCCGGCCGGAACCACATCTCAGACGTGCCAGAGCCATGTGCATGAGATGCTGGAACCACATCCCGAACAGACGGAAAACACCTGCCAGACCCGTCTGAACAACCTGCCGAGCACGCCGGAGCCACCTGCTCGACTCGCCGGAACCACCTACCTGACCTGCCCAAATCACCTGCTGGGTATGCCAGAACCACTTGACGGACACTCCGGAATCATCTGCCGGACATGCCGGAACCAGCTCTCAGACACACCAGAACCACATGCCGGAGACGCCGGAAGCACCTGCCGAGCATGCCGGAGCCACCTGCTCGACTCGCCAGAAACACCTGCCGGACAGGCCAAAATCACCTGCCGGTTACGCCAGAACCACCTGGCGGACACTCCGAAATCATCTGTCACGCATGCCGGAACCACCTCTCAGACGTGCCGGAAGCACGTGCCGGACACGCCGGAATCACCTACCGGACAGACCGGAACCACCTGCCGAGCACGCCGGAGCCACCTGTTCGACTCGCTGGAACCACCTGCCGGACAGGCCAATATCAACTGCTGGCTATGCCAGAACCACCTGGGGGACAGTCCGGGATCACCTGCCAGCCATGGCGGAACCACCTCTCAGACGTACCAGAACCACCTGCCGGAGAAGCTGGAAACACGTCCTGGAAAGACTGGAACCACGTGACGCCCATGCCTGAACCACCTGCAGAGCACCCCGGAACCACCTGCCGGACACGCCAAAATCACCTGTGGGCTATGCCAGAACCACTTGAACGACTCTCCGAAATGACCTGCCGGGCATGTTGGAACCACCTCTCAGACGTGCCAGAAGCACGTGGCGGACAGTCCGGAATCACCTGTTGGGCATACGCAACCACCTCTGACACGTACCAGAACCACGTGCCGTGCACGCCGGAACAACCTACCGGACAGACCGGAATCGACTTTTGGGCATGCCGGAACCACCAGTCAGATGTGCCAGAAACATGTGCGGAGACGCCGGAAGCACCTGCCGAGCACGTCGCAACCACCTGCTCAACTCGCCTGAACCACCTGCCGGACACGCCAAAATCACCTGCCCGCTACACCAGCACCACTTCGGGGACAAGCCGGAATCACGTGAGGGGCATGCCGGCACAGCCTCTCAGACTGAACCTCGTGCCGGACACCACAGAACCACCTGCCGGACAGACCGGAACCACCTGCCGGACACGCCGGAACCACCGGCTCGACCCGCCGGAACGACCGCTGGACATGCAAACTCACCTGCCGGCCACGCCGGAAACACTTGGCGAACACTCCGGAATCACCTGCCGGGCATGCCGGAACCACCTCTCAGATATGCCAGAACCACGTGCCAATGACCCCGGAAGCACCTGCCGAGCACGCCGGAACCACCTGCTCGACTCGCCAGAAACACCTGCCGGACACGCAAAAATCACCTGCCGGCTACGCCACAACCAGTTGGGGAACACTTCGGAATCACCTGCCGGGCTTCCTGGAACCACCTGCCGGTCATGCCAAAATCACCTGCCAACTACGCCAGTACCACTTGGCGGACACTGTGGAAACACCTGTCGGGCCGGCCGGAACCACATCTCAAACGTGCCAGAACCATGTGCATGAGATGCTGGAACCACACCCCGAACAGACGGAAAACACCTGCCAGACCCGTCTGAACAACCTGCCGAGCACGCCGCAGCCACCTGCTCGACTCGCTGGAACCACCTGCCGGACAGGCCAATATCAACTGCTGGCTATGCCAGAACCACCTGGCGGACGGTCCGGAATCACCTGCCAGCCATGGCGGAACCACCTCTCAGACGTACGAGTACCACCTGCCGGAGAAGCTGGAAACACGTCCTGGACAGTCTGGAACCACCTGCCGGCCAAGCCTGAACCACCTGCCGAGCACCACGGAACAACCTGCCAGACACGCCAAATTCACCTGCGTGTTATGCCAGAACCACTTGGAGGACTCTCTGGGATGACCTGCCGGGCATGCCGGAACCACCTCTCAGACACACCAGAACCAAGTGCCGGAGACGCCGGAAGCACCTGCCGAGCATGCCGGAGCCACCTGCTCGACTAGCCAGAAACACCAGCCGATCATTCAAAAATCACCTGCCGGCTACGCCACAACCATTTGGTGAACACTTTGGAATCACCTGCCAGGCTTGCTGGAACCACCTGCCGGTCATGCCAAAATCACCTGACAACTACGCCAGAACCGCTTGGCGGACACTGCGGAAACACCTGTCGGGCCGGCTGGAACCACATCTCAGACGTGCCAGAAACGTGTTCATGAGATGCTGGAACCACACCCCGAACAGACGGATACCACCTGCCAGAACCGCCTGAACCACCTGCCGAGCACGCCGGAACCACCTGCTCGACTCACCGGTACCACCTCCCTGACACGCCAAAATCACCTGCTGGGTATGCCACAACCACTTGGCGGACACTCCGGAATCATCTGCCGGACATGCCGGAACCAGCTCTCAGACACACCAGAACCAAGTGCCGGAGACGCCGGAAGCACCTGCCGAGCATGCCGGAGCCACCTGCTCGACTCGCCAGAAACACCTGCCGGACACGCCAAAATCACCTGCCGGGTATGCCAGAAGCACCTGGCGGACACTACGGAATCACCTGCCGCGCATGCCGGAACCACCCCTCAGACGTGCCGGAAGCACGTGCCGGACACGCCGGAAACACCTACCGGACAGACCGGAACCACCTGCCAAGAACGCCGGAGCCACCTGTGCGGCTCGCTGGAACCACCTGCCGGACAGGCCAATATCAACTGCTGGCTATGCCAGAACCGCCTGGTGGACAGTCCGGGATCACCTGCCAGCCATGGCGGAACCACCTCTCAGACGTACCAGAACCACCTGCCGGAGAAGCTGGAAACACGTCCTGGACAGTCTGGAACCACCTGCCGGCCAAGCCTGAACCACCTGCCAAGCACCACGGAACAACCTGCCAGACACGCCAAAATCACCTGCGTGTTATGCCAGAACCACTTGGAGGACTCTCCGGGATGACCTGCCAGGCATGCCGGAACCACCTCTCAGACGTGCCAGAACCATGTGGCGGACAGTCCGGAATCACCTGTTGGGCATGCGCAAACACCTCTGAGACGTACCAGAACCACATGCCGTGCAGGCTGGAACCACCTACCGGACAGACCAGAATCACCTTTCGGGCATGCCGGAACCACCTGTCAGATGTGCCAGAAACACGTGCCGGAGACGCCGGAAGCACCTGCCAAGCACGTTGGAACCACCTGCTCAACTCGCCTGAACCACCTGCCGGACATGCCAAAATCACCTGCCGACTATGCCAGAACCACTTGGCGAACACTCCGGAATCACTTGCCGGGCATGCAGGAACCACCTCTCGGACATGACAGAACCCCGTGCCAATGACCCCGGAAGCACCAGCCGAGCACGCCGGAACCACCTGCTCGACTCGCCAGAACCACCTGCCGATCACGCAATAATCACCTGCCGTCTACGCCACAACCAGTTGGTGAACACTTTGGAATCACCTGCCAGGCTTGCTGGAACCACCTGCCGGTCATGCCAAAATCACCTGCCAACTACGCCAGACCCGCTTGGCGGACACTGCGGAAACACCTGTCGGGCCGGCTGGAACCACATCTCAGACGTGCCAGAAACGTGTTCATGAGATGCTGGAACCACACCCCGAACAGACGGATACCACCTGCCAGAACCGCCTGAACCACCTGCCGAGCACGCCGGAACCACCTGCTTGACTCACCGGTACCACCTCCCTGACACGCCAAAATCAACTGCTGGGTATGCCAGAACCACTTGGCGGACACTCCGGAGTCATCTGCCGGACATGCCGGAACCAGCTCTCAGACACACCAGAACCAAGTGCCGGAGACGCCGGAAGCACCTGCCGAGCATGCCGGAGCCACCTGCTCGACTCGCCAGAAACACCTGCCGGACACGCCAAAATCACCTGCCGGGTATGCCAGAACCACCTGGCGGACACTACGGAATCACCTGCCGCGCATGCCGGAAGCACGTGCCAGACACGCCGCAAACACCTACCGGACAGACCGGAACCACCTGCCAAGAACGCCGGAGCCACCTGTTCGACTCGCTGGAACCACCTGCCGGACAGGCCAATATCAACTGCTGGCTATGCCAGAACCACCTGGGGGACAGTCCGGGATCACCTGCCAGCCATGGCGGAACCACCTCTCAGACGTACCAGAACCACTTGCCGGAGAAGCTGGAAACACGTCCTGGACAGACTGGAACCACGTGACGGCCATGCCTGAACCACCTGCCGAGCAAGGCGGAACCACCTGCCGGACGCACCAAAATCACCTGCGGGCTACGCCAGAACCACTTGGACGACTCTCCGAAATGACCTGCCAGGCATGATGGAACCACCTCTCAGACGTGCCAGAAGCACTTGTCGAACACTCCGGAATCACCTGCCGGGCATGCCAGAACCACCTCTCAGATATGCCAGAACCACGTGCCAATGACCCCGGAAGCACCTGCCGAGCACGCAGGAACCACCTGCTCGACTCGCCAGAACCACCTGCCGGACACGCCAAAATCACCTGCCGGCTACGCCACAACCAGTTGGGGAAAACTTCGGAATCACCTGCCGGGCTTGCTGGAACCACCTGCCGGTCATGCCAAAATCACCTGCCAACTACGCCAGTACCACTTGGCGGACACTGTGGAAACACCTGTCGGGCCGGCCGGAACCACATCTCAGACGTGCCAGAGCCATGTGCATGAGATGCTGGAACCACATCCCGAACAGACGGAAAACACCTGCCAGACCCGTCTGAACAACCTGCCGAGCACGCCGGAGCCACCTGCTCGACTCGCCGGAACCACCTAACTGACCTGCCCAAATCACCTGCTGGGTATGCCAGAACCACTTGACGGACACTCCGGAATCATCTGCCGGACATGCCGGAACCAGCTCTCAGACACACCAGAACCACATGCCGGAGACGCCGGAAGCACCTGCCGAGCATGCCGGAGCCACCTGCTCGACTCGCCAGAAACACCTGCCGGACAGGCCAAAATCACCTGCCGGTTACGCCAGAACCACCTGGCGGACACTCCGAAATCATCTGTCACGCATGCCGGAACCACCTCTCAGACGTGCCGGAAGCACGTGCCGGACACGCCGGAATCACCTACCGGACAGACCGGAACCACCTGCCGAGCACGCCGGAGCCACCTGTTCGACTCGCTGGAACCACCTGCCGGACAGGCCAATATCAACTGCTGGCTATGCCAGAACCACCTGGGGGACAGTCCGGGATCACCTGCCAGCCATGGCGGAACCACCTCTCAGACGTACCAGAACCACCTGCCGGAGAAGCTGGAAACACGTCCTGGAAAGACTGGAACCACGTGACGCCCATGCCTGAACCACCTGCAGAGCACCCCGGAACCACCTGCCGGACACGCCAAAATCACCTGTGGGCTATGCCAGAACCACTTGAACGACTCTCCGAAATGACCTGCCGGGCATGTTGGAACCACCTCTCAGACGTGCCAGAAGCACGTGGCGGACAGTCCGGAATCACCTGTTGGGCATACGCAACCACCTCTGACACGTACCAGAACCACGTGCCGTGCACGCCGGAACAACCTACCGGACAGACCGGAATCGACTTTTGGGCATGCCGGAACCACCAGTCAGATGTGCCAGAAACATGTGCGGAGACGCCGGAAGCACCTGCCGAGCACGTCGCAACCACCTGCTCAACTCGCCTGAACCACCTGCCGGACACGCCAAAATCACCTGCCCGCTACACCAGCACCACTTCGGGGACAAGCCGGAATCACGTGAGGGGCATGCCGGCACAGCCTCTCAGACTGAACCTCGTGCCGGACACCACAGAACCACCTGCCGGACAGACCGGAACCACCTGCCGGACACGCCGGAACCACCGGCTCGACCCGCCGGAACGACCGCTGGACATGCAAACTCACCTGCCGGCCACGCCGGAAACACTTGGCGAACACTCCGGAATCACCTGCCGGGCATGCCGGAACCACCTCTCAGATATGCCAGAACCACGTGCCAATGACCCCGGAAGCACCTGCCGAGCACGCCGGAACCACCTGCTCGACTCGCCAGAAACACCTGCCGGACACGCAAAAATCACCTGCCGGCTACGCCACAACCAGTTGGGGAACACTTCGGAATCACCTGCCGGGCTTCCTGGAACCACCTGCCGGTCATGCCAAAATCACCTGCCAACTACGCCAGTACCACTTGGCGGACACTGTGGAAACACCTGTCGGGCCGGCCGGAACCACATCTCAAACGTGCCAGAACCATGTGCATGAGATGCTGGAACCACACCCCGAACAGACGGAAAACACCTGCCAGACCCGTCTGAACAACCTGCCGAGCACGCCGGAGCCACCTGCTCGACTCGCTGGAACCACCTGCCGGACAGGCCAATATCAACTGCTGGCTATGCCAGAACCACCTGGCGGACGGTCCGGAATCACCTGCCAGCCATGGCGGAACCACCTCTCAGACGTACCAGAACCACCTGCCGGAGAAGCTGGAAACACGTCCTGGACAGTCTGGAACCACCTGCCGGCCAAGCCTGAACCACCTGCCGAGCACCACGGAACAACCTGCCAGACACGCCAAATTCACCTGCGTGTTATGCCAGAACCACTTGGAGGACTCTCTGGGATGACCTGCCGGGCATGCCGGAACCACCTCTCAGACACACCAGAACCAAGTGCCGGAGACGCCGGAAGCACCTGCCGAGCATGCCGGAGCCACCTGCTCGACTAGCCAGAAACACCAGCCGATCATTCAAAAATCACCTGCCGGCTACGCCACAACCATTTGGTGAACACTTTGGAATCACCTGCCAGGCTTGCTGGAACCACCTGCCGGTCATGCCAAAATCACCTGACAACTACGCCAGAACCGCTTGGCGGACACTGCGGAAACACCTGTCGGGCCGGCTGGAACCACATCTCAGACGTGCCAGAAACGTGTTCATGAGATGCTGGAACCACACCCCGAACAGACGGATACCACCTGCCAGAACCGCCTGAACCACCTGCCGAGCACGCCGGAACCACCTGCTCGACTCACCGGTACCACCTCCCTGACACGCCAAAATCACCTGCTGGGTATGCCACAACCACTTGGCGGACACTCCGGAATCATCTGCCGGACATGCCGGAACCAGCTCTCAGACACACCAGAACCAAGTGCCGGAGACGCCGGAAGCACCTGCCGAGCATGCCGGAGCCACCTGCTCGACTCGCCAGAAACACCTGCCGGACACGCCAAAATCACCTGCCGGGTATGCCAGAAGCACCTGGCGGACACTACGGAATCACCTGCCGCGCATGCCGGAACCACCCCTCAGACGTGCCGGAAGCACGTGCCGGACACGCCGGAAACACCTACCGGACAGACCGGAACCACCTGCCAAGAACGCCGGAGCCACCTGTGCGGCTCGCTGGAACCACCTGCCGGACAGGCCAATATCAACTGCTGGCTATGCCAGAACCGCCTGGTGGACAGTCCGGGATCACCTGCCAGCCATGGCGGAACCACCTCTCAGACGTACCAGAACCACCTGCCGGAGAAGCTGGAAACACGTCCTGGACAGTCTGGAACCACCTGCCGGCCAAGCCTGAACCACCTGCCAAGCACCACGGAACAACCTGCCAGACACGCCAAAATCACCTGCGTGTTATGCCAGAACCACTTGGAGGACTCTCCGGGATGACCTGCCAGGCATGCCGGAACCACCTCTCAGACGTGCCAGAACCATGTGGCGGACAGTCCGGAATCACCTGTTGGGCATGCGCAAACACCTCTGAGACGTACCAGAACCACATGCCGTGCAGGCTGGAACCACCTACCGGACAGACCAGAATCACCTTTCGGGCATGCCGGAACCACCTGTCAGATGTGCCAGAAACACGTGCCGGAGACGCCGGAAGCACCTGCCAAGCACGTTGGAACCACCTGCTCAACTCGCCTGAACCACCTGCCGGACATGCCAAAATCACCTGCCGACTATGCCAGAACCACTTGGCGAACACTCCGGAATCATTTGCCGGGCATGCAGGAACCACCTCTCGGACATGACAGAACCCCGTGCCAATGACCCCGGAAGCACCAGCCGAGCACGCCGGAACCACCTGCTCGACTCGCCAGAACCACCTGCCGATCACGCAATAATCACCTGCCGTCTACGCCACAACCAGTTGGTGAACACTTTGGAATCACCTGCCAGGCTTGCTGGAACCACCTGCCGGTCATGCCAAAATCACCTGCCAACTACGCCAGAACCGCTTGGCGGACACTGCGGAAACACCTGTCGGGCCGGCTGGAACCACATCTCAGACGTGCCAGAAACGTGTTCATGAGATGCTGGAACCACACCCCGAACAGACGGATACCACCTGCCAGAACCGCCTGAACCACCTGCCGAGCACGCCGGAACCACCTGCTCGACTCACCGGTACCACCTCTCTGACACGCCAAAATCACCTGCTGGGTATGCCAGAACCACTTGGCGGACACTCCGGAATCATCTGCCGGACATGCCGGAACCAGCTCTCAGACACACCAGAACCAAGTGCCGGAGACGCCGGAAGCACCTGCCGAGCATGCCGGAGCCACCTGCTCGACTCTCCAGAAACACCTGCCGGACACGCCAAAATCACCTGCCGGGTATGCCAGAACCACCTGGCGGACACTACGGAATCACCTGCCGCGCATGCCGGAAGCACGTGCCAGACACGCCGCAAACACCTACCGGACAGACCGGAACCACCTGCCAAGAACGCCGGAGCCACCTGTTCGACTCGCTGGAACCACCTGCCGGACAGGCCAATATCAACTGCTGGCTATGCCAGAACCACCTGGGGTACAGTCCGGGATCACCTGCCAGCCTTGGCAGAACCACCTCTCAGACGTACCAGAACCACCTGCCGGAGAAGCTGGAAACACGTCCTGGACAGACTGGAAACACGTGACGGCCATGCCTAAACCACCTGCCGAACACAGCGGAACCACCTGGCGGACACACCAAAATCACCTGCGGGCTACGCCAGAACCACTTGGACAACTCTCCGAAATGACCTGCCGGGCCTGTTGGAACCACCTCTCAGACGTGCCAGAAGCACGTGGCGGACAGTCCGGAATCACCTGTTGGGCATACGCAACCACCTCTGACACGTACCAGAACCACGTGCCGTGCACGCCGGAACCACGTACCGGACAGACCGGAATCAACTGTTGGGCATGCCGGAACCACCAGTCAGATGTGCCAGAAACACGTGCTGGAGACGCCGGAAGCACCTGCCGAGCACGTCGCAACCACCTGCTCAACTCGCCTGAACCACCTGCCAGACACGACAAAATCACCTGCCCGCTACTACAGCACCACTTCGGGGACAAGCCGGAATCACGTGAGGGGCATGCCGGCACAGCCTCTCAGACTGAACCTCGTGCCGGACACCACAGAACCACCTGCCGGGCAGACCGGAACCACCTGCCGGACACGCCGGAACCACCGGCTAGACCCGCCGGAACGACCGCTGGACATGCAAACTCACCTGCCGGCTACGCCGGAAACACTGGGCGAACACTCCGGAAGCACCTGCCGAGCACGCCGGAACCACCTGCTCGACTCGCCAGAACCAGCTGCCGGACACGCAGAAATCACCTGCCGGCTACGCCACAACCAGTTGGGGAACACTTCGGAATCACCTGCCGGGCGTGCTGGAACCACCTGCCGGTCATGCCAAAATCACCTGCCAAGTACGCCAGTACCACTTGGCGGACACTGTGGAAACACCTGTCGGGCCGGCCGGAACCACATCTCAGACGTGCCAGAACCATGTGCATGAGATGCTGGAACCACACCCCGAACAGACGGAAAACACCTGCCAGACCCGTCTGAACAACCTGCCGAGCACGCCGGAGCCACCTGCTCGACTCGCCGGAACCACCTACCTGACATGCCCAAATCACCAGCTGGGTATGCCAGAACCACTTGACGGACACTCCGGAATCATCTGCCGGACATGCCGGAACCAGCTCTCAGACACACCAGAACCACGTGCCGGAGACGCCGGAAGCACCTGCCGAGCATGCCGGAGCCACCTGCTCGACTCGCCAGAAACACCTGCCGGACACGCCAAAATCACCTGCCGGGTACGCCAGAACCACCTGGCGGACACTCCGAAATCACCTGTCACGCATGCCGGAACCACCTCTCAGACGTGCCGGAAGCACGTGCCGGACACGCCGGAATCACCTACCTGACAGACCGAACCACCTGCCGAGCACGCCGGAGCCACCTGTTCGACTCGTTGGAACCACCTGCCGGACACGCCGGAACCACCGGCTCGACCCGCCGGAACGACCGCTGGACATGCAAACTCACCTGCCGGCTACGCCGGAAACACTTGGCGAACACTCCGGAATCACCTGCCGGGCATGCCGGAACCACCTCTCAGATATGCCAGAACCACGTGCCAATGACCCCGGAAGCACCTGCCGAGCACGCCGGAACCACCTGCTCGACTCGCCAGAAACACCTGCCGGACACGCCAAAATCACCTGCCGGGTACGCCAGAACCACCTGGCGGACACTCCGAAATCACCTGTCGCGCATGCCGGAACCACCTCTCAGACGTGCCGGAAGCACGTGCCGGACACGCCGGAACCACGTGACGGCCATGCCTGAACCACCTGCCGAGCACGCAGGAGCCACCTGTTCGACTCGCTGGAACCACCTGCCGGACAGGCCAATATCAACTGCTGGCTATGCCAGAACCACCTCGGAGACGGTCCGGAATCACCTGCCAGCCATGGCGGAACCACCTCTCAGACGTACCAGAACCACCTGCCGGAGAAGCTGGAAACACGTCCTGGACAGTCTGGAACCACCTGCCGGCCAAGCCTGAACCACCTGCCAAGCACAACGGAACAACCTGCCAGACACGCCAAAATCACCTGCGTGTTATGCCAGAACCACTTGGAGGACTCTCTGGGATGACCTGCCGGGCATGCCGGAACCACCTCTCAGACGTGCCAGAACCATGTGGCGGAGGGTCCGGAATCACCTGTTGGGCATGCGCAACCACCTCTGAGACGTACCAGAACCACATGCCGTGCCGGCTGGAACCAATTACCGGACAGACCGGAATCACCTTTCGGGCATGCCGGAACCACCTGTCAGATGTGCCAGAAACACGTGCCGGAGATGCCGGAAGCACCTGCCAAGCACGTTGGAACCACCTGCTCAACTCGCCTGAACCACCTGCCGGACATGCCAAAGTCACCTGCCGACTATGCCAGAACCACTTGGCGAACACTCCGGAATCACTTGCCGGGCATGCAGGAACCACCTCTCAGACATGCCAGAACCCCGTGCCAATGACCCCGGAAGCACCAGCCGAGCACGCCGGAACCACCTGCTCGACTCGCCAGAACCAAATGCCGATCACGCAAAAATCACCTGCCGGCTACGCCACAACCAGTTGGTGAACACTTTGGAATCACCTGCCAGGCTTGCTGGAACCACCTGCCAGTCATGCCAAAATCACCTGCCAACTACGCCAGAACCGCTTGGCGGACACTGCGGAAACACCTGTCGGGCCGGCTGGAACCACATCTCAGACGTGCCAGAAACGTGTTCATGAGATGCTGGAACCACACCCCGAACAGACGGATACCACCTGCCAGAACCGCCTGAACCACCTGCTGAGCACGCAGGAACCACCTGCTCGACTCACCGGTACCACCTCCCTGACACGCCAAAATCACCTGCTGGGTATGCCAGATCCACTTGGCGGAGACTCCGGAATCATCTGCCGGACATGCCGGAACCAGCTCCCAGACACACCAGAACCAAGTGCCGGAGACGCCGGAAGAACCTGCCGAGCATGCCGGAGCCACATGCTCGACTCGCCAGAAACACCTGCCGGACACGCCAAAATCACCTGCCGGGTATGCCAGAAGCACCTGGCAGACACTACGGAATCACCTGCCGCGCATGCCGGAACCACGTGCCAGACACGCCGCAAACACCTACCGGACAGACCGGAACCACCTGCCAAGAACACCTGAGCCACCTGTTCGACTCGCTTTAACCACCTGCCGGACAGGCCAATATCAACTGCTGGCTATGCCAGAACCACCTGGGGGACAGTCCGGGATCACCTGCCAGCCATGGCGGAACCACCTCTCAGACGTACCAGAACCACCTGCCGGAGAAGCTGGAAACACGTCCTGGAAAGACTGGAACCACGTGACGCCCATGCCTGAACCACCTGCAGAGCACCCCGGAACCACCTGCCGGACACGCCAAAATCACCTGTGGGCTATGCCAGAACCACTTGGACGACTCTCCGAAATGACCTGCCGGGCATGTTGGAACCACCTCTCAGACGTGTCAGAAGCACGTGGCGGACAGTCCGGAATCACCTGTTGGGCATACGCAACCACCTCTGACACGTACCAGAACCACGTGCCGTGCACGCCGGAACCACCTACCGGACAGACCGGAATCAACTTTTGGGCATGCCGGAACCACCAGTCAGATGTGCCAGAAACACGTGCCGGAGACGCCGGAAGCACCTGCCGAGCACGTCGCAACCACCTGCTCAACTCGCCTGAACCACCTGCCGGACACGCCAAAATCACCTGCCCGCTACACCAGCACCACTTCGGGGACAAGCCGCAATCACGTGAGGGGCATGCCGGCACAGCCTCTCAGACTGAACCTCGTGCCGGACACCACAGAACCACCTGCCGGACAGACCGGAACCACCTGCCGGACACGCCGGAACCACCGGCTCGACCCGCCGGAACGACCGCTGGACATGCAAACTCACCTGCCGGCTACGCCGGAAACACTTGGCGAACACTCCGGAATCACCTGCCGGGCATGCCGGAACCACCTCTCAGATATGCCAGAACCACGTGCCAATGACCCCGGAAGCACCTGCCGAGCACGCCGGAACCACCTGGCGGACACTCCGAAATCACCTGTCGCGCATGCCGGAACCACCTCTCAGACGTGCCGGAAGCACGTGCCAGACATGCCGGAATCGCCTACCGGACAGACTGGAACCACCTGCCGAGCACGCCGGAGCCACCTGCTCGACTCGCCAGAAACACCTGCCGGACACGCCAAAATCACCTGCAGGGTAGGCCACAACCACCTGGCGGATACTAAGGAATCACCTGCCGCGCATGCCGGAAGCACCTCTCAGACGTGCCGGAAGCACGTGCCAGACACGCCGGAAACACCTACCGGACAGACCGGAACCACCTGCCAAGAACGCCGGAGCCACCTGTGCGACTCGCTGGAACCACCTGCCGGACAGGCCAATATCAACTGCTGGCTATGCCAGAACCACCTGGGGGACAGTCCGGGATCACCTGCCAGCCATGGCGGAACCACCTCTCAGACGTACCAGAACCACCTGCCGGAGAAGCTGGAAACACGTCCTGGACAGACTGGAACCACGTGACGGCCATGCCTGAACCACCAGCGGAGCACGGCGGAACCAGCTGCCGGACACGCCGAAATCACCTGCGGGCTACGCCAGAACCACTTGGACGACTCTCTGGGATGACCTGCCGGGCATGCCGGAACCACCTCTCAGACGTGCCAGAACCATGTGGCGGACAGTCCGGAATCACCTGTTGGGCATGCGCAACCACCTCTGAGACGTACCAGAACCACATGCCGTGCAGGCTGGAACCACCTACCGGACAGACCGGAATCACCTTTCGGGCATGCCGGAACCACCTGTCAGATGTGCCAGAAACACGTGCCCGAGACGCCGGAAGAACCTGCCAAGCACGTTGGAACCACCTGCTCAACTCGCCTGAACCACCTGCCGGACATGCCAAAATCACCTGCCGACTATGCCAGAACCACTTGGCGAACACTCCGGAATCACTTGCCGGGCATGCAGGAACCACCTCTCGGACATGACAGAACCCCGTGCCAATGACCCCGGAAGCACCAGCCGAGGACGCCGGAACCACCTGCTCGACTCGCCAGAACCACCTGCCGATCACGCAAAAATCACCTGCCGGCTACGCCACAACCAGTTGGTGAACACTTTGGAATCACCTGCCAGGCTTGCTGGAACCACCTGCCAGTCATGCCAAAATCACCTGCCAACTGTGCCAGAACTGCTTGGCGGACACTGCGGAAACACCTGTCGGGCCGGCTGGAACCACATCTCAGACGTGCCAGAAACGTGTTCATGAGATGCTGGAACCACACCCCGAACAGACGGATACCACCTGCCAGAACCGCCTGAACCACCTGCCGAGCACGCCGGAACCACCTGCTCGACTCACCGGTACCACCTCCCTGACACGCCAAAATCACCTGCTGGGTATGCCAGAACCACTTGGCGGACACTCCGGAATCATCTGCCGGACATGCCGGAACCAGCTCTCAGACACACCAGAACCAAGTGCCGGAGACGCCGGAAGCACCTGCCGAGCATGCCGGAGCCACCTGCTCGACTCGCCAGAAACACCTGCCGGACAAGCCAAAATCAACTGCCGGGTATGCCAGAACCACCTGGCGGACACTACGGAATCACCTGCCGCGCATGCCGGAAGCACGTGCCAGACACACCGGAAACACCTACCGGACAGACCGGAACCACCTGCCAAGAATGCCGGAGCCACCTGTTCGACTCGCTGGAACCACCTGACGGACAGGCCAATATCAACTGCTGGCTATGCCAGAACCACCTGGGGGACAGTCCGGGATCACCTGCCAGCCATGGCGGAACCACCTCTCAGACGTACCAGAACCACCTGCCGGAGAAGCTGGAAACACGTCCTGGACAGACTGGAACCACGTGACGGCCATGCCTGAACCACCTGCCGAGCACGGCGGAACCACCTGCCGGACACGCCAAAATCACCTGCGGGCTACGCCAGAACCACTTGGACGACTCTCCGAAATGACCTGCCGGGCAGGTTGGAACCACCTCGCAGACGTGCCAGAAGCACGTGGCGGACAGTCCGGAATCACCTGTTGGGCATACGCAACCACCTCTGACACGTACCAGATCCACGTGCCTTGCACGCCGGAACCACCTACCGGACAGACCGGAATCAACTTTTGGGCATGCCGGAACCACCAGTCAGATGTGCCAGAAACACGTGCCGGAGACGCCGGAAGCACCTGCCGAGCACGTCGCAACCACCTGCTCAACTCGCCTGAACCACCTGCCGGACACGCCAAAATCACCTGCCCGCTACACCAGCACCACTTCGGGGACAAGCCGGAATCTCGTGAGGGGCATGCCGGCACAGCCTCTCAGACTGAACCTCGTGCCGGACACCACAGAACCACCTGCCGGACAGACCGGAACCACCTGCCGGACACGCCGGAACCACCGGCTCGACCCGCCGGAACGACCGCTGGACATGCAAACTCACCTGCCGGCTACGCCGGAAACACTTGGCGAACACTCCAGAATCACCTGCCGGGCATGCCGGAACCACCTCTCAGACACACCAGAACCACCTGCCGGAGACGCCGGAAGCACCTGCTGAGAATGCCGGAACTACCTGCTCGACTCGCCAGAAACCCCTGCCGGACACGCCAAAATCACCTACCGGGTACGCCAGAACCACCTGGCGGACACTCCGAAATCACGTGTCGCGCATGCTGGAACCACCTCTCAGACGTGCCGGAAGCACGTGCCGGACACGCCGGAATCACCTACCGGACAGACCGGAACCACCTGCCGAGCACGCCGGAGCCACCTGTTCGACTCGCTGGAACCACCTGCCGGACAGGCCAATATCAACTGCTGGCTATGCCAGAACCACCTGGGGGACGGTCCGGAATCACCTGCCAGCCATGGCGGAACCACCTCTCAGACGTACCAGAACCACCTGCCGGAGAAGCTGGAAACACGTCCTGGACAGTCTGGAACCACCTGCTGGCCAAGCCTGAACCACCTGCCAAGCACAACGGAACAACCTGCCAGACACGCCAAATTCACCTGCGTGTTATGCCAGAACCACCTGGAGGACTCTCTGGGATGACCTGCCGGGCATGCCGGAAACACCTCTCAGACGTGCCAGAACCATGTGGCGGACAGTCTGGAATCACCTGTTGGGCATGCGCAACCACCTCACAGACGTACCAGAACCACATGCCGTGCAGGCTGGAACCACCTACCGGACAGACCGGAATCACCTTTCGGGCATGCCGGAACCACCTGTCAGATGTGCCAGAAACACGTGCCGGAGACGCCGGAAGCACCTGCCAAGCACGTTGGAACCACCTGCTCAACTCGCCTGAACCACCTGCCGGACATGCCAAAATCACCTGCCGACTATGCCAGAACCACTTGGCGAACACTCCGGAATCACTTGCCGGGCATGCAGGAACCACCTCTCAGACATGCCAGAACCCCGTGCCAATGACCCCGGAAGCACCAGCCGAGCACACCGGAACCACCTGCTCGACTCGCCAGAACCACCTGCCGATCACGCAAAAATCACCTGCCGGCTACGCCACAACCAGTTGGTGAACACTTTGGAATCACCTGCCAGGCTTGCTGGAACCACCTGCCAGTCATTCCAAAATCACCTGCCAACTACGCCAGAACCGCTTGGCGGACACTGCGGAAACACCTGTCGGGCCGGCTGGAACCACATCTCAGACGTGCCAGAAACGTGTTCAGGAGATGCTGGAACCACACCCCGAACAGACGGATACCACCTGCCAGAACCGCCTGAACCACCTGCTGAGCACGCCGGAACCACCTGCTCGACTCACCGGTACCACCTCCCTGACACGCCAAAATCACCTGCTGGATATGTCAGAACCACTTGGCGGATTCTCCGGAATCATCTGCCGGACATGCCGGAACCAGCTCTCAGACACACCAGAACCAAGTGCCGGAGACGCCGGAAGCACCTGCCGAGCATGCCGGAGCCACCTGCTCGACTCGCCAGAAACACCTGCCGGACACGCCAAGATCACCTGCAGGGTAGGCCAGAACCACCTGGAGGACACTAAGGAATCACCTGCCGCGCATGTCGGAACCACCTCTCAGACGTGCCGGAAGCACGTGCCAGACACGCCGGAAACACCTACCGGACAGACCGGAACCACCTGCCAAGAACGCCGGAGCCACCTGTTCGACTCGCTGGAACCACCTGCCGGACAGGCCAATATCAACTGCTGGCTATGCCAGAACCACCTGGGGGACAGTCCGGGATCACCTGCCAGCCATGGCGGAACCACCTCTCAGACGTACCAGAACCACCTGCCGGAGAAGCTGGAAACACGTCCTGGACAGACTGGAACCACGTGACGGCCATGCCTGAACCACCTGCCGAGCACGGCGGAACCACCTGCCGGACACGCCAAAATCACCTGCGGGCTACGCCAGAACCACTTGGACGACTCTCCGAAATGACCTGCCGGGCATGTTGGAACCACCTCTCAGAAGTGCCAGAAGCACGTGGCGGACAGTCCGGAATCACCTGTTGGGCATATGCAACCACCTCTGACACGTACCAGAACCACGTGCCGTGCACGCCGGAACCACCTACCGGACAGACCGGAATCAACATTTGGGCATGCCGGAACCACCAGTCAGATGTGCCAGAAACACACGCCGGAGACGCCGGAAGCACCTGTCGAGCACGTCGCAACCACCTGCTCAACTCGCCTGAAGCACCTGCCGGACACGCCAAAATCACCTGCCCGCTACACCAGCACCACTTCTGGGACAAGGCGGAATCACGTGAGGGGCAGGCCGGCACAGCCTCTCAGACTGAACCTCGTGCCGGACATCACAGAACCACCTGCCAGACAGACCGGAACCACCTGCTGGACACGCCAGAACCACCGGCTCGACCCGCCGGAACGACCGCTGGACATGCAAACTCACCTGCCGGCTACGCCGGAAACACTTGGCGAACACTCCGGAATCACCTGCCGGGCATGCCGGAACCACCTCTCAGATATGCCAGAACCACGTGCCAATGACCCTGGAAGCACCTGCCGAGCACGCCGGAACCACCTGCTCGACTCGCCAGAACCACCTGCCGGACACGCAAAAATCACCTGCCGGCTACGCCACAACCAGTTGGTGAACACTTTGGAATCACCTGCCAGGCTTGCTGGAACCACCTGCCAGTCATGCCAAAATCACCTGCCAACTACGCCAGAACCGCTTGGCGGACACTGCGGAAACACCTGTCGGGCCGGCTGGAACCACATCTCAGACGTGCCAGAAACGTGTTCATGAGATGCTGGAACCACACCCCGAACAGACGGATACCACCTGCCAGAACCGCCTGAACCACCTGCCAAGCACGCCGGAACCACCTGCTCGACTCACCGGTACCACCTCCCTGACACGCCAAAATCACCTGTGGGCTATGCCAGAACCACTTGGACGACTCTCCGAAATGACCTGCCGGGCATGTTGGAACCACCTCTCAGACGTGCCAGAAGCACGTGGCGGACAGTCCGGAATCACCTGTTGGGCATACGCAACCACCTCTGACACGTACCAGAACCACGTGCCGTGCACGCCGGAACCACCTACCGGACAGACCGGAATCAACATTTGGGCATGCCGGAACCACCAGTCAGATGTGCCAGAAACACGTGCCGGAGACGCCGGAAGCACCTGCCGAGCACGTCGCAACCACCTGCTCAACTCGCCTGAACCACCTGCCGGACACGCCAAAATCACCTGCCCGCTACACCAGCACCACTTCGGGGACAAGCCGGAATCATGTGAGGGGCATGCCGGCACAGCCTCTCAGACTGAACCTCGTGCCGGACACCACAGAACCACCTGCCGGACAGACCGGAACCACCTGCCGGACACGCCGGAACCACCGGCTCGACCCGCCGGAACGACCGCTGGACATGCAAACTCACCTGCCGGCTACGCCGGAAACACTTGGCGAACACTCCGGAATCACCTGCCGGGCATGCCGGAACCACCTCTCAGATATGCCAGAACCACGTGCCAATGACCCCGGAAGCACCTGCCGAGCACGCCGGAACCACCTGCTCGACTCGCCAGAACCACCTGCCGGACACGCAAAAATCACCTGCCGGCTACGCCACAACCAGTTGGGGAACACTTCGGAATCACCTGCCGGGCTTCCTGGAACCACCTGCCGGTCATGCCAAAATCACCTGCCAATTACGCCAGTACCACTTGGCGGACACTGTGGAAACACCTGTCGGGCCGGCCGGAACCACATCTCAGACGTGCCAGAACCATGTGCATGAGATGCTGGAACCACACCCCGAACAGACGGAAAACACCTGCCAGACCCGTCTGAACAACCTGCCGAGCACGCCGGAGCCACCTGCTCGACTCGCCGGAACCACCTACCTGACATGCCCAAATCACCAGCCGGGTATGCCAGAACCACTTGGCGGACACTCCGGAATCATCTGCCGGACATGCCGGAACCAGCTCTCAGACACAGCAGAACCACGTGCCGGAGACGCCGGAAGCACCTGCCGAGCATGCCGGAGCCACCTGCTCGACTCGCCAGAAACACCTGCCGGACACGCCAAAATCACCTGCCGGGTACGCCAGAACCACCTGGCGGACACTCCGAAATCACCTGTCGCGCATGCCGGAACCACCTCTCAGACGTGCCGGAAGCACGTGCCGGACACGCCGGAACCACGTGACGGCCATGCCTGAACCACCTGCCGAGCACGCCGGAGCCACCTGTTCGACTTGCTGGAACCACCTGCCGGACAGGCCAATATCAACTGCTGGCTATGCCAGAACCACCTCGGGGACGGTCCGGAATCACCTGCCAGCCATGGCGGAACCACCTCTCAGACGTGCCAGAACCATGTGCATGAGATGCTGGAACCACACCCCGAACAGACGGAAAACACCTGCCAGACCCGTCTGAACAACCTGCCGAGCACGCCGGAGCCACCTGCTCGACTCGCCAGAAACACCTGCCGGACACGCCAAAATCACCTGCAGGGTAGGCCACAACCACCTGGCGGATACTAAGGAATCACCTGCCGCGCATGCCGGAAGCACCTCTCAGACGTGCCGGAAGCACGTGCCAGACACGCCGGAAACACCTACCGGACAGACCGGAACCACCTGCCAAGAACGCCGGAGCCACCTGTGCGACTCGCTGGAACCACCTGCCGGACAGGCCAATATCAACTGCTGGCTATGCCAGAACCACCTGGGGGACAGTCCGGGATCACCTGCCAGCCATGGCGGAACCACCTCTCAGACGTACCAGAACCACCTGCCGGAGAAGCTGGAAACACGTCCTGGACAGACTGGAACCACGTGACGGCCATGCCTGAACCACCAGCGGAGCACGGCGGAACCAGCTGCCGGACACGCCGAAATCACCTGCGGGCTACACCAGAACCACTTGGGCGACTCTCCGAAATGACCTGCCGGGCATGTTGGAACCACCACTCAGACGTGCCAGAAGCACGTGCCGGACAGTCCGGAATCACCTGTTGGGCATGCGCAACCACCTCTGAGACGTACCAGAACCACATGCCGTGCAGGCTGGAACCACCTACCGGACAGACCGGAATCACCTTTCGGGCATGCCAGAACCACCTGTCAGATGTGCCAGAAACACGTGCCGGAGACGCCGGAAGAACCTGCCAAGCACGTTGGAACCACCTGCTCAACTCGCCTGAACCACCTGCCGGACATGCCAAAATCACCTGCCGACTATGCCAGAACCACTTGGCGAACACTCCGGAATCACTTGCCGGGCATGCAGGAACCACCTCTCGGACATGCCAGAACCCCGAGCCAATGACCACGGAAGCACCAGCCGAGGACGCCGGAACCACCTGCTCGACTCGCCAGAACCACCTGCCGATCACGCAAAAATCACCTGCCGGCTACGCCACAACCAGTTGGTGAACACTTTGGAATCACCTGCCAGGCTTGCTGGAACCACCTGCCAGTCATGCCAAAATCACCTGCCAACTATGCCAGAACTGCTTGGCGGACACTGCGGAAACACCTGTCGGGCCGGCTGGAACCACATCTCAGACGTGCCAGAAACGTGTTCATGAGATGCTGGAACCACACCCCGAACAGACGGATACCACCTGCCAGAACCGCCTGAACCACCTGCCGAGCACGCCGGAACCACCTGCTTGACTCACCGGTACCACCTCCCTGACACGCCAAAATCACCTGCTGGGTATGCCAGAACCACTTGGCGGACACTCCGGAATCATCTGCCGGACATGCCGGAACCAGCTCTCAGACACACCAGAACCAAGTGCCGGAGACGCCGGAAGCACCTGCCGAGCATGCCGGAGCCACCTGCTCGACTCGCCAGAAAAACCTGCCGGACAAGCCAAAATCACCTGCCGGGTATGCCAGAACCACCTGGCGGACACTCCGAAATCACCTGTGGCGCGTGCCGGAACCACCTCTCAGACGTGCCGGAAGCACGTGCCAGAAATGCCGGAATCACCTACCGGACAGACTGGAACCACCTGCCGAGCACGCCGGAGCCACCTGTTCGACTCGCTGGAACCACCTGCCGGACACGCCGGAACCACCGGCTCGACCCGCCGGAACGACCGCTGGACATGCAAACTCACCTGCCGGCTACGCCGGAAACACTTGGCGAACACTCCGGAATCACCTGCCGGGCATGCCGGAACCACCTCTCAGATATGCCAGAACCACGTGCCAATGACCCTGGAAGCACCTGCCGAGCACGCCGGAACCACCTGCTCGACTCGCCAGAAACACCTGCCAGACACGCCAAAATCACCTGCCGGGTACGCCAGAACCACCTGGCGGACACTCCGAAATCACCTGTCGCGCATGCCGGAACCACCTCTCAGACGTGCTGGAAGCACGTGCCGGACACGCTGGAATCACCTACCGGACAGACCGGAACCACCTGCCGAGCACGCTGGAGCCACCTGTTCGACTCGCTGGAACCACCTGCCGGACAGGCCAATATCAACTGCTGGCTATGCCAGAACCACCTGGGGGACGGTCCGGAATCACCTGCAAGCCATGGCGGAACCACCTCTCAGACGTACCAGAACCACCTGCCGGAGAAGCTGGAAACACGTCCTGGACAGTCTGGAACCACCTGCCGGCCAAGCCTGAACCACCTGCCAAGCACAACGGAACAACCTGCCAGACACGCCAAAATCACCTTCGTGTTATGCCAGAACCACTTGGAGGACTCTCTGGGATGACCTGCCGGGCATGCCGGAACCACCTCTCAGACGTGCCAGAACCATGTGGCGGACAGTCCGGAATCACCTGTTGGGCATGCGCAACCACCTCTGAGACGTACCAGAACCACATGCCGTGCAGGCTGGAACCACCGACCGGACAGACCGCAATCACCTTTCGGGCATGCCGGAACCACCTGTCAGATGTGCCAGAAACACGTGCCGGAGACGCCGGAAGCACCTGCCAAGCACGTTGGAACCACCTGCTCAACTCGCCTGAACCACCTGCCAGACATGCCAAAATCACCTGCCGACTATGCCAGAACCACTTGGCGAACACTCCGGAATCACTTGCCGGGCATGCAGGAACCACCTCTCAGACATGCCAGAACCCCGTGCCAATGACCCCGGAAGCACCAGCCGAGCACGCCGGAACCACCTGCTCGACTCGCCAGAACCACCTGCCGATCACGCAAATATCACCTGCCGGATACGCCACAACCAGTTGGTGAACACTTTGGAATCACCTGCCAGGCTTGCTGGAACCACCTTCCTGTCATGCCAAAATCACCTGCCAACTACGCCAGAACCGCTTGGCGGACACTGCGGAAACACCTGTCGGGCCGGCTGGAACCACATCTCAGACGTGCCAGAAACGTGTTCATGAGATGCTGGAACCACACCCCGAACAGACGGATACCACCTGCCAGAACCGCCTGAACCACCTGCCGAGCACGCCGGAACCACCTGCTCGACTCACCGGTACCACCTCCCTGACACGACAAAATCACCTGCTGGGTATGCCAGAACCACTTGGCGGACACTCCGGAATCATCTGCCGGACATGCCGGAACCACCTCTCAGACGCACCAGAACCAAGTGCCGGAGAAGCCGGAAGCACCTGCCGAGCATGCCGGAGCCACCTGCTCGACTCGCCAGAAACACCTGCCGCACACGCCAAAATCACCTGCCGGGTATGCCAGAACCACCTGGCGGACACTACGGAATCACCTGCCGCGCATGCCGGAAGCACGTGCCAGACACACCGGAAACACCTACCGGACAGACCGGAACCACCTGCCAAGCACGCCGGAGCCACCTGTTCGACTCGCTGGAACCACCTGACGGACAGGCCAATATCAACTGCTGGCTATGCCAGAACCACCTGGGGGACAGTCCGGGATCACCTGCCAGCCATGGCGGAACCACCTCTCAGGCGTTCCAGAACCACCTGCCGGAGAAGCTGGAAACACGTCCTGGACAGTCTGGAACCACGTGACGGCCATGCCTGAACCACCTGCCGAGCACGGCGGAACCACCTGCCGGACACGCCAAAATCACCTGCGGGCTACGCCAGAACCACTTGGACGACTCTCCGAAATGACCTGCCGGGCATGTTGGAACCACCTCTCAGACGTGCCAGAAGCACGTGGCGGACAGTCCGGAATCACCTGTTGGGCATACGCAACCACCTCTGACACGTACCAGAACCACGTGCCGTGCACGCCGGAACCACCTACCGGACAGACCGGAATCAACTTTTGGGCATGCCGGAACCACCAGTCAGATGTGCCAGAAACACGTGCCGGAGACGCCGGAAGCACCTGCCGAGCACGTCGCAACCACCTGCTCAACTCGCCTGAACCACCTGCCGGACACGCCAAAATCACCTGCCCGCTACACCAGCACCACTTCGGGGACAAGCCGGAATCACGTGAGGGGCATGCCGTCACAGCCTCTCGGACCGAACATCGTGCCGGACACCACAGAACCACCTGCCGGACAGACCGGAACCACCTGCCGGACACGCCGGAACCACCGGCTCGACCCGCCGGAACAACCGCTGGACATGCAAACTCACCTGCCGGCTACGCCGGAAACACTTGGCGAACACTCCGGAATCACCTGCCGGGCATGCCGGAACCACCTCTCAGATATGCCAGAACCACGTGCCAATGACCCCGGAAGCACCTGCCGAGCACGCCGGAACCACCTGCTCGACTCGCCAGAAACACCTGCCGGACACGCCAAAATCACCTGCCGGGTACGCCAGAACCACTTGGCGGACACTCCGAAATCACCTGTCGCGCATGCCGGAACCACCTCTCAGACGTGCCGGAAGCACGTGCCGGACACGCCGGAATCACCTACCGGACAGACCGGAACCACCTGCCGAGCACGCCGGAGCCACCTGTTCGACTCGCTGGAACAACCTGCCGGACAGACCAATATCAACTGCTGGCTATGCCAGAACCACCTGGGGGACGGTCTGGAATCACCTGCAAGCCATGGCGGAACCACCTCTCAGACGTACCAGAACCACCTGCCGGAGAAGCTGGAAACACGTCCTGGACAGTCTGGAACCACCTGCCGGCCAAGCCTGAACCACCTGCCAAGCACAACGGAACAACCTGCCAGACACGCCAAAATCACCTGCGTGTTATGCCAGAACCACTTGGAGGACTCTCTGGGATGACCTGCCGGGCATGCCGGAACCACCTCTCAGACGTGCCAGAACCATGTGGCGGACAGTCCGGAATCACCTGTTGGGCATGCGCAACCACCTCTGAGACGTACCAGAACCACATGCCGTGCAGGCTGGAACCACCTACCGGACAGACCGCAATCACCTTTCGGGCATGCCGGAACCACCTGTCAGATGTGCCAGAAACACGTGCCGGAGACGCCGGAAGCACCTGCCAAGCACGTTGGAACCACCTGCTCAACTCGCCTGAACCACCTGCCAGACATGCCAAAATCACCTGCCGACTATGCCAGAACCACTTGGCGAACACTCCGGAATCACTTGCCGGGCATGCAGGAACCACCTCTCAGACATGCCAGAACCCCGTGCCAATGACCCCGGAAGCACCAGCCGAGCACGCCGGAACCACCTGCTCGACTCGCCAGAACCACCTGCCGATCACGCAAAAATCACCTGCCGGATACGCCACAACCAGTTGGTGAACACTTTGGAATCACCTGCCAGGCTTGCTGGAACCACCTTCCTGTCATGCCAAAATCACCTGCCAACTACGCCAGAACCGCTTGGCGGACACTGCGGAAACACCTGTCGGGCCGGCTGGAACCACATCTCAGACGTGCCAGAAACGTGTTCATGAGATGCTGGAACCACACCCCGAACAGACGGATACCACCTGCCAGAACCGCCTGAACCACCTGCCGAGCACGCCGGAACCACCTGCTCGACTCACCGGTACCACCTCCCTGACACGACAAACTCACCTGCTGGGTATGCCAGAACCACTTGGCGGACACTCCGGAATCATCTGCAGGACATGCCGGAACCAGCTCTCAGACGCACCAGAACCAAGTGCCGGAGAAGCCGGAAGCACCTGCCGAGCATGCCGGAGCCACCTGCTCGACTCGCCAGAACCACCTGCCGGACACGCAAAAATCACCTGCCGGCTACGCCACAACCACTTGGCGAACACTCCGGAATCACTTGCCGGGCATGCAGGAACCAGCTCTCAGACATGCCAGAACCTCGTGCCAATGACCCCGGAAGCACCAGCCGAGCAGGCCGGAACCACCTGCTCGAGTCGCCAGAACCACCTGACGATCACGCAAAAATCACCTGCTGGCTAAGCCACAACCACTTGGCGAACACTCCGGAATCACTTGCCGGGCATGCAGGAACCACCTCTCAGACATGCCAGAACCTCGTGCCAATGACCCCGGAAGCACCAGCCGAGCAGGCCGGAACCACCTGCTCGAGTCGCCAGAACCACCTGCCGATCACGCAAAAATCACCTGCTGGCTAAGCCACAACCAGTTGGGGAACACTTCGGAATCACATGCCGGGCTTGCTTGAACCACCTGCCGGTCATGCCAAAATCACTTGCCAACTACGCCAGTACCACTTGGCGGACACTGTGGAAACACCTGTCGGGCCGGCCGGAACCACATCTCAGACGTGCCAGAACAATGTGCATGAGATGCTGGAACCACACACCGAACAGACGGAAAACACCTGCCAGACCCGTCTGAACAACCTGCCGAGCACGCCGGAGCCACCTGCTCGACTCGCCGGAACCACCTACCTGACATGCCCAAATCACCAGCCGGGTATGCCAGAACCACTTGGCGGACACTCCGGAATCATCTGCCGGACATGCCGGAACCAGCTCTCAGACACACCAGAACCACGTGCCGGAGACGCCGGAAGCACCTGGCGAGCATGCCGGAGCCACCTGCTCGACTCGCCACAAACACCTGCCGGACACGCCAAAATCACCTGCCGGGTACGCCAGAACCAGCTGGCGGACACTCCGAAATCACCTGTCGCGCATGCCCCAACCACCTCTCAGACGTGCCGGAAGCACGTGACGGACACACCGGAATCACCTACCGGACAGACCGGAACCACCTGCCGAGCACGCCGGAGCCACCTGCACGACTCGCCGGAGCCACCTACCTGACATGCCCAAATCACCAGCCGGGTATGCCAGAAACACTTGGCGGACACTCTGGAATCATCTGCCGGACATGCCAGAACCAGCTCTCAGACACACCAGAACCACGTGCCGGAAACGCCGGAAACACCTGCCGAGCATGCCGGAGCCACCTGCTCGACTCGCCAGAAACACCTGCGGGACACGCCAAAATCACCTGCCGGGTAGGCCAGAACCACCTGGCGGACACTCCGAAATCACCTTTAGCGCTTGCCGGAACCACCTCTCAGACGTGCCGGAAGCACGTGCCGGGCACGCCGGAAACACCTACCGCACAGACCGGAACCACCTGCCGAGCACGCCGGAGCCACCTGTTCGACTCGCTGGAACCACCTGCCGGACAGGCCAATATCAACTGCTGGCTATGCCAGAACCACCTGGGGGACGGTCTGGAATCACCTGCCAGCCATGGCGGGACCACCTCTGAGACGTACCAGAACCACCTGCCGGACAAGCTGGAAACACGTCCTGGACAGTCTGGAACCACCTGCCGGCCAAGCCTGAACCACCTGCCAAGCACAACGGAACAACCTGCCAGACACGCCAAAATCACCTGCGTGTTATGCCAGAACCACTTGGAGGACTCTCTGGGATGACCTGCCGGGCATGCCGGAACCACCTCTCAGACGTGCCAGAACCATGTGGCGGACAGTCCGGAATCACCTGTTGGGCATGCGCAACCACCTCTGAGACGTACCAGAACCACATGCCGTGCAGGCTGGAACCACCTACCGGACAGACCAGAATCACCTTTCGGGCATGCCGGAACCACCTGTCAGATGTGCCAGAAACACGTGCCGGAGATGCCGGAAGCACCTGCCAAGCACGTTGGAACCACCTGCTCAACTCGCCTGAACCACCTGCCGGACATGCCAAAATCACCTGCCGACTATGCCAGAACCACTTGGCGAACACTCCGGAATCACTTGCCGGGCATGCAGGAACCACCTCTCAGACATGCCAGAACCCCGTGCCAATGACCCCGGAAGCACCAGCCGAGCACGCCGGAACCACCCGCTCGACTCGCCAGAACCAAATGCCGATCACGCAAAAATCACCTGCCGGCTACGCCACAACCAGTTGGTGAACACTTTGGAATCACCTGCCAGGCTTGCTGGAACCACCTGCCAGTCATGCCAAAATCACCTGCCAACTACGCTAGAACCGCTTGGCGGACACTGCGGAAACACCTGTCGGGCCGGCTGGAACCACATCTCAGACGTGCCAGAAACGTGTTCATGAGATGCTGGAACCACACGCCGAACAGACGGATACCACCTGCCAGAACCGCCTGAACCACCTGCCGAGCACGCCGGAACCACCTGCTCGACTCACCGGTACCACCTCCCTGACACGCCAAAATCACCTGCGGGCTACGCCAGAACCACTTGGACGACTCTCCGAAATTACCTGCCGGGCATGTTGGAACCACCTCTCAGACGTGCCAGAAGCACGTGGCGGACAGTCCGGAATCACCTGTTGGGCATACGCAACCACCTCTGAGACGTACCAGAACCACGTGCCGTGCACGCCGGAACCACCTACCGGACAGACCGGAATCAACTTTTGGGCATGCCGGAACCACCAGTCAGATGTGCCAGAAACACGTGCCGGAGACGCCGGAAGCACCTGCCGAGCAGGTCGCAACCACCTGCTCAACTCGCCTGAACCACCTGCCGGACACGCCAAAATCACCTGCCCGCTACACCAGCACCACTTCGAGGACAAGCCGGAATCACGTGAGGGGCGTGCCGGCCCAGCCTCTCAGACTGAACGTCGTGCCGGACACCACAGAACCACCTGCCGGACAGACCGGAACCACCTGCCGGACACGCCGGAACCACCGGCTCGACCCGCCGGATCGACCGCTGGACATGCAAAATCAACTGCCGGCTACGCCAGAAACACTTGGCGAGCACTCCGGAATCACCTGCCGGGCATGCCGGAATCACCTCTCAGATATGCCACAACCACGTGCCAATGACCCCGGAAGCACCTGCCGAGCACGCCGGAACCACCTGCTCGACTCGCCAGAACCAGCTGCCGGACACGCAGAAATCACCTGCCGGCTACACCACAACCAGTTGCGGAACACTTCGGAATCAGCTGCCGGACTTGCTGGAACCACCTGCCGGTCATGCCAAAATCACCTGCCAACTACGCTAGTACCACTTGGTGGACACTGTGGAAACACCTGTCGGGCCGGCCGGAACCACATCTCAGACGTGCCAGAACCATGTGCATGAGATGCTGGAACCACACCCCGAACAGACGGAAAACACCTGCCAGACCCGTCTGAACAACCTGCCGAGCACGCTGGAGCCACCTGCTCGACTCGCTGGAACCACCTGCCGGACAGGCCAATATCAACTGCTGGCTATGCCAGAACCACCTGGGGGACGGTCCGGAATCGCCTGCAAGCCATGGCGGAACCACCTCTCAGACGTACCAGAACCACCTGCCGGAGAAGCTGGAAACACGTCCTGGACAGTCTGGAACCACCTGCCGGCCAAGCCTGAACCACCTGCCAAGCACAACGGAACAACGTGCCAGACACGCCAAAATCACCTGCGTGTTATGCCAGAACCACTTCGAGGACTCTCTGGGATGACCTGCCGGGCACGCCAGAACCACCTCTCAGACGTGCGAGAACCATGTGGCGGACAGTCCAGAATCACCTGTTGGGCATGCGCAACCACCTCTGAGACGTACCAGAACCACATGCCGTGCAGGCTGGAACCACCTACCGGACAGACCGGAATCACCATTCGGGCATGCCAGAACCACCTGTCAGATGTGCCAGAAACACGTGCCGGAGACGCCGGAAGCACCTGCCAAGCACGTTGGAACCACCTGCTCAACTCGCCTGAACCACCTGCCGGACATGCCAAAATCACCTGCCAACTACGCCAGAACCGCTTGGCGGACACTGCGGAAACACCTGTCGGGCCGGCTGGAACCACATCTCAGACGTGCCAAAAACGTGTTCATGAGATGCTGGAACCACACCCCGAACAGACGGATACCACCTGCCAGAACCGCCTGAACCACCTGCTGAGCACGCCGGAACCACCTGCTCGACTCACCGGTACCACCTCCCTGACACGCCAAAATCACCTGCTGGGTATGCCAGAACCACTTGGCGGACACTCCGGAATCATCTGCCTGACATGCCGGAACCAGCTCTCAGACACACCAGAACCAAGTGCTGGAGACGCCGGAAGCACCTGCCGAGCATGCCGGAGCCACCTGCTCGACTCGCCAGAAACACCTGCCGGACACGCCAAAATCACCTGCCGGGTACGCCAGAACCACGTGGCGGACTCTCCGGAATCACCTGTCGGGCATGCCGGAACCAACTCTCAGACGTGCCAGAACCTCGTGCCAGTCACGCCAGAACCACCTGCCAGACAGACCGGAAACACCTGCTGGACACGCCGGAACCACCGGTTCGACTCGCCGGAACCACCACCGGACATGCAAAATGACCTGCCGGCTACGCCAGAACCACTAGGCGAACACTCCGGAATCAGCTGTCGGGCATGCCAGAACCACCTCTCAGACTTGCCAGAACCATGTTCCGGACACGCCGGTACGACCTGCCGAGTATGCCGGAACCACCTGATCCACTCCCCAGAACCACCTGCTGGACACGCCAGAATCACATGCCGACTACGCCAGAACCACTCGGCAGACACTCTGGAACCACCTGCCTGGCATGCCGGAACCAGCTCTCAGAGGTGCCAGAACCACATGACGGACACTCCGGAATCACCAGCCGGGCATGCCGGAACCATCTCTCAGACGTGCCAGAACCATGTTCCGGACACGCCGGTACCACCTGCCGAGCTCGCCGGAACCACCTGCTGGACACGCCAAAATCACCTGCCGGCTACGCCAGAACCACTCGGCAGACACTCCGGAATCACCTGCCGGGCTGCCTGGAACCACCTGCCGGTCATGCCAACATCACCTTTCAGCTACCCCAGAACCACTTGGCGGACACTCCGGAAACAACTGTCGGGCCGGCCGGAACCACCTCTCAGACGTGCCAGAACCAGGTGCCTGAGATGACGGAACCACTCCCCGAACAGACCGAAACCACCTGCCAGACCCGCCTGAACCCCCTGGCGAGCACGCCTGATCCACCTGCTCAACTAGCCGGAACCACCTTCCTGACACGCCAAAATCACCTGCCAGGTCTACCAGAACCACTTGGTGGACACTCCGGAATCGTCTGCCGGACATGCCAGAACCAGCTCTCAGACACACCAGAACCACGTGCCAGAGACGCCGGAAGCACCAGCTGAGCATGCCTGAGCCACCTGCTCGACTCGCAAGAAACACCTGTCGGACATGCCAAAATCACCTGCCGGGTTTGCCAGAACCAGCTGATCCACTCCCCAGAACCACCTAGTGGACACGCCAAAATCAACTGCCGGCTACGCCAGAACCACTCGGCAGACGCTCCGGAATCACATGCCAGGCATTCCGGAACCACCTCTCAGAGGTGCCAGAAGCAAATGCCGGACACTCCGGTATCACCTGCCGGGCATGCCGGAACCATCTCTCAGAGGTGCCAGAACCACATGCCGGACACTCCGGAATCACCTGCAGGGCATGCCGGAAGCAACTCTCAGACGTGCCAGAACCTCGTGCCGGTCATGGCAGAACCACCTGCCGGACAGACCGGAAACACCTGCTGGACACGCCGGAACCACCGGCTCGACTCGCCAGAACCACCGCCGGACATGCAAAATGACCTGCCGGCTACGCCAGAACCACTTGGCGAACACTCCGGAATCACCTGTCGGGCATGCCGGAACCATCTCTCAGACGTGCCAGAACCATGTTCCGGACATGCCGGAACCACCTGCCGAGCTCACCGGAACCAGCTGCTGGACACGCCAGAACCACTCTGCAGACACTCCGGAATCGCATGCCAGGCATTCCGGAACCACCTCTCAGAGGTGCCAGAAGCAAATGCCGGACACTCCGGTATCACCTGCCGGGCATGCCAGAACCACCTCTCAGAGGTGCCAGAACCACATGCCGGACACTCCGGAATCACCTGCCGGGCATGCCGGAACCACCTGCTGGACATGCCGGAACCACCGTCTCGACTCGCCGGAACCATTGTCGGACATGCAAAATCACCTGCCGGCTACGCCAGAACCACTTGGCAAACACTCCGGAATCAGCTGTCGGGCATGCCAGAACCACCTCTCAGACTTGTCAGAACCATGTTCCGGACTCGCCGGTACCACCTGCCGAGTATGCCGGAACCACCTGATCCACTCCCCAGAACCACCTGCTGGACACGCCAAAATCACCTGCCGGCTACCCCAGAACCACGCGGCAGACACTCCGGAATCACCTGCCGGGCTGGCTGGAACCACCTGCCGGTCACGCCAACATCACATTTCAGCTACGCCAGAACCACTTGGCGGACACTCCGGAAACACCTGCTCAACTAGCCGGAACCACCTTCCTGACACGCCAAAATCACCTGCCAGGTATACAAGAACTACTTGGTGGACACTCCGGAATCATTTGCCGGACATGCCAGAACCAGCTCTGAGACACACCAGAACCACATGCCAGAGACGCCGGAAGCACCAGCAGAGCATGCCTGAGCCACCTGCTCGACTCGCAGGAAACACCTGTCCGACATGCCAAAACCACCTGCTGGGTACGCCAGAAACACTTGGCGGACACTCCGGAATCACCTGTCGGGCATGCCAGAACCACCTCTCAGACCTGCCATAACCATGTTCTGCACACGCCGGTACCACCTGCCGAGTATGCCGGAACCAGCTGATCCACTCCCCAGAACCACCTAGTGGACACGCCAAAATCAACTGCCGGCTACGCCAGAAGCACTCGGCAGACACTCCGGAATAACATGCCAGGCATTCCGGAACCACCTCTCAGAGGTGCCAGAACCACATGCCGGACACTCTGGAATCACCTGCCTGGCATCCCGGAACCATCTCTCAGACGTGCCACAACCACGTGCCAGAGAGACCGGAAGCACCTGACGAGCTCGCCGGAACAACCTGCTGGACATGCCGGAACCACCTGCCTCACAGGCCAAAATCATATGCTGGATACGCCAAAACCACTTGGCGGACACTCCAGAATCACCTGCCGGGCATGAAAGCAGAACCTCTCAGAAGTGCCAGAAGCACGTGCTGGAAAGGCCGGAACCATCTCCCGGACAGACCGGAAACACAGGAAACACTCGCCGGAACCACCTGCTTGACTCACCGGTCCCACCTGCCGGACACACCAAAATCACCTGCCCGCTACACCAGAACCACTTGGCGGACAAGCCGGAATCACGTGAAGTGCATGGCGACACAACCTCTCAGACGTGCCAGAACCTCGTGCCGGACACACCAGAACCACCTGCTGGACAGACCGGAACCACCTGCCGGAAATGCCGGAACCACCGGCTCCACTCGCCGGAACCATTTCCGGACATGCAAATCACCTGCCGGCTACGCCAGAACCACTTGGCGAACACTCTGAAATCACCTGCCGGGCATGGCGGAACCACCTCTCAGACATGCCGGAACCACATGCCAATGACAGCGGAATCTCCTGCCGAGCACGCCAGAACCACCTGCTGGACACGCCAAAATCACCTGCCGGCTACGCCACAACCATTTGGTAACACTTTGGAATCACCTGCCGGGCTGGCTGGAACCACCTGCCGGTAACGCCAACATCACCTGCCAGCTATGCCAGAACCACTTGGCGGACACCATGGAAACACCTGTCGGGCCGGCCGGAACCACCTATCAGACGTGCCAGAACCATGTGCCTGAGATGCCGGAACCACAACCCGAACAGACCGAAACCACCTGCCAGACACGCCTGAACAACCTGCCGAGCACGCCGGAACCACCTACTCGACGCGCCGGAACCACCTATCTGACACGCCAAAATCACCTTCCGGGAATGCC
Organism: Equus caballus; assembly: GCF_041296265.1. Classification (NCBI taxonomy): domain Eukaryota; kingdom Metazoa; phylum Chordata; class Mammalia; order Perissodactyla; family Equidae; genus Equus; species Equus caballus. The sequence goes on along the minus strand of NC_091700.1, from coordinate 6,144,370 downwards.
ACAACCACTTGGTGGACACTACGGAATCATCTGCCGGACATGCCAGAACCAGCCCTCAGACACACCAGAACCACGTGCCAGACACGCCGGAAGCACCTGCTGATCATCCCTGAGCCAAATGCTCGACTTGCAAGAAATACCTGCCAGACACGCCAAAATCACCTGCCGGGTATGCAAGAACCACGTGGCGGACACTCCGGAATCACCTGCCTGGCATGCCGGAACCATCTCTCACACGTGCCAGAACCATGTTCCGGACACGCTGGTACCACCCGCCGAGCTCGCCGGAACCACCTGCTGGACACGCCAAAATCACCTGCCGGCTACGCCAGAACCACTCGGCAGACACTCCGGAATCACCTGCCGGGCTGGCTGGAACCACCTTCCGGTCACGCCAACATCACCTTTCAGCTACGCCAGAACCACTTGGCGGACACTCCGGAAACACCTCTTCGGCCGGCCGGAACCACCTCTCAGACGTGCCAGAACCATGTGCCTGAGATGCCGGAACCACTCCCCGAACAGACCGAAACCACCTGCCAGACCTGCCTGAATCCCCTGGCGAGCACGCCTGATCCACCTGCTCAGCTAGCCGGAACCACCTTCCTGACACGCCAAAATCACCTGCCAGGTATACCAGAACCACTTGGTGGACACTCCGGAATCATCTGCCGGACATGCCAGAACCAGCTCTCAGACACACCAGAACCACGTGCCAGAGACGCCGGAAGCACCAGCTGAGCATGCCTGAGCCACCTGCTCGACTCGCAAGAAACACCTGTCGGACATGCCAAAATCACCTGCAGGGTACGCCAGAAACACTTGGCGGACGCTCCGGAATCACCTGTCGGGCGTGCCGGAACCACCTCTCAGACGTGCCAGAACCATGTGCCTGAGATGCCGGAACCACTGCCCGAACAGACCGAAACCACCTGCCAGACCCGCTTGAACCCCCTGGCGAGCACGCCTGATCCACCTGCTCAACTAGCCGGAACCGCCGTCCTGACACGCCAAAATCACCTGCCGGCTACGCCACAACCATTTGGTGAACTCTTCGGAATCACCTCCCGGGCTGGCTCCAGAACCACTCGGCAGACACTCCGGAACCACCTGCCGGGCATGGCGGAATCACCTCTCAGACATGCCGGAACCTCATGCCAATGACACCGGAAGCAGCTGCCGAGCACGCCAGAACCACCTGCTCGACTCGCCAAAACCACCCGCTGGACACGCCAAAATCACCTGCGGGCTACGCCACAACCATTTGGTGAACTCTTCGGAATCGCCTGCCGGGCTTTCTGGAACCACCTGCCGGTCACGCCAACATCACCTGCCAGCTATGCCAGAACCACTTGGCGGACACCATGGAAACACCTGTCGGGCCGGCCGGAACCACTTCTCAGACGTGCCAGAACCATGTGCCTGAGATGCTGGAACCACTCCCCGAACAGACTGAAACCACCTGCCAGACCTGCCTGAACCCCCTTGCGAGCACGCCTGATCCACCTGCTCAACTAGCCGGAACCAACTTCCTGACACGCCAAAATCACCTGCCAGGTATACCAGAACCACTTGGTGGACACTCCGGAATCATCTGCCGGACATGCCAGAACCAGCTCTCAGACACACCAGAACCACGTGCCAGAGACGCCGGAAGCACCAGCTGAGCATGCCTGAGCCACCTGCTCGACTCGCAAGATACACCTGTCGGACATGCCAAAATGAGCTGCCTGGTACGCCAGAAACACTTGGCGGACGCTCCGGAATCACCTGTCGGGCGTGCCGGAACCACCTCTCAGACATGCCAGAACCATGTTCTGGACACGCCGGTAGCACCTGCCAAGTATGCCGGAACCAGCTGATCCACTCCCCAGAACCACCTAGTGGACACACCAAAATCAACTGCCGGCTACGCCAGAACCACTCGGCAGACGCTCCGGAATCACATGCCAGGCATTCCGGAACGACCTCTCAGAGGTGCCAGAACCAAATGCCGGACACTCCGGAATCACCTGCCGGGCATGCCGGAACCACCTCTCAGAGGTGCCAGAACCACATGCCGGACACTCCGGAATCACCTGCCGGGCATGCTGTAACCACGTGCTGGACAAGCCGGAACCACCTGCCGGACATGCCGGAACCACCTGCCGGACATGCCGGAACCAGTGGCTCGACTCGCCAAAACCACCTGCTGGACACGCCAAAATCACCTGCCGGGTACGCCAGAACCACTCGGCAGACACTCCGGAATCACCTGCCGGGCTTGCTGGAACCACCTGCCGGTCACGCCAACATCACCTGCCGGCTACACCAGAACCACTTTGTGGACTCTCTGGAATCACGTGCCGGGCATCATAGAACCACCTCTCAGACGTGCCGGAACAACGTGCCGGACACACCGGATACCCCTCCCCGTAAGACCGGAACCACCTCTCAGAAGTGCCAGAAGCACGTGCCGGAGACGCCGGAAGAACCTGCCTAGCACGTCGGAACCACCTGCTGAAGTCGCCTGAACCACCTGCGGGACACGCCAAAATCACCTGCCGGCTACGCCAGAACCACTCGGCAGACACTCCGGAATCACATGCCAGGCATTCCGGATCCACGTCTCAGAGGTGCCAGAACCACATGCCATACACTCTGCAGTCACCTGCCGGGCATGCCGGAACCACCTCTCAGACGTGCCAGAACCATTTGCCGGACACGCCGGAACCACCTGCGGAGTATGCCGGAAACACCTGCTCCACTCCCCAGAACCACCTGCTGGACACGCCAAAATCACCTGCCGGCTACACCAGAACCGCTCGGCAGACACTCCGGAACCACCTCCAGGACAGACGGAACCACCTGCCGGACATGCCGGAACCACCTGCTTGACTCGCCAGAACCACCTGCCGGACACGCCAGAATCACCACCCGGCTACGCTACAACCACTTGTCGGACACTCCGGAATCACCTGCCGGGCATGCTGGAACCACCTCTCAGAGGTGCCACAACCACATGCCGGAGACAGCGGAAGCACCTTCCGAGAATGCCGGAAGTGCCTGATCCACTCCCCAGAACCACCTGCCAGACACGCCAAAATCACCTGCCGGGTACGCCAGAACCACGTGGCGGACACTCCGGAATCACCTGTCGGGCATGCCGGAACCAACTCTCAGACGTGCCAGAACCTCGTGCCGGACACGCCAGAACCACCTGCCCGACAGACCGGAAACACCTGCTGGACACGCCGGAACCACCGGCTCGACTCGCCGGAACCACCGCCGGACATGCAAAATGACCTGCCGGCTATGCCAGAACCACTTGGCGAACACTCCGGAATCACCTCTAGGGCATGCCGGAACCACCTCTCAGACTTGCCGGAACCATGATCCGGACACGCCGGTACCACCTGCCGAGTATGCCGGAACACCTGATCAACTCCCCAGAACCACCTGCTGGACACGCCAGAATCACCTGCCGGCTATGCCAGAACCACTCTGCAGACACTCCGGAAACACCTGCCTGGCATGCCGGAACCATCTCTCAGACGTGCCAGAACCATGTTCCGGACACGCCGGTACCACCTGCCGAGCTCGCCGGAACCACCTGCTGGACACGCCAAATTCACCTGCCGGCTACGCCAGAAACACTCGGCAGACACTCCGGAATCACCTGCCGGGCTGGCTGGAACCACCTGCCGGTCACGCCAACATCACCTTTCAGCTACGCCAGAACCACTTGGCGGACACTCCGGAAACACCTGTCGGGCCGGCCGGAACCACCTCTCAGACGTGTTCAGAACCATGTGCCTGAGATGCCGGAACCACTCCCCGAACAGACCGAAACCACCTGCCAGACCCGCCTGAATCCCCTGGCGAGCACGCCTGATCCACCTGCTCAACTAGCCGGAACCACCTTCCTGACACGCCAAAATCACCTGCCAGGTCTACCAGAACCACTTGGTGGACACTCCGGAATCATCTTCTGGACATGCCAGAACCAGCTCTCAGACACACCAGAACCACGTGCCAGAGACGCCGGAAGCACCAGCTGAGCATGCCTGAGCCACCTGCTCGACTAGCAAGAAACACCTGTCGGACATGCAAAAATCACCAGCCGGGTACGCCAGAACCACGTGGCAGACACTTCAGTATCACCTGTCGGGCATGCCGGAACGACCTCTCAGAGGTTCCCGAACCACATGCTGGACACTCCGGAATCACCTGCCAGGCATGCCGGCACCATCTCTCAGACGTGCCAGAACCATGTTCCGGACACACCAGTACCACCTGTCGAGCTCGCCGGAACCACTTGCTGGACACGCCAAAATCACCTGCTGGCTATGCCAGAACCACTCGGAAGACACTCCGGAATCACCTGCCGGGCTTGCTGGAACCACCTGCTGGTCTCGCCAACATCACATTTCAGCTACGCCATAACCACTTGGCGGACACTCCGGAAACTCCTGTCGGGCCGGCCGGAACCACCTGTCAGACGTGCCAGAACCATGTGCCTGAGATGCCGGAACCACTCCCCGAACAGACCGAAACCACCTGCCAGACCCGCCTGAACAACCTGCCGAGCACGCCGGAACCACCTACTCGACTCGCCTGAACCACCTACCTGACACGCTAAAATCACCTGCCGGGTATGCCACAACCACTTGGTGGACACTCCGGAATCATCTGCCGGACATGCCAGAACCAGCTCTCAGACACAGCAGAACCACGTGCCAGAGACGCCGGAAGCACCAGCTGAGCATGCCTGAGCCACCTGCTCGACTCGCAAGAAACACCTGTCGGACATGCCAAAATCACCTGCCGGGTATGCCAGAAACACTTGGCGGACACTCCGGAATCACCTGTCGGGCATTCCGGAACCACCTCTCAGACTTGCCAGAACCATGTTTTGGACACTCCGGTACCACCTGCCGAGTATGCCGGAACCAGCTGATCCACTCCCCAGAACCACCTAGTGGACACGCCAAAATAAACTGCCGGCTACGCCAGAACCACTCTTCAGACACTCCGGAATCACATGCCAGGCATTCCGGAACCACCTCTCAGAGGTGCCAGAACCACATGCCGGAGACTCCGGAATCACCTGCCGGGCATGCCAGCACAGCCACTCAGAAGTTCCAGAAGCACGTGCCGGACAGGCCGGAACCATCTCCCGGACAGACCAGAAACACAGGAAACACTCGCCGGAACCACCTGCTTGACTCACCAGTACCACCTGATGGACACGCCAAAATCACCTGCCGTCTATCCCAGAATCACACGGCCGACACTCTGGAACCACCTCCAGGATAGACCGGAACCACCTGACGGACAAGCCGGAACCACCTGCTTGACTCACCAGAACCACCTGACGGACACGCCGAAATCACCAGCCGGCTACGCCACAACCACTTGTCAGACACTCCGGAATCACCTGCCGGGCATGCTGGAACCACCTCTCAGAGGTGCCAAAAACACATGCCGGAGACAGCCGAAGCACCTGCCGAGAATGCCGGAAGTTCCGGATCCACTCCACAGAACCACCTGCAGTACACGCCAAAATCACCTGCAGGCAACGCCAGAACCACTCGGCAGAAAACTCTGGAACCACCTGCAGGACAGACCGGAACCACCTGCCGGACACGCCGGGACCTCCTGCTTGACTCACCTGTCTCACCTCATGGACACGCCCAAATCACCTGCCCGCTACATCAGAACCACTTGGCGGACAAGCTGGAATCACGTGAAGGGCATGCTGACACAACCTCTCAGACGTGCCAGAACCTCGTGCTGGACACCCCAGAACCACCTGCCGTACAGACCGGAACCACCTGCCGGACACGCCGGAACCACCGGCTTGAGTCGCCGGAATCACCACCGGACATGCAAAATCACCTGCCAGCTACGCCAGAACCACGTGGCGAACACTCTGGAATCACCCGCCGGGCATGCCGCAACGACCTCTCAGACATGCCACAACCACATGCCAATGACACCGGAACCACCTGCTCGACTCGCCAGAACCACCAGCCAGACACACCAAAATCACCTGTCGGCTACGCCGCATCCAGTTGGTGAACACTTCGGAATCACCTGCCGGGCTGGCTGGAACCACCTGCCAGTCACGCCAACATCACCTGCCAGCTACGCAAGAACCACTTGGCGGACACGCCAAAATCACCTACCAGCTACGCCACAACCAGTTGGTGAACACTTCGGAATCACCTGCCGTTCTGTCTGGAACCTCCTGCCGGTCATGCCAACATCACCTGCCAGCTACGCCAGAACCACTTGGCGGACACTCCGGAAACACCTGTCGGGCCGGCCGGAACCACCTCTCAGACGTGCCAGAACCATGTGCCTGAGATGCCGGAACCACACCCCGAACAGACCGAAACCACCTGCCAGACCCGTCTGAACCACCTGCCGAGCACGCCAGATCCACCTGCTGAGCATGCCGGAACAACCTGCTCGACTCGCTGGAGCCACCTGCCGGACATGCCAAAATCAGCTGCCGGCTATGCCAGAACCACTTGCCGGACACTCCAAAATCACCTGTCTGGCGTGCCGGAACCACCTCTCATACGTACCAGAACCACGTGCAGGAGACGCCGGAAGCACCTGCCAAGCATGCCAGAACCACCTGATCCACTCCCCAGAACCACCTGCTGGACCCGCCTGAACCAAGTGCCAGCTACGCGGGAACCACTTGGCGGACACTCCGCAATCACCTGCCGTGCATGCCGGAACCACCCCTCAGACGTGCCTGAAAAACGTGCCGGACACGCCGGAACCACCTCCCGGACTAACCGGAACCACATTTCGGACATTCCTGAACCACCTTACGAGCACGCTGGAACCACCTGCTCGACTCGCTGGAACCATCTGCTGGATACACCAAAATCACCTGCCGGCTACGCCAGAACCACTTGCCGACACTCCGGAATAACCTGCCATTCATCCTGGAACCGCCCCTCAGATGTGCCAGAACCAGGTGCTGGACGCCCCAGACCACTTCCGTGAAAGACTGGAACCACCTGCTGAGCATTCTGGAAACACCTGCTCGACTCCCGGGAACCGCCACTGGGGAAACTGTCATAGAAATGCAGGTAAAACGGCCTTTCTTGCCAGCCCTTAACTCGACACTTTAGAACTTCTGCTTCTGTCACAATTGCACCTTGCCAACCCGGCTCAGACGAAATGCCTACATCTTCCCCTGAAGCAACTGGGCTGACTCCCAAATGATTGAGCGTCCACATGCTTAGGAGGCGATAGACTGCACGCCTTTTTCCAACCACCATTGTGCACTGCTGGAGAGAGTGTCGGAAAGCAGCTATGTCAGAAAGACCCCTTTGCTCTCAGCCGTGCCCTCCATTGCTCTAGACGTGGAATGCACAATGCACTGGCTCCCGCCCTCAAGGGGCGACAAGCCACAGACCACCTTGCTTCCATCTCTTTAGGAAGCTGAGAAGGAATTCGCTTGCAACAGTGATCTTACAGAGTCCAGGGAACATCTCATACAAAGGCAGCTGAAACGCCGTTTCTTTTCCGCCCTTAACTTGCCGAATTGGAACTTCTGTTTCTGCCACATTTCCACCTTGCCATCCGGGCTCCGACGAAATGCCTACATCTTCCCCTTCAGCAACGGGGACGAGGCCCATATGACTGTGCTTCCACATGCTTAAGAGGAGAGAGACAGGCTTTTTACAATCACGATTGTGCACTGGTGGAGAGAGTGTCAGAAAGCACCTATGTCAGAAAGGTCCCTTTGATCTCAGCCATGCCCTGAATTGCTGTAGAGGAGGAAGGCACAATGCACTGCCTCTGGCTCCACCCCTCAATGGCAGACGAACCACACACCTTCTTGCGTCCAGCTCTTTAGGACGCTGAGAAAGAGCTCGCATTCCATAGTGCTCTTAGAGCGTCCAGGGAACATCTCATACAAAGGCAGCTGAACGCCGTTTCTTCCAGCACTTCACTCGCCGATCTGGAACATCTGCATGTGCCACATTTCCACCTTGTCAAGCCGGCTCAGACGAAATGCCTACAACTTCCCCTTAAGCAATGAGGACGAGGCCCGAATGATTGTGGTTCCACCTGCTTAGTAGGAGAGAGACAATAGGCTGTTAACCAACCGCCCTTGAGCAATGGTTGGGGGAGTGTCAGAAAGCACCAATGTCAGAAAGGGCCCTTTGCTCTCAGCCGTGCCCTCCATTGCTCTAGAGGTGGAGGGCACAAAGCACTGCCTCCATCCTTCAATTGGAGACAAGCCATAAACTGTCTTGCCTCCAGCTCTTTAGGAAGCTGACAAACAACTCGCTTTCCACAGTCCTGTTACAGCAGACCAGGGAACTTCTCATACAAAGGCAGCTCAAATGGCATTTCTTCCCAGCCCTTCACTCGCAGCTTTAGGACTTCTGCTTCTGCCGCAATTCCACCTTGCCAACCCGGCTCAGACGAAATGACTACATCTTCCCCTGAAGCAACTGGGCTGACTCCCAAATGATTGAGCGTCCACATGCTTAGGAGGCGATAGACTGCACGCCTTTTTCCAACCACCATTGTGCACTGCTGGAGAGAGTGTCGGAAAGCAGCTATGTCAGAAAGACCCCTTTGCTCTCAGCCGTGCCCTTCATTGCTCTAGACGTGGAATGCACAATGCACTGGCTCCCGCCCTCAAGGGGTGACAAGCCACAGACCACCTTGCTTCCATCTCTTTAGGAAGCTGAGAAGGAATTCTCTTGCAACAGTGATCTTACAGAGTCCAGGGAACATCTCATACAAAGGCAGCTGAAACGCCGTTTCTTTTCCGCCCTTAACTTGCCGATTTGGAACTTCTGTTTCTGCCACATTTCCACCTTGCCATCCGTGCTCCGACGAAATGCCTACATCTTCCCCTTCAGCAACGGGGACGAGGCCCATATGACTGTGCTTCCACATGCTTAAGAGGAGAGAGACAGGCTTTTTACAATCACGATTGTGCACTGGTGGAGAGAGTGTCAGAAAGCACCTATGTCAGAAAGGTCCCTTTGATCTCAGCCATGCCCTGAATTGCTGTAGAGGAGGAAGGCACAATGCACTGCCTCTGGCTCCACCCCTCAATGGCAGACGAACCACACACCTTCTTGCGTCCAGCTCTTTAGGACGCTGAGAAAGAGCTCGCATTCCATAGTGCTCTTAGAGCGTCCAGGGAACATCTCATACAAAGGCAGCTGAACGCCGTTTCTTCCAGCACTTCACTCGCCGATCTGGAACATCTGCATGTGCCACATTTCCACCTTGTCAAGCCGGCTCAGACGAAATGCCTACAACTTCCCCTTAAGCAATGAGGACGAGGCCCGAATGATTGTGGTTCCACCTGCTTAGTAGGAGAGAGACAATAGGCTGTTAACCAACCGCCCTTGAGCAATGGTTGGGGGAGTGTCAGAAAGCACCAATGTCAGAAAGGGCCCTTTGCTCTCAGCCGTGCCCTCCATTGCTCTAGAGGTGGAGGGCACAAAGCACTGCCTCCATCCTTCAATTGGAGACAAGCCATAAACTGTCTTGCCTCCAGCTCTTTAGGAAGCTGACAAACAACTCGCTTTCCACAGTCCTGTTACAGCAGACCAGGGAACTTCTCATACAAAGGCAGCTCAAATGGCATTTCTTCCCAGCCCTTCACACGCAGCTTTAGGACTTCTGCTTCTGCCGCAATTCCACCTTGCCAACCCGGCTCAGACGAAATGACTACATCTTCCCCTGAAGCAACTGGGCTGACTCCCAAATGATTGAGCGTCCACGTGCTTAGGAGGCGATAGACTGCACGCCTTTTTCCAACCACCATTGTGCACTGCTGGAGAGAGTGTCGGAAAGCAGCTATGTCAGAAAGACCCCTTTGCTCTCAGCCGTGCCCTTCATTGCTCTAGACGTGGAATGCACAAGGCACTGGCTCCCCCCCTCAAAGGGGCGACAAGCCACAGACCATCTTCCTTCCATCTCTTTAGGAAGTTGAGGAAGAACTCGCTTTCAACAGTGCTCTTTCTGTGTGCTGGCAACATCTCATACAAAGGCAGCTGATATGCCATTTCTTTTCAGCGCTTAACTCGCAGATTTGGATCTTCTGCTCCTGCGACATTTCCACCTTGACAACCCGGCTCAGACGAAATGTCTACATCTTCCCCTTCAGCAACGGGGATGAGGCCCAGATGACTGTGCTTCCGCATGCTTAGCAGGAGCAGACAATAGGCTTTTTACAAACCGCCATTGTGCACTGGGTCAGAGAGTGTCAGAATGCACCTATGTCAGAAAGGGCCCTTTGCTCTCAGCCGTGCCCTCCATTGCTCTAGAGGTGGAAGGCACAAAGCACTGCCTCCATCCTTCAATTGGAGACAAGCCATAAACTGTCCTGCTTCCAGCTCTTTAGGAAGCTGGGAAAGCACTCGCATTCCACAGTGCTCTTACAGCGTCCTGGGAACGTCTCATACAAAGGCAGCTGAACACCATGTCTTTTCAGCCCTTAACTCACCAATCTGCAACATCTGCTTCTGCCGCATTTCCACCTTGCCAACCCGGATCAGACGAAATGCCTACATCTTCCCCTGAAGCGACTGTGCTGATTCCCAAATGATTGAGCATCCACATGCTTAGGAGGCGATAAACTGCATGCCTGTTTCCAACCACCATTTTACACTGCTTAGAGAGCGTCGGAAAGCAGCTATGTCAGAAAGGCCCCTTTGCTCTCAGCCATGCCCTCCATTGCTCTCGAGGTGCAGGGCACAAGGCTCTGGATCCACCCCTCAATGGGATACAAACCACATCATTTCCTGCTTCCAGCTCTTTAGGAACTGGAGAAAAAACTCCCTTTCCACAGTGCTCTTACAGCGTCCTGGGAAAATCTCATACAAAGGAGGCTGAACGCCGTTTCTTTTCGGCACTTCACTCGCCAGTCTGGGACATCTGCATCCTGCACGTTTCCACCTTGCCAACCCGGCTCAGACGAAATGCCTACAACTTACCCTTGAGCAATGGGGATGAGGCCCATAGGATTGTGGTTCCACATGCTGAGGAGGAGAGAGACAATAGGCTTTTAACTAACCACGAAATGCAACGGTTGGGAGAGTGTCAGAAAGCACCAATGGCAGAAAGGCCCCTTTACTCTCAGCCGCGCCCTCCATTGCTGTAGAGGTGGAAGGCACAAAGCACTGCCTCCATCCTTCAATGGGAGACAAGCCATAAACTGTCTTGCCTCCAGCTCTTTAGGAAGCTGGGAAAGAACTCGCTTTCCACAGTGCTGTTACAGCATACGAGGAAACTCTCATACAGAGGCAGCTCAAACGCCATTTCTTCCCAGTGCTTAACTGGCCGCTTTAGGACTTCCGCTTCTGCCACAGTTCCACCTTGCCAACCCGGCTCAGACGAAATGCCTACATCTTCCCCTTAAGCAACGGGGGCGAAGCCCACATGATTGTGCTGCCACATGCTTAGAAGGAGCAGACAGTAGGCTTTTTACAAACCGCCATTGTGCACTGGGTCAGAGAGTGTCTGAATGCACCTATGTCAGAAAGGGCCCTTTGCTCTCAGCCGTGCCCTCCATTGCTCTAGAGGTGGAAGGCACAAAGCACTGCCTCCATCCTTCAGTGGGAGACAAGCCATAAACTGTCTTGCCTCCAGCTCTTTAGGAAGCTGACAAACAACTCGCTTTCCACAGTCCTTTTACAGCAGACCGGGGAACTTCTCATACAAAGGCAGCTCAAATGGCATTTCTTCTCAGCCCTTAACTCGCAGCTTTAGTACTCCTGCTTCTGCCGCAATTCCACCTTGCCAACCCGGCTCAGACGAAATGCCTACATCTTCCCCTTGAGCAATGGGGATGAGGCCCATAGGATTGTGGTTCCACATGCTGAGGAGGAGAGAGACAATAGGCTTTTAACTAACCACGAAGTGCAATGGTTGGGAGAGTGTCAGAAAGCACCAATATGAGAAAGACCCCTTTACTGTCAGCTGCGCCCTCCATTGCTGTAGAGTTGTAAGGCACAAAGCACTGCCTCCCTCCTTCAACGGAAGACAAGCCATAAACTGTCTTGCCTCCAGCTCTTTAGGAAGCTGGAAAGAACTCGCTTTCCACAGTGCTCTTACAGCATACGAGGAAACTCTCATGCAGAGGCAGCTCAAACGCCATTTCTTCCCTGTGCTTAACTGGCCGCTTTAGGACTTCCGCTTCTGCAACCGTACCACCTTGCCAACCCGGCTCAGACGAAATGCCTACATCTTACCCTTAAGCAACGGGGGCGAAGCCCACATGATTGTGCTGCCACATGCTTCGCAGAAGCAGACAATGGGCTTTTTACAAACCGCCATTGTGCACTGGGTCAGAGAGTGTCAGAATGCACCTATGTCAGAAAGGGCCCTTTGCTCTCAGCCGTGCCCTCCATTGCTCTAGAGGTGGAAGGCACAAAGCACTGCCTCCATCCTTCAATTGGAGACAAGCCACAAACTGTCTTGCCTCCAGCTCTTTAGGAAGCTGACAAACAACTCGCTTTCAACAGTCCTGATACAGCAGACAGGGGAACTTCTCATACGAAGGCAGCTCAAATGGCATTTCTTCCCAGCCCTTAACTCGCAGCTTTAGGACTCCTGCTTCTGCCACAATTCCACCTTGCCAACCCGGCTCAGACGAAATGCCTAAATCTTCCCCTGAAGCAACTGGGCTGAGTCCCAAATGATTGAGCGTCCACGTGCTTAGAGGCGATAGACTGCATGCCTTTGTCCAAACACCGTTGCGCACTGCTGGAGAGAGTGTCGGAAAGCAGCTGTGTCAGAAAGACCCCTTTGTTCTCAGCCGTGCCCTTCATTGCTCTACACGTGGAATGCACAATGCACTGGCTCCCCCCCTCAAGGGGCGACAAGCCACAGACCATCTTCCTTCCATCTCTATAGGAAGCTGAGCAAGAACTCGCTTTCAACAGTGCTCTTTCTGTGTGCTGGCAACATCTCATACAAAGGCAGCTGATATGCCATTTCTTTTCAGCGCTTAACTCGCAGATTTGGAACTTCTGCTCCTGCCACATTTCCACCTTGCCAACCCGGCTCAGACGAAATGTCTACATCTTCCCCTTCAGCAACGGGGACGAGGCCCAGATGACTGTGCTTCCGCATGCTTAGCAGGAGCAGACAATAGGCTTTTTAAAACCGCCATTGTGCACTGGGTCAGAGAGTGTCAGAATGCACCTATGTCAGAAAGGGCCCTTTGCTCTCAGCCGTGCCCTCCATTGCTCTAGAGGTGGAAGGCACAAAGCACTGCCTCCATCCTTCAATTGGAGACAAGCCAGCAACTGTCCTGCTTCCAGCTCTTTAGGAAGCTGGGAAAGCACTCGCATTCCACAGTGCTCTTACAGGGACCTGGGAACGTCTCATACAAATGCAGCTGAACACCGTGTCTTTTCAGCCCTTAACTCACCAATCTGCAACATCTGCTTCTGCCGCTTTTCCACCTCCCAACCCGGCTCAGACGAAATGCCTACATCTTCCCCTCAAGCGACTGTGCTGATTCCCAAATGATTGAGCATCCACATGCTTAGGAGGCGATAAACTGCATGCCTTTTTCCAACCACCATTTTACACTGCTTAGAGAGCGTCAGAAAGCAGCTATGTCAGAAAGGCCCCTTTGCTCTCAGCCATGCCCTCCATTGCTCTAGACGTGGAATGCACAATGCACTGGCTCCCGCCCTCAAGGGGCGACAAGCCACAGACCACCTTGCTTCCATCTCTTTAGGAAGCTGAGAAGGAATTCGCTTGCAACAGTGATCTTACAGAGTCCAGGGAACATCTCATACAAAGGCAGCTGAAACGCCGTTTCTTTTCCGCCCTTAACTTGCCGATTTGGAACTTCTGTTTCTGCCACATTTCCACCTTGCCATCCGGGCTCCGACGAAATGCCTACATCTTCCCCTTCAGCAATGGGGACGAGGCCCATATGACTGTGCTTCCACATGCTTAAGAGGAGAGAGACAGGCTTTTTACAATCACGATTGTGCACTGGTGGAGAGAGTGTCAGAAAGCACCTATGTCAGAAAGGTCCCTTTGATCTCAGCCATGCCCTGAATTGCTGTAGAGGAGGAAGGCACAATGCACTGCCTCTGGCTCCACCCCTCAATGGCAGACGAACCACACACCTTCTTGCGTCCAGCTCTTTAGGACGCTGAGAAAGAACTCGCATTCCATAGTGCTCTTAGAGCGTCCAGGGAACATCTCATACAAAGGCAGCTGAACGCCGTTTCTTCCAGCACTTCACTCGCCGATCTGGAACATCTGCATGTGCCACATTTCCACCTTGTCAAGCCGGCTCAGACGAAATGCCTACAACTTCCCCTTAAGCAATGAGGACGAGGCCCGAATGATTGTGGTTCCACCTGCTTAGTAGGAGAGAGACAATAGGCTGTTAACCAACCGCCCTTGAGCAATGGTTGGGGGAGTGTCAGAAAGCACCAATGTCAGAAAGGGCCCTTTGCTCTCAGCCGTGCCCTCCATTGCTCTAGAGGTGGAGGGCACAAAGCACTGCCTCCATCCTTCAATTGGAGACAAGCCATAAACTGTCTTGCCTCCAGCTCTTTAGGAAGCTGACAAACAACTCGCTTTCCACAGTCCTGTTACAGCAGACCAGGGAACTTCTCATACAAAGGCAGCTCAAATGGCATTTCTTCCCAGCCCTTCACTCGCAGCTTTAGGACTTCTGCTTCTGCCGCAATTCCACCTTGCCAACCCGGCTCAGACGAAATGACTACATCTTCCCCTGAAGCAACTGGGCTGACTCCCAAATGATTGAGCGTCCACATGCTTAGGAGGCGATAGACTGCACGCCTTTTTCCAACCACCATTGTGCACTGCTGGAGAGAGTGTCGGAAAGCAGCTATGTCAGAAAGACCCCTTTGCTCTCAGCCGTGCCCTCCATTGCTCTAGACGTGGAATGCACAATGCACTGGCTCCCGCCCTCAAGGGGCGACAAGCCACAGACCACCTTGCTTCCATCTCTTTAGGAAGCTGAGAAGGAATTCGCTTGCAACAGTGATCTTACAGAGTCCAGGGAACATCTCATACAAAGGCAGCTGAAACGCCGTTTCTTTTCCGCCCTTAACTTGCCGATTTGGAACTTCTGTTTCTGCCACATTTCCACCTTGCCATCCGGGCTCCGACGAAATGCCTACATCTTCCCCTTCAGCAACGGGGACGAGGCCCATATGACTGTGCTTCCACATGCTTAAGAGGAGAGAGACAGGCTTTTTACAATCACGATTGTGCACTGGTGGAGAGAGTGTCAGAAAGCACCTATGTCAGAAAGGTCCCTTTGATCTCAGCCATGCCCTGAATTGCTGTAGAGGAGGAAGGCACAATGCACTGCCTCTGGCTCCACCCCTCAATGGCAGACGAACCACACACCTTCTTGCGTCCAGCTCTTTAGGACGCTGAGAAAGAGCTCGCATTCCATAGTGCTCTTAGAGCGTCCAGGGAACATCTCATACAAAGGCAGCTGAACGCCGTTTCTTCCAGCACTTCACTCGCCGATCTGGAACATCTGCATGTGCCACATTTCCACCTTGTCAAGCCGGCTCAGACGAAATGCCTACAACTTCCCCTTAAGCAATGAGGACGAGGCCCGAATGATTGTGGTTCCACCTGCTTAGTAGGAGAGAGACAATAGGCTGTTAACCAACCGCCCTTGAGCAATGGTTGGGGGAGTGTCAGAAAGCACCAATGTCAGAAAGGGCCCTTTGCTCTCAGCCGTGCCCTCCATTGCTCTAGAGGTGGAGGGCACAAAGCACTGCCTCCATCCTTCAATTGGAGACAAGCCATAAACTGTCTTGCCTCCAGCTCTTTAGGAAGCTGACAAACAACTCGCTTTCCACAGTCCTGTTACAGCAGACCAGGGAACTTCTCATACAAAGGCAGCTCAAATGGCATTTCTTCCCAGCCCTTCACTCGCAGCTTTAGGACTTCTGCTTCTGCCGCAATTCCACCTTGCCAACCCGGCTCAGACGAAATGACTACATCTTCCCCTGAAGCAACTGGGCTGACTCCCAAATGATTGAGCGTCCACATGCTTAGGAGGCGATAGACTGCACGCCTTTTTCCAACCACCATTGTGCACTGCTGGAGAGAGTGTCGGAAAGCAGCTATGTCAGAAAGACCCCTTTGCTCTCAGCCGTGCCCTCCATTGCTCTAGACGTGGAATGCACAATGCACTGGCTCCCGCCCTCAAGGGGCGACAAGCCACAGACCACCTTGCTTCCATCTCTTTAGGAAGCTGAGAAGGAATTCTCTTGCAACAGTGATCTTACAGAGTCCAGGGAACATCTCATACAAAGGCAGCTGAAACGCCGTTTCTTTTCCGCCCTTAACTTGCCGATTTGGAACTTCTGTTTCTGCCACATTTCCACCTTGCCATCCGGGCTCCGACGAAATGCCTACATCTTCCCCTTCAGCAACGGGGACGAGGCCCATATGACTGTGCTTCCACATGCTTAAGAGGAGAGAGACAGGCTTTTTACAATCACGATTGTGCACTGGTGGAGAGAGTGTCAGAAAGCACCTATGTCAGAAAGGTCCCTTTGATCTCAGCCATGCCCTGAATTGCTGTAGAGGAGGAAGGCACAATGCACTGCCTCTGGCTCCACCCCTCAATGGCAGACGAACCACACACCTTCTTGCGTCCAGCTCTTTAGGACGCTGAGAAAGAGCTCGCATTCCATAGTGCTCTTAGAGCGTCCAGGGAACATCTCATACAAAGGCAGCTGAACGCCGTTTCTTCCAGCACTTCACTCGCCGATCTGGAACATCTGCATGTGCCACATTTCCACCTTGTCAAGCCGGCTCAGACGAAATGCCTACAACTTCCCCTTAAGCAATGAGGACGAGGCCCGAATGATTGTGGTTCCACCTGCTTAGTAGGAGAGAGACAATAGGCTGTTAACCAACCGCCCTTGAGCAATGGTTGGGGGAGTGTCAGAAAGCACCAATGTCAGAAAGGGCCCTTTGCTCTCAGCCGTGCCCTCCATTGCTCTAGAGGTGGAGGGCACAAAGCACTGCCTCCATCCTTCAATTGGAGACAAGCCATAAACTGTCTTGCCTCCAGCTCTTTAGGAAGCTGACAAACAACTCGCTTTCCACAGTCCTGTTACAGCAGACCAGGGAACTTCTCATACAAAGGCAGCTCAAATGGCATTTCTTCCCAGCCCTTCACACGCAGCTTTAGGACTTCTGCTTCTGCCGCAATTCCACCTTGCCAACCCGGCTCAGACGAAATGACTACATCTTCCCCTGAAGCAACTGGGCTGACTCCCAAATGATTGAGCGTCCACGTGCTTAGGAGGCGATAGACTGCACGCCTTTTTCCAACCACCATTGTGCACTGCTGGAGAGAGTGTCGGAAAGCAGCTATGTCAGAAAGACCCCTTTGCTCTCAGCCGTGCCCTTCATTGCTCTAGACGTGGAATGCACAAGGCACTGGCTCCCCCCCTCAAAGGGGCGACAAGCCACAGACCATCTTCCTTCCATCTCTTTAGGAAGCTGAGGAAGAACTCGCTTTCAACAGTGCTCTTTCTGTGTGCTGGCAACATCTCATACAAAGGCAGCTGATATGCCATTTCTTTTCAGCGCTTAACTCGCAGATTTGGATCTTCTGCTCCTGCGACATTTCCACCTTGACAACCCGGCTCAGACGAAATGTCTACATCTTCCCCTTCAGCAACGGGGATGAGGCCCAGATGACTGTGCTTCCGCATGCTTAGCAGGAGCAGACAATAGGCTTTTTACAAACCGCCATTGTGCACTGGGTCAGAGAGTGTCAGAATGCACCTATGTCAGAAAGGGCCCTTTGCTCTCAGCCGTGCCCTCCATTGCTCTAGAGGTGGAAGGCACAAAGCACTGCCTCCATCCTTCAATTGGAGACAAGCCATAAACTGTCCTGCTTCCAGCTCTTTAGGAAGCTGGGAAAGCACTCGCATTCCACAGTGCTCTTACAGCGTCCTGGGAACGTCTCATACAAAGGCAGCTGAACACCATGCCTTTTCAGCCCTTAACTCACCAATCTGCAACATCTGCTTCTGCCGCATTTCCACCTTGCCAACCCGGATCAGACGAAATGCCTACATCTTCCCCTGAAGCGACTGTGCTGATTCCCAAATGATTGAGCATCCACATGCTTAGGAGGCGATAAACTGCATGCCTGTTTCCAACCACCATTTTACACTGCTTAGAGAGCGTCGGAAAGCAGCTATGTCAGAAAGGCCCCTTTGCTCTCAGCCATGCCCTCCATTGCTCTCGAGGTGCAGGGCACAAGGCTCTGGATCCACCCCTCAATGGGATACAAACCACATCATTTCCTGCTTCCAGCTCTTTAGGAACTGGAGAAAAAACTCCCTTTCCACAGTGCTCTTACAGCGTCCTGGGAAAATCTCATACAAAGGAGGCTGAACGCCGTTTCTTTTCGGCACTTCACTCGCCAGTCTGGGACATCTGCATCCTGCACGTTTCCACCTTGCCAACCCGGCTCAGACGAAATGCCTACAACTTACCCTTGAGCAATGGGGATGAGGCCCATAGGATTGTGGTTCCACATGCTGAGGAGGAGAGAGACAATAGGCTTTTAACTAACCACGAAATGCAACGGTTGGGAGAGTGTCAGAAAGCACCAATGGCAGAAAGGCCCCTTTACTCTCAGCCGCGCCCTCCATTGCTGTAGAGGTGGAAGGCACAAAGCACTGCCTCCATCCTTCAATGGGAGACAAGCCATAAACTGTCTTGCCTCCAGCTCTTTAGGAAGCTGGGAAAGAACTCGCTTTCCACAGTGCTGTTACAGCATACGAGGAAACTCTCATACAGAGGCAGCTCAAACGCCATTTCTTCCCAGTGCTTAACTGGCCGCTTTAGGACTTCCGCTTCTGCCACAGTTCCACCTTGCCAACCCGGCTCAGACGAAATGCCTACATCTTCCCCTTAAGCAACGGGGGTGAAGCCCACATGATTGTGCTGCCACATGCTTAGAAGGAGCAGACAGTAGGCTTTTTACAAACCGCCATTGTGCACTGGGTCAGAGAGTGTCTGAATGCACCTATGTCAGAAAGGGCCCTTTGCTCTCAGCCGTGCCCTCCATTGCTCTAGAGGTGGAAGGCACAAAGCACTGCCTCCATCCTTCAGTGGGAGACAAGCCATAAACTGTCTTGCCTCCAGCTCTTTAGGAAGCTGACAAACAACTCGCTTTCCACAGTCCTTTTACAGCAGACCGGGGAACTTCTCATACAAAGGCAGCTCAAATGGCATTTCTTCTCAGCCCTTAACTCGCAGCTTTAGTACTCCTGCTTCTGCCGCAATTCCACCTTGCCAACCCGGCTCAGACGAAATGCCTAAATCTTCCCCTGAAGCAACTGGGCTGAGTCCCAAATGATTGAGCGTCCACGTGCTTAGAGGCGATAGACTGCATGCCTTTGTCCAACCACCGTTGCGCACTGCTGGAGAGAGTGTCGGAAAGCAGCTGTGTCAGAAAGACCCCTTTGTTCTCAGCCGTGCCCTTCATTGCTCTACACGTGGAATGCACAATGCACTGGCTCCCCCCCTCAAGGGGCGACAAGCCTCAGACCATCTTCCTTCCATCTCTATAGGAAGCTGAGCAAGAACTCGCTTTCAACAGTGCTCTTTCTGTGTGCTGGCAACATCTCATACAAAGGCAGCTGATATGCCATTTCTTTTCAGCGCTTAACTCGCAGATTTGGAACTTCTGCTCCTGCCACATTTCCACCTTGCCAACCCGGCTCAGACGAAATGTCTACATCTTCCCCTTCAGCAACGGGGACGAGGCCCAGATGACTGTGCTTCTGCATGCTTAGCAGGAGCAGACAATAGGCTTTTTAAAACCGCCATTGTGCACTGGGTCAGAGAGTGTCAGAATGCACCTATGTCAGAAAGGGCCCTTTGCTCTCAGCCGTGCCCTCCATTGCTCTAGAGGTGGAAGGCACAAAGCACTGCCTCCATCCTTCAATTGGAGACAAGCCAGCAACTGTCCTGCTTCCAGCTCTTTAGGAAGCTGGGAAAGCACTCGCATTCCACAGTGCTCTTACAGGGACCTGGGAACGTCTCATACAAATGCAGCTGAACACCGTGTCTTTTCAGCCCTTAACTCACCAATCTGCAACATCTGCTTCTGCCGCTTTTCCACCTCCCAACCCGGCTCAGACGAAATGCCTACATCTTCCCCTCAAGCGACTGTGCTGATTCCCAAATGATTGAGCATCCACATGCTTAGGAGGCGATAAACTGCATGCCTTTTTCCAACCACCATTTTACACTGCTTAGAGAGCGTCAGAAAGCAGCTATGTCAGAAAGGCCCCTTTGCTCTCAGCCATGCCCTCCATTGCGCTCGACGTGCAAGGCACAAGGCACTGGTTCTGGATCCACCCCTCAATGGGAGACAAACCACATCTTGGCCTGCTTCCAGGTCTTTAGGAAGTGGAGAAGAAACTCCCTTTCCACAGTGCTCTTACAGCGTCCTGGGAACATCTCATACAAAGGAGGCTGGACGCCGTTTCTTTTCAGCACTTCACTCGCCAGTCTGGGACATCTGCATCCTGCACGTTTCCACCTTGCCAACCCGGCTCAGACGAAATGCCTACATCTTCCCCTTGAGCAATGGGGATGAGGCCCATAGGATTGTGGTTCCACATGCTGAGGAGGACAGAGACAATAGGCTTTTAACTAACCACGAAGTGCAACGGTTGGGAGAGTGTCAGAAAGCACCAATGGCAGAAAGACCCCTTTACTCTCAGCCGCGCCCTCCATTGCTGTAGAGGTTGAAGGCACAAAGCACGGCCTCCATCCTTCAATGGGAGACAAGCCATAAACTGTCTTGCCTCCAGCTCTTTAGGAAGCTGGGAAAGAACTCGCTTTCCACAGTGCTGTTACAGCATACGAGGAAACTCTCATACAGAGGCAGCTCAAACTCCATTTCTTTCCAGTGCTTAACTGGCCGCTTTAGAACTTCCGCTTCTGCCACAGTTCCACCTTGCCAACCCGGCTCAGAGGAAATGCCTTCATCTTCCCCTTAAGCAACGGGGGCGAAGCCCACATGATTGTGCTGGCACATGCTTAGCAGGAGCAGACAATAGGCTTTTTACAAACCGCCATTGTGCACTGGGTCAGACAGTGTCAGAATGCACCTATGTCAGAAAGGGCCCTTTGCTCTCAGCCGTGCCCTCCATTGCTCTAGAGGTGGAAGGCACAAAGCACTGCCTCCATCCTTCCATTGGAGACAAGCCATAAACTGTCTTGCCTCCAGCTCTTTAGGAAGCTGGGAAAGAACTCGCTTTCCACAGTGCTGTTACAGCATACGAGGAAACTCTCATACAGAGGCAGCTCAAACGCCATTTCTTCCCAGTGCTTAACTGGCCGCTTTAGGACTTCCGCTTCTGCCACAGTTCCACCTTGCCAACCCGGCTCAGACGAAATGCCTACATCTTCCCCTTAAGCAACGGGGGCGAAGCCCACATGATTGTGCTGCCACATGCTTTGCAGGAGCAGACAATAGGCTTTTTACAAACCGCAATTGTGCACTGTGTTAAAGAGTGTCAGAATGCACCTATGTCAGAAGGGGTCCTTTGCTCTCAGCCATGCCCTCCATTGCTCTAGAGTTGGAAGGCACAAAGCACTGCCTCCATCCTTCAATTGGAGACAAGCCATAAACTGTCTTGCCTCCAGCTCTTTAGGAAGCTGACAAACAACTCGCTTTCCACAGTCCTGTTACAGCAGACCGGGGAACTTCTCATACAAAGGCTCCTCAAATGGCATTTCTTCCCAGCCCTTAACTCGCAGCTTAGGACTCCTGCTTCTGCCGCAATTCCATCTTGCCAACCCGGCTCAGACGAAATGCCTACATCTTCCCCTGAAGCAACTGGGCTGAGTCCCAAATGATTGAGCGTCCACGTGCTTAGGAGGTGATAGACTGCACGCCTTTTTCCAACCACCATTGTGCACTGCTGGAGAGAGTGTCGGAAAGCAGCTATGTCAGAAAGACCCCTTTGCTCTCAGCCGTGCCCTTCATTGCTCTAGACGTGGAATGCACAACGCACTGGCTCCCCCCTCAAGGGGCGACAATCTAGAGACCATCTTCCTTACATCTCTTTAGGAAGCTGAGCAAGAACTCGCTTTCAACAGTGCTCTTTCTGTGTCCTGGCAGCATCTCATAAAAGGCAGGTGATATGCCATTTCTTTTCAGCGCTTAACTCGCAGATTTGGAACTTCTGCTCCTGCCACATTTCCACCTTGCCAACCAGGCTCAGACGAAATGTCTACATCTTCCCCTTCATCAACGGGGACGAGGCCCAGATGACTGAGCTTCCGCATGCTTAGCAGGAGCAGACAATAGGCTTTTTACAAACCGCCATTGTGCACTGGGCCAGAGAGTGTCAGAATGCACCTATGCCCGAAGGGGCTCTTGGCTCTCAGCCGTCCCCTCCATTGCTCTAGAGGTGGAAGGCACAAAGCACTGCCTCCATCCTTCAATTGGAGACAAGCCAGCAACTGTCCTGCTTCCAGCTCTTTAGGAAGCTGGGAAAGCACTCGCATTCCACAGTGCTCTTACAGGGTCCTGGGAACGTCTCATACAAAGGCAGCTGAACACCGTGTCTTTTCAGCCCTTAACTCACCAATCTGCAACATCTGCTTCTGCCGCTTTTCCACCTTCCCAACCCGGCTCACACGACATGCCTACATCTTCCCCTGAAGCGACTGTGCTGATTCCCAAATGATTGAGCATCCACATGCTTAGGAGGCGATAAACTGCATGCCTTTTTCCAACCACCATTTGACACTGCTTAGAGAGCGTCGGAAAGCAGCTATGTCAGAAAGGCCCCTTTGCTCTCAGCCATGCCCTCCATTGCTCTCGAGGAGGAAGGCACAAGGCACTGGTTCTGGATCCACCCCTCAATGGGAGACAAACCACATCTTGGCCTGCTTCCAGCTCTTTAGGAAGTGGAGAAGAAACTCCCTTTCCACAGTGCTCTTACAGCATCCTGGGAACATCTCATACAAAGGAGGCTGAACGCCGTTTAGTTTCAGCACTTCTCTCGCCAGTCTGGGACATCTGCATCCTGCACGTTTCCACCTTGGCAACCCGGCTCAGACGAAATGCCTACATCTTCCCCTTGAGCAATGGGGATGAGGCCCATAGGATTGTGGTTCCACATGCTGAGGAGGACAGAGACAATAGGCTTTTAACTAACCACGAAGTGCAACGGTTGGGAGAGTGTCAGAAAGCACCAATGGCAGAAAGACCCCTTTACTCTCAGCCACGCCCTCCATTGCTGTAGACATGGAAGGCACAAAGCACGGCCTCCATCCTTCAATGGGAGACAAGCCATAAACTGTCTTGCCTCCAGCTCTTTAGGAAGCTGGGAAAGAACTCGCTTTCCACAGTGCTGTTACAGCATACGAGGAAACTCTCATACAGAGGCAGCTCAAACTCCATTTCTTTCCAGTGCTTAACTGGCCGCTTTAGAACTTCCGCTTCTGCCACAGTTCCACCTTGCCAACCCGGCTCAGAGGAAATGCCTTCATCTTCCCCTTAAGCAACGGGGGCGAAGCCCACATGATTGTGCTGCCACATGCTTAGCAGGAGCAGACAATAGGCTTTTTACAAACCGCCATTGTGCACTGGGTCAGACAGTGTCAGAATGCACCTATGTCAGAAAGGGCCCTTTGCTCTCAGCCGTGCCCTCCATTGCTCTAGAGGTGGAAGGCACAAAGCACTGCCTCCATCCTTCAATTGGAGACAAGCCATAAACTGTCTTGCCTCCAGCTCTTTAGGAAGCTGGGAAAGAACTCGCTTTCCACAGTGCTGTTACAGCATACGAGGAAACGCTCATACAGAGGCAGCTCAAACGCCATTTCTTTGCAGTGCTTAACTGGCCGCTTTAGGACTTCCGCTCCTGCCACAGTTCCACCTTGCCAACCAGGCTCAGACGAAATGCCTACATCTTCCCCTTAAGCAACGGGGGCGAAGCCCACATGATTGTGCTGCCACATGCTTTGCAGGAGCAGACAATAGGCTTTTTACAAACCGCAATTGTGCACTGTGTTAAAGAGTGTCAGAATGCACCTATGTCAGAAGGGGTCCTTTGCTCTCAGCCATGCCCTCCATTGCTCTAGAGGTGGAAGGCACAAAGCACTGCCTCCATCCTTCAATTGGAGACAAGCCATAAACTCTCTTGACTCCAGCTCTTTAGGAAGCTGACAAACAACTCGCTTTCCACAGTCCTGTTACAGCAGACCGGGGAACTTCTTATACAAAGGCTCCTCAAATGGCATTTCTTCCCAGCCCTTAACTCGCAGCTTAGGACTCCTGCTTCTTCCGCAATTCCATCTTGCCAACCCGGCTCAGACGAAATGCCTACATCTTCCCCTAAAGCAACTGGGCTGAGTCCCAAATGATTGAGCATCCACGTGCTTAGGAGGCGATAGACTGCACGCCTTTTTCCAACCACCATTGCGCACTGCTGGAGAGAGTGTCGGAAAGCAGCTATGTCAGAAAGGCCCCTTTGCTCTCAGCCATGCCCTCCATTGCTCTCGAGGTGCAGGGCACAAGGCTCTGGATCCACCCCTCAATGGGATACAAACCACATCATTTCCTGCTTCCAGCTCTTTAGGAACTGGAGAAAAAACTCCCTTTCCACAGTGCTCTTACAGCGTCCTGGGAAAATCTCATACAAAGGAGGCTGAACGCCGTTTCTTTTCGGCACTTCACTCGCCAGTCTGGGACATCTGCATCCTGCACGTTTCCACCTTGCCAACCCGGCTCAGACGAAATGCCTACAACTTACCCTTGAGCAATGGGGATGAGGCCCATAGGATTGTGGTTCCACATGCTGAGGAGGAGAGAGACAATAGGCTTTTAACTAACCACGAAATGCAACGGTTGGGAGAGTGTCAGAAAGCACCAATGGCAGAAAGGCCCCTTTACTCTCAGCCGCGCCCTCCATTGCTGTAGAGGTGGAAGGCACAAAGCACTGCCTCCATCCTTCAATGGGAGACAAGCCATAAACTGTCTTGCCTCCAGCTCTTTAGGAAGCTGGGAAAGAACTCGCTTTCCACAGTGCTGTTACAGCATACGAGGAAACTCTCATACAGAGGCAGCTCAAACGCCATTTCTTCCCAGTGCTTAACTGGCCGCTTTAGGACTTCCGCTTCTGCCACAGTTCCACCTTGCCAACCCGGCTCAGACGAAATGCCTACATCTTCCCCTTAAGCAACGGGGGCGAAGCCCACATGATTGTGCTGCCACATGCTTAGAAGGAGCAGACAGTAGGCTTTTTACAAACCGCCATTGTGCACTGGGTCAGAGAGTGTCTGAATGCACCTATGTCAGAAAGGGCCCTTTGCTCTCAGCCGTGCCCTCCATTGCTCTAGAGGTGGAAGGCACAAAGCATTGCCTCCATCCTTCAGTGGGAGACAAGCCATAAACTGTCTTGCCTCCAGCTCTTTAGGAAGCTGACAAACAACTCGCTTTCCACAGTCCTTTTACAGCAGACCGGGGAACTTCTCATACAAAGGCAGCTCAAATGGCATTTCTTCTCAGCCCTTAACTCGCAGCTTTAGTACTCCTGCTTCTGCCGCAATTCCACCTTGCCAACCCGGCTCAGACGAAATGCCTAAATCTTCCCCTGAAGCAACTGGGCTGAGTCCCAAATGATTGAGCGTCCACGTGCTTAGAGGCGATAGACTGCATGCCTTTGTCCAACCACCGTTGCGCACTGCTGGAGAGAGTGTCGGAAAGCAGCTGTGTCAGAAAGACCCCTTTGTTCTCAGCCGTGCCCTTCATTGCTCTACACGTGGAATGCACAATGCACTGGCTCCCCCCCTCAAGGGGCGACAAGCCACAGACCATCTTCCTTCCATCTCTATAGGAAGCTGAGCAAGAACTCGCTTTCAACAGTGCTCTTTCTGTGTGCTGGCAACATCTCATACAAAGGCAGCTGATATGCCATTTCTTTTCAGCGCTTAACTCGCAGATTTGGAACTTCTGCTCCTGCCACATTTCCACCTTGCCAACCCGGCTCAGACGAAATGTCTACATCTTCCCCTTCAGCAACGGGGACGAGGCCCAGATGACTGTGCTTCCACATGCTTAGCAGGAGCAGACAATAGGCTTTTTAAAACCGCCATTGTGCACTGGGTCAGAGAGTGTCAGAATGCACCTATGTCAGAAAGGGCCCTTTGCTCTCAGCCGTGCCCTCCATTGCTCTAGAGGTGGAAGGCACAAAGCACTGCCTCCATCCTTCAATTGGAGACAAGCCAGCAACTGTCCTGCTTCCAGCTCTTTAGGAAGCTGGGAAAGCACTCGCATTCCACAGTGCTCTTACAGGGACCTGGGAACGTCTCATACAAATGCAGCTGAACACCGTGTCTTTTCAGCCCTTAACTCACCAATCTGCAACATCTGCTTCTGCCGCTTTTCCACCTCCCAACCCGGCTCAGACGAAATGCCTACATCTTCCCCTCAAGCGACTGTGCTGATTCCCAAATGATTGAGCATCCACATGCTTAGGAGGCGATAAACTGCATGCCTTTTTCCAACCACCATTTTACACTGCTTAGAGAGCGTCAGAAAGCAGCTATGTCAGAAAGGCCCCTTTGCTCTCAGCCATGCCCTCCATTGCGCTCGACGTGCAAGGCACAAGGCACTGGTTCTGGATCCACCCCTCAATGGGAGACAAACCACATCTTGGCCTGCTTCCAGGTCTTTAGGAAGTGGAGAAGAAACTCCCTTTCCACAGTGCTCTTACAGCCTCCTGGGAACATCTCATACAAAGGAGGCTGGACGCCGTTTCTTTTCAGCACTTCACTCGCCAGTCTGGGACATCTGCATCCTGCACGTTTCCACCTTGCCAACCCGGCTCAGACGAAATGCCTACATCTTCCCCTTGAGCAATGGGGATGAGGCCCATAGGATTGTGGTTCCACATGCTGAGGAGGACAGAGACAATAGGCTTTTAACTAACCACGAAGTGCAACGGTTGGGAGAGTGTCAGAAAGCACCAATGGCAGAAAGACCCCTTTACTCTCAGCCGCGCCCTCCATTGCTGTAGAGGTTGAAGGCACAAAGCACGGCCTCCATCCTTCAATGGGAGACAAGCCATAAACTGTCTTGCCTCCAGCTCTTTAGGAAGCTGGGAAAGAACTCGCTTTCCACAGTGCTGTTACAGCATACGAGGAAACTCTCATACAGAGGCAGCTCAAACTCCATTTCTTTCCAGTGCTTAACTGGCCGCTTTAGAACTTCCGCTTCTGCCACAGTTCCACCTTGCCAACCCGGCTCAGAGGAAATGCCTTCATCTTCCCCTTAAGCAACGGGGGCGAAGCCCACATGATTGTGCTGGCAC
Source organism: Equus caballus (assembly GCF_041296265.1). Classification (NCBI taxonomy): domain Eukaryota; kingdom Metazoa; phylum Chordata; class Mammalia; order Perissodactyla; family Equidae; genus Equus; species Equus caballus. The sequence continues at coordinate 6,116,990 of NC_091700.1, read as the reverse complement.
ATGCTTAGCAGGAGCAGACAATAGGCTTTTTACAAACCGCCATTGTGCACTGGGTCAGACAGTGTCAGAATGCACCTATGTCAGAAAGGGCCCTTTGCTCTCAGCCGTGCCCTCCATTGCTCTAGAGGTGGAAGGCACAAAGCACTGCCTCCATCCTTCCATTGGAGACAAGCCATAAACTGTCTTGCCTCCAGCTCTTTAGGAAGCTGGGAAAGAACTCGCTTTCCACAGTGCTGTTACAGCATACGAGGAAACTCTCATACAGAGGCAGCTCAAACGCCATTTCTTCCCAGTGCTTAACTGGCCGCTTTAGGACTTCCGCTTCTGCCACAGTTCCACCTTGCCAACCCGGCTCAGACGAAATGCCTACATCTTCCCCTTAAGCAACGGGGGCGAAGCCCACATGATTGTGCTGCCACATGCTTTGCAGGAGCAGACAATAGGCTTTTTACAAACCGCAATTGTGCACTGTGTTAAAGAGTGTCAGAATGCACCTATGTCAGAAGGGGTCCTTTGCTCTCAGCCATGCCCTCCATTGCTCTAGAGTTGGAAGGCACAAAGCACTGCCTCCATCCTTCAATTGGAGACAAGCCATAAACTGTCTTGCCTCCAGCTCTTTAGGAAGCTGACAGACAACTCGCTTTCCACAGTCCTGTTACAGCAGACCGGAGAAATTCTCATACAAAGGCAGCTCAAATGGCATTTCTTCCCAGCCCTTAACTCGCAGCTTAGGACTCCAGTTTCTGCCGCAATTCCACCTTGCCAACCCGGCTCCGACGAAATGCCTACATCTTCCCCTGAAGCAAATGGTCTGAGTCCCAAATGATTGAGCTTCCACGTGCTTAGGAGGAGATAGACTGCACGCCTTTTTCCAACCACAATTGCGCACTGCTGGAGAGAGTGTCGGAAAGCAGCTATGTCAGAAAGACCCCTTTGCTCTCAGCCGTGCCCTTCATTGCTCTAGACGTGGAATGCACAAGGCACTGGCTCCCCCCCTCAAGGGGCGACAAGACACAGACCATCTTCCTTCCATCTCTTTAGGAAGCTGAGCAAGAACTCGCTTTCAACAGTGCTCTTTCTGTGTCCTGGCAACATCTCATACAAAGGCAGCTGATATGCCATTTCTTTTCAGCACTTAACTCGCAGATTTGGAACTTCTGCTCCTGTCACATTTCCACCTTGCCAACCCGGCTCAGACGAAATGTCTACATCTTCTACTTAAGCAACGGGGACGAGGCCCAGATGACTGTGCTTCCGCATGCTTAGCAGGAGCAAACAATAGGCTTTTTACAAACAGCCATTGTGCACTGGGTCAGAGAGTGTCGCAATGCACCTATGTCAGAAAGGGCCCTTTGCTCTCAGCTGTGCCCTCCATTGCTCTAGAGGTGGAAGGCACAAAGCACTGCCTCCATCCTTCAATTGGAGACAAGCCAGCAACTGTCCTGCTTCCAGCTCTTTAGGAAGCTGGGAAAGCACTCGCATTCCACAGTGCTCTTACAGCGTCCTGGGAACGTCTCATACAAAGGCAGCTGAACACCGTGTCTTTTCAGCCCTTAACTCACCAATCTGCAACATCTGCTTCTGCCGCTTTTCCACCTTCCCAACCCGGCTCAGACGAAATGCCTACATCTTCCCCTGAAGCGACTGTGCTGATTCCCAAATGATTGAGCATCCACATGCTTAGGTGGCGATAAACTGCATGCATTTTTCCAACCACCATTTTACACTGCTTGGAGAGCGTCGGAAAGCAGCTATGTCAGAAAGGCCCCTTTGCTCTCAGCCATGCCCTCCATTGCTCTCGAGGTGGAAGGCACAAGGCACTGGTTCTGGATCCACCCCTCAATGGGAGACAAACCACATCTTGGCCTACTTCCAGCTCTTTAGGAAGTGGAGAAAAAACTCCCTTTCCACAGTGCTCTTACAGCGTCCTGGGAACATCTCATACAAAGGAGGCTGAACGTCGTTTCTTTTCAGCACTTCACCCGCCAGTCTGGGACATCTGCATGCTGCACATTTCCACCTTGCCAACCCGGCTCAGGCGAAATGCCTACATCTTCCCCTTGAGCAATTGGGATGAGGCCCATAGGATTGTGGTTCCACATGCTGAGGAGGAGAGAGACAGTAGGCTTTTAACTAACCACGAAGTGCAACGGTTGGGAGATTGTCAGAAATCACCAATGGCAGAAACACCCCTTTACTCTCAGCCGCGCCCTCCATTGCTGTAGAGGTGGAAGGCACAAAGCACTGCCTCCATCGTTCAATGGGAGACAAGCCATAAACTGTCTTGCCTCCAGCTCTTTAGGAAGCTGAGAAAGAACTCGCTTTCCACAGTGCTGTTACAGCATACGAGGAAACTCTCATACAGTGGCAGCTCAAACGCCATTTCTTCCCAGTGCTTAACTGGCCGCTTTAGGACTTCCGCTTCTGCCACAGTTCCACTTTGCCAACCCGGCTCAGACGAAATGCCTACATCTTCCCCTTAAGCAACGGGGGCGAAGCCCACATGATTGTGCTTCCACATGCTTAGCAGGAGCAGACAATAGGCTTTTTACAAACTGCCATTGTGCACTGGGTCAGAGAGTGTCAGAATGCACCTATGTCAGAAAGGGCCCTTTGCTCTCAGCCGTGCCCTCCATTGCTCTAGATGTGGAAGGCACAAAGCACTGCCTCCATCCTTCAATTGGAGACAAGCCATAAACTGTCTTGCCTCCAGCTCTTTAGGAAGCTGACAAACAACTCGCTTTCCACAGTCCTTTTACAGCAGACCGGGGAACTTCTCATACAAAGGCAGCTCAAATGGCATTTCTTCTCAGCCCTTAACTCGCAGCTTTAGGACTCCTGCTTCTGCCGCAATTCCACCTTGCCAACCCGGCTCAGACGAAATGCCTAAATCTTCCCCTGAAGCAACTGGGCTGAGTCCCAAATGATTGAGCGTCCACGTGCTTAGAGGCGATAGACTGCATGCCTTATGCCTTTTTCCAACCACCATTGCGCACTGCTGGAGAGAGTGTCGGAAAGCAGCTGTGTCAGAAAGTCCCCTTTGTTCTCAGCCGTGCCCTTCATTGCTCTACACGTGGAATGCACAATGCACTGGCTCCACCCCTCAAGGGGCGACAAGCCACAGACCATCTTCCTTCCATCTCTTTAGGAAGCTGAGCAAGAACTCGCTTTCAACAGTGCTCTTTCTGTGTGCTGGCAACATCTCATACAAAGGCAGCTGATATGCCATTTCTTTTCAGCGCTTAACTCGCAGATTTGGAACTTCTGCTCCTGCCACATTTCCACCTTGCCAACCCGGCTCAGACGAAATGTCTACATCTTCCCCTTCAGCAACGGGGACGAGGCCCAGATGACTCTGCTTCCGCATGCTTAGCAGGAGCAGACAATAGGCTTTTTAAAACCGCCATTGTGCACTGCGTCAGAGAGTGTCAGAATACACCTATGTCAGAAAGGGCCCTTTGCTCTCAGCCGTGCCCTCCATTGCTCTAGATGTGGAAGGCACAAAGCACTGCCTCCATCCTTCAATTGGAGACAAGCCAGCAACTGTCCTGCTTCCAGCTCTTTAGGAAGCTGGGAAAGCACTCGCATTCCACAGTGCTCTTACAGCGTCCTGGGAACGTCTCATACAAAGGCAGCTGAACACCGTGTCTTTTAAGCCCTTAACTCACCAATCTGCAACATCTGCTTCTGCCGCTTTTCCACCTTCCAAACCCGGCTCAGACGAAATGCCTACATCTTCCCCTCAAGCGACTGTGCTGATTCCCAAATGATTGAGCATCCACATGCTTAGGAGGTGATAAACTGCAAGCCTTTTTCCAACCACCATTTTACACTGCTTAGAGAGCGTCGGAAAGCTGCTATGTCAGAAAGGCCCCTTTGCTCTCAGCCATGCCCTCCATTGCGCTCGAGGTGCAAGGCACAAGGCACTGGTTCTGGATCCACCCCTCAATGGGAGACAAACCACATCTTGGCCTGCTTCCAGATCTTTAGGAAGTTGAGAAGAAACTCCCTTTCCACAGTGCTCTTACAGCGTCCTGGGAACATCTCATACAAAGGAGGCTGAACGCCGTTTCTTTTCAGCACTTCACTCGCCAGTCTGGGACAACTGCATGCTGCACGTTTCCACCTTGCCAACCCGGCTCAGGCGAAATGCCTACATCTTCCCCTTGAGCAATGGGGATGAGGCCCATAGGATTGTGGTTCCACATGCTGAGGAGGAGAGAGACAGTAGGCTTTTAACTAACCACGAAATGCAACGGTTGGGAGATTGTCAGAAAGCACCAATGGCAGAAACACCCCTTTACTCTGAGCCGCGCGCTATATTGCTGTAGAGGTGGAAGGCACAAAGCACTGCCTCCATCCTTCAATGGGAGACAAGCCATAAACTGTCTTGCCTCCAGCTCTTTAGGAAGCTGGGAAAGAACTCGCTTTCCACAGTGCTGTTACAGCATACGAGGAAACTCTCATACAGAGGCAGCTCAAACTCCATTTCTTTCCAGTGCTTAACTGGCCGCTTTAGAACTTCCGCTTCTGCCACAGTTCCACCTTGCCAACCCGGCTCAGACGAAATGCCTTCATCTTCCCCTTAAGCAACGGGGGCGAAGCCCACAGGATTGTGCTGGCACATGCTTAGCAGGAGCAGACAATAGGCTTTTTACAAACCGCCATTGTGCACTGGGTCAGACAGTGTCAGAATGCACCTATGTCAGAAAGGGCCCTTTGCTCTCAGCCGTGCCCTCCATTGCTCTAGAGGTGGAAGGCACAAAGCACTGCCTCCATCCTTCAATTGGAGACAAGCCATAAACTGTCTTGCCTCCAGCTCTTTAGGAAGCTGGGAAAGAACTCGCTTTCCACAGTGCTGTTACAGCATACGAGGAAACTCTCATACAGAGGCAGCTCAAACGCCATTTCTTCCCAGTGCTTAACTGGCCGCTTTAGGACTTCCGCTTCTGCCACAGTTCCACCTTGCCAACCCGGCTCAGACGAAATGCCTACATCTTCCCCTTAAGCAACGGGGGCGAAGCCCACATGATTGTGCTGCCACATGCTTTGCAGGAGCAGACAATAGGCTTTTTAAAAACCGCAATTGTGCACTGTGTTAAAGAGTGTCAGAATGCACCTATGTCAGAAGGGGTCCTTTGCTCTCAGCCATGCCCTCCATTGCTCTAGAGTTGGAAGGCACAAAGCACTGCCTCCATCCTTCAATTGGAGACAAGCCATAAACTGTCTTGCCTCCAGCTCTTTAGGAAGCTGACAAACAACTCGCTTTCCACAGTCCTGTTACAGCAGACCAGGGAACTTCTCATACAAAGGCTCCTCAAATGGCATTTCTTCCCAGCCCTTAACTCGCAGCTTAGGACTCCTGCTTCTGCCGCAATTCCATCTTGCAAACCCGGCTCAGACGAAATGCCTACATCTTCCCCTGAAGCAACTGGGCTGAGTCCCAAATGATTGAGCGTCCACGTGCTTAGGAGGTGATAGACTGCACGCCTTTTTCCAACCACCATTGTGCACTGCTGGAGAGAGTGTCGGAAAGCAGCTATGTCAGAAAGACCCCTTTGCTCTCAGCCGTGCCCTTCATTGCTCTAGACGTGGAATGCACAACGCACTGGCTCCCTCCTCAAGGGGCGACAATCTAGAGACCATCTTCCTTACATCTCTTTAGGAAGCTGAGCAAGAACTCGCTTTCAACAGTGCTCTTTCTGTGTCCTGGCAGCATCTCATAAAAGGCAGGTGATATGCCATTTCTTTTCAGCGCTTAACTCGCAGATTTGGAACTTCTGCTCCTGCCACATTTCCACCTTGCCAACCAGGCTCAGACGAAATGTCTACATCTTCCCCTTCATCAACGGGGACGAGGCCCAGATGACTGAGCTTCCGCATGCTTAGCAGGAGCAGACAATAGGCTTTTTACAAACCGCCATTGTGCACTGGGCCAGAGAGTGTCAGAATGCACCTATGCCAGAAGGGGCTCTTGGCTCTCAGCCGTCCCCTCCATTGCTCTAGAGGTGGAAGGCACAAAGCACTGCCTCCATCCTTCAATTGGAGACAAGCCAGCAACTGTCCTGCTTCCAGCTCTTTAGGAAGCTGGGAAAGCACTCGCATTCCACAGTGCTCTTACAGGGTCCTGGGAACGTCTCATACAAAGGCAGCTGAACACCGTGTCTTTTCAGCCCTTAACTCACCAATCTGCAACATCTGCTTCTGCCGCTTTTCCACCTTCCCAACCCGGCTCACACGACATGCCTACATCTTCCCCTGAAGCGACTGTGCTGATTCCCAAATGATTGAGCATCCACATGCTTAGGAGGCGATAAACTGCATGCCTTTTTCCAACCACCATTTGACACTGCTTAGAGAGCGTCGGAAAGCAGCTATGTCAGAAAGGCCCCTTTGCTCTCAGCCATGCCCTCCATTGCTCTCGAGGAGGAAGGCACAAGGCACTGGTTCTGGATCCACCCCTCAATGGGAGACAAACCACATCTTGGCCTGCTTCCAGCTCTTTAGGAAGTGGAGAAGAAACTCCCTTTCCACAGTGCTCTTACAGCATCCTGGGAACATCTCATACAAAGGAGGCTGAACGCCGTTTCTTTTCAGCACTTCTCTCGCCAGTCTGGGACATCTGCATCCTGCACGTTTCCACCTTGGCAACCCGGCTCAGACGAAATGCCTACATCTTCCCCTTGAGCAATGGGGATGAGGCCCATAGGATTGTGGTTCCACATGCTGAGGAGGACAGAGACAATAGGCTTTTAACTAACCACGAAGTGCAACGGTTGGGAGAGTGTCAGAAAGCACCAATGGCAGAAAGACCCCTTTACTCTCAGCCACGCCCTCCATTGCTGTAGACGTGGAAGGCACAAAGCACGGCCTCCATCCTTCAATGGGAGACAAGCCATAAACTGTCTTGCCTCCAGCTCTTTAGGAAGCTGGGAAAGAACTCGCTTTCCACAGTGCTGTTACAGCATACGAGGAAACTCTCATACAGAGGCAGCTCAAACTCCGTTTCTTTCCAGTGCTTAACTGGCCGCTTTAGAACTTCCGCTTCTGCCACAGTTCCACCTTGCCAACCCGGCTCAGAGGAAATGCCTTCATCTTCCCCTTAAGCAACGGGGGCGAAGCCCACATGATTGTGCTGCCACATGCTTAGCAGGAGCAGACAATAGGCTTTTTACAAACCGCCATTGTGCACTGGGTCAGACAGTGTCAGAATGCACCTATGTCAGAAAGGGCCCTTTGCTCTCAGCCGTGCCCTCCATTGCTCTAGAGGTGGAAGGCACAAAGCACTGCCTCCATCCTTCAATTGGAGACAAGCCATAAACTGTCTTGCCTCCAGCTCTTTAGGAAGCTGGGAAAGAACTCGCTTTCCACAGTGCTGTTACAGCATACGAGGAAACGCTCATACAGAGGCAGCTCAAACGCCATTTCTTTGCAGTGCTTAACTGGCTGCTTTAGGACTTCCGCTTCTGCCACAGTTCCACCTTGCCAACCAGGCTCAGACGAAATGCCTACATCTTCCCCTTAAGCAACGGGGGCGAAGCCCACATGATTGTGCTGCCACATGCTTTGCAGGAGCAGACAATAGGCTTTTTAAAAACCGCAATTGTGCACTGTGTTAAAGAGTGTCAGAATGCACCTATGTCAGAAGGGGTCCTTTGCTCTCAGCCATGCCCTCCATTGCTCTAGAGGTGGAAGGCACAAAGCACTGCCTCCATCCTTCAATTGGAGACAAGCCATAAACTGTCTTGCCTCCAGCTCTTTAGGAAGCTGACAAACAACTCGCTTTCCACAGTCCTGTTACAGCAGACCGGGGAACTTCTCATACAAAGGCTCCTCAAATGGCATTTCTTCCCAGCCCTTAACTCGCAGCTTAGGACTCCTGCTTCTGCCGCAATTCCATCTTGCCAACCCGGCTCAGACGAAATGCCTACATCTTCCCCTGAAGCAACTGGGCTGAGTCCCAAATGATTGAGCATCCACGTGCTTAGGAGGCGATAGACTGCACGCCTTTTTCCAACCACCATTGCGCACTGCTGGAGAGAGTGTCGGAAAGCAGCTATGTCAGAAAGACCCCTTTGCTCTCAGCCGTGCCCTTCATTGCTCTAGACGTGGAATGCACAATGCACTGGCTCACCCCTCAAGGGGCGACAATCCAGATAGCATCTTCCTTCCATCTCTTTAGGAAGCTGAGCAAGAACTCGCTTTCAACAGTGCTCTTTCTGTGTCCTGGCAGCATCTCATACAAAGGCAGCTGATATGCCATTTCTTTTCAGCGCTTAACTCGCAGATTTGGAACTTCTGCTCCTGCCACATTTACACCTGGCCAACCCGGCTCAGACGAAATGTCTACATCTTCCCCTTCATCAACGGGGACGAGGCCCAGATGACTGTGCTTCCGCATGCTTAGCAGGAGCAGACAATAGGCTTTTTACAAACCGCCATTGTGCACTTGGCCAGAGAGTGTCAGAATACACCTATGTCAGAAAGGGCCCTTTGCTCTCAGCCGTGCCCTCCATTGCCCTAGAGGTGGAAGACTCAAAGCACTGCCTCCATCCTTCAATTGGAGACAAGCCAGCAACTGTTCTGCTTCCAGCTCTTTAGGAAGCTGGGAAAGCACTCGCATTCCACAGTGCTCTTACAGCATCAGGGAACGTCTCATACAAATGCAGCTGAACACCGTGTCTTTTCAGCCCTTAACTCACCAATCTGCAACATCTGCTTCTGCTGCATTTCCAACTTGCCAACCCGGCTCAGACGAAATGCCTAGCTCTTCCCCTCAAGCGACTGTGCTGATTCCCAAATGATTGAGCATCCACATGCTTAGGAGGCGATAAACTGCATGCCTTTTTCCAACCACCATTTGACACTGCTTAGAGAGCGTCGGAAAGCAGCTATGTCAGAAAGGCCCCTTTGCTCTCAACCAGGCCCTCCATTGCTCTCGACGTGGAAGGCACAAGGCACTGGTTCTGGATCCACCCCTCAATGGGAGACAAACCACATCTTGGCCTGCTTCCAGCTCTTTAGGAAGTGGAGAAAAAACTCCCTTTCCACAGTGCTCTTACAGCGTCCTGGGAACATCTCATACAAAGGAGTCTGAATGCCGTTTCTTTTCAGCACTTCACTCGCCAGTCTGGGACATCTGCATCCTGCACGTTTCCACCTTGGCAACCCGGCTCAGACGAAATGCCTACATCTTCCCCTTGAGCAATGGGGATGAGGCCCATAGGATTGTGTTTCCACATGCTGAGGAGGAGAGAGACAATAGGCTTTTAACTAACCACGAAGTGCAACGGTTGGGAGAGTGTCAGAAAGCACCAATGGCAGAAAGACCCCTTTACTCTGAGCCGCGCCCTCCATTGCTGTAGAGGTGGAAGGCACAAAGCACTGTCTCCATCCTTCAATGGGAGACAAGCCATAAACTGTCTTGCCTCCAGCTCTTTAGGAAGCTGGGAAAGAACTCGCTTTCCACAGGGCTGTTACAGCATACGAGGAAACTCTCATACAGAGGCAGCTCAAACGCCATTTCTTCCCAGTGCTTAACTGGCCGCTTTAGGACTTCCGCTTCTGCCACAGTTCCACCTTGCCAACCCGGCTCAGACGAAATGCCTACATATTCCCCTTAAGCAACGGGGGCGAAGCCCACATGATTGTGCTGCCACATGCTTAGCAGGAGCAGACAATAGGCTTTTTACAAACCGCCATTGTGCACTGGGTCAGACAGTGTCAGAATGCACCTATGTCAGAAAGGGCCCTTTGCTCTCAGCCGTGCCCTCCATTGCTCTAGAGGTGGAAGGCACAAAGCACTGCCTCCATCCTTCAATTGGAGACAAGCCATAAACTGTCTTGCCTCCATCTCTTTAGGAAGCTGGGAAAGAACTTGCTTTCCACAGTGCTGTTACAGCATACGAGGAAACGCTCATACAGAGGCAGCTCAAACGCCATTTCTTTCCAGTGCTTAACTGGCCGCTTTAGGACTTCCGCTCCTGCCACAGTTCCACCTTGCCAACCAGGCTCAGACGAAATGCCTACATCTTCCCCTTAAGCAACGGGGGCGAAGCCCACATGATTGTGCTGCCACATGCTTTGCAGGAGCAGACAATAGGCTTTTTAAAAACCGCAATTGTGCACTGTGTTAAAGAGTGTCAGAATGCACCTATGTCAGAAGGGGTCCTTTGCTCTCAGCCATGCCCTCCATTGCTCTAGAGGTGGAAGGCACAAAGCACTGCCTCCATCCTTCAATTGGAGACAAGCCATAAACTGTCTTGCCTCCAGCTCTTTAGGAAGCTGACAAACAACTCGCTTTCCACAGTCCTGTTACAGCAGACCGGGGAACTTCTCATACAAAGGCTCCTCAAATGGCATTTCTTCCCAGCCCTTAACTCGCAGCTTAGGACTCCTGCTTCTGCCGCAATTCCATCTTGCCAACCCGGCCCAGACGAAATGCCTACATCTTCCCCTGAAGCAACTGGGCTGAGTCCCAAATGATTGAGCATCCACGTGCTTAGGAGGCGATAGACTGCACGCCTTTTTCCAACCACCATTGCGCACTGCTGGAGAGAGTGTCGGAAAGCAGCTATGTCAGAAAGACCCCTTTGCTCTCAGCCGTGCCCTTCATTGCTCTAGACGTGGAATGCACAATGCACTGGCTCACCCCTCAAGGGGCGACAATCCAGATAGCATCTTCCTTCCATCTCTTTAGGAAGCTGAGCAAGAACTCGCTTTCAACAGTGCTCTTTCTGTGTCCTGGCAGCATCTCATACAAAGGCAGCTGATATGCCATTTCTTTTCAGCGCTTAACTCGCAGATTTGGAACTTCTGCTCCTGTCACATTTACACCTGGCCAACCCGGCTCAGACGAAATGTCTACATCTTCCCCTTCATCAACGGGGACGAGGCCCAGATGACTGTGCTTCCGCATGCTTAGCAGGAGCAGACAATAGGCTTTTTACAAACCGCCATTGTGCACTTGGCCAGAGAGTGTCAGAATGCACCTATGTCAGAAAGGGCCCTTTGCTCTCAGCCGTGCCCTCCATTGCTCTAGAGGTGGAAGGCACAAAGCACTGCCTCCATCCTTCAATTGGAGACAAGCCAGCAACTGTTTTGCTTCCAGCTCTTTAGGAAGCTGGGAAAGCACTCGCATTCCACAGTGCTCTCACAGCATCAGGGAACGTCTCATACAAATGCAGCTGAACACCGTGTCTTTTCAGCCCTTAACTCACCAATCTGCAACATCTGCTTCTGCTGCATGTCCAACTTGCCAACCCGGCTCAGACGAAATGCCTAGCTCTTCCCCTCAAGCGACTGTGCTGATTCCCAAATGATTGAGCATCCACATGCTTAGGAGGCGATAAACTGCATGCCTTTTTCCAACCACTATTTGACACTGCTTAGAGAGCGTCGGAAAGCAGCTATGTCAGAAAGGCCCCTTTGCTCTCAGCCATGCCCTCCATTGCTCTCGAGGAGGAAGGCACAAGGCACTGGTTCTGGATCCACCCCTCAATGGGAGACAAACCACATCTTGGCCTGCTTCCAGCTCTTTAGGAAGTGGAGAAAAAACTCCCTTTCCACAGTGCTCTTACAGCGTCCTGGGAACATCTCATACAAAGGAGGCTGAACGTCGTTTCTTTTCAGCACTTCACCCGCCAGTCTGGGACATCTGCATGCTGCACATTTCCACCTTGCCAACCCGGCTCAGGCGAAATGCCTACATCTTCCCCTTGAGCAATTGGGATGAGGCCCATAGGATTGTGGTTCCACATGCTGAGGAGGAGAGAGACAGTAGGCTTTTAACTAACCACGAAGTGCAACGGTTGGGAGATTGTCACAAAGCACCAATGGCAGAAACACCCCTTTACTCTCAGCCGCGCCCTCCATTGCTGTAGAGGTGGAAGGCACAAAGCACTGCCTCCATCCTTCAATGGGAGACAAGCCATAAACTGTCTTGCCTCCAGCTCTTTAGGAAGCTGAGAAAGAACTCGCTTTCCACAGTGCTGTTACAGCATACGAGGAAACTCTCATACAGTGGCAGCTCAAACGCCATTTCTTCCCAGTGCTTAACTGGCCGCTTTAGGACTTCCGCTTCTGCCACAGTTCCACTTTGCCAACCCGGCTCAGACGAAATGCCTACATCTTCCCCTTAAGCAACGGGGGCGAAGCCCACATGATTGTGCTGCCACATGCTTAGCAGGAGCAGACAATAGGCTTTTTACAAACTGCCATTGTGCACTGGGTCAGAGAGTGTCAGAATGCACCTATGTCAGAAAGGGCCCTTTGCTCTCAGCCGTGCCCTCCATTGCTCTAGATGTGGAAGGCACAAAGCACTGCCTCCATCCTTCAATTGGAGACAAGCCATAAACTCTCTTGCCTCCAGCTCTTTAGGAAGCTGACAAACAACTCGCTTTCCACAGTCCTTTTACAGCAGACCGGGGAACTTCTCATACAAAGGCAGCTCAAATGGCATTTCTTCTCAGCCCTTAACTCGCAGCTTTAGTACTCCTGCTTCTGCCGCAATTCCACCTTGCCAACCCGGCTCAGACGAAATGCCTAAATCTTCCCCTGAAGCAACTGCGCTGAGTCCCAAATGATTGAGCGTCCACGTGCTTAGAGGCGATAGACTGCATGCCTTTTTCCAACCACCATTGCGCACTGCTGGAGAGAGTGTCGGAAAGCAGCTGTGTCAGAAAGACCCCTTTGTTCTCAGCCGTGCCCTTCATTGCTCTACACGTGGAATGCACAATGCACTGGCTCCCCCCCTCAAGGGGCGACAAGCCACAGACCATCTTCCTTCCATCTCTTTAGGAAGCTGAGCAAGAACTCGCTTTCAACAGTGCTCTTTCTGTGTGCTGGCAACATCTCATACAAAGGCAGCTGATATGCCATTTCTTTTCAGCGCTTAACTCGCAGATTTGGAACTTCTGCTCCTGCCACATTTCCACCTTGCCAACCCGGCTCAGACGAAATGTCTACATCTTCCCCTTCAGCAACGGGGACGAGGCCCAGATGACTCTGCTTCCGCATGCTTAGCAGGAGCAGACAATAGGCTTTTTAAAACCGCCATTGTGCACTGGGTCAGAGAGTGTCAGAATACACCTATGTCAGAAAGGGCCCTTTGCTCTCAGCCGTGCCCTCCATTGCTCTAGATGTGGAAGGCACAAAGCACTGCCTCCATCCTTCAATTGGAGACAAGCCATAAACTGTCTTGCCTCCAGCTCTTTAGGAAGCTGGGAAAGCACTCGCATTCCACAGTGCTCTTACAGCGTCCTGGGAACGTCTCATACAAAGGCAGCTGAACACCGTGTCTTTTAAGCCCTTAACTCACCATTCTGCAACATCTGCTTCTGCCGCTTTTCCACCTTCCAAACCCGGCTCAGACGAAATGCCTACATCTTCCCCTCAAGCGACTGTGCTGATTCCCAAATGATTGAGCATCCACATGCTTAGGAGGTGATAAACTGCAAGCCTTTTTCCAACCACCATTTTACACTGCTTAGAGAGCGTCGGAAAGCTGCTATGTCAGAAAGGCCCCTTTGCTCTCAGCCATGCCCTCCATTGCGCTCGAGGTGCAAGGCACAAGGCACTGGTTCTGGATCCACCCCTCAATGGGAGACAAACCACATCTTGGCCTGCTTCCAGATCTTTAGGAAGTTGAGAAGAAACTCCCTTTCCACAGTGCTCTTACAGCGTCCTGGGAACATCTCATACAAAGGAGGCTGAACGCCGTTTCTTTTCAGCACTTCACTCGCCAGTCTGGGACAACTGCATGCTGCACGTTTCCACCTTGCCAACCCGGCTCAGGCGAAATGCCTACATCTTCCCCTTGAGCAATGGGGATGAGGCCCATAGGATTGTGGTTCCACATGCTGAGGAGGAGAGAGACAGTAGGCTTTTAACTAACCACGAAGTGCAACGGTTGGGAGATTGTCAGAAAGCACCAATGGCAGAAACACCCCTTTACTCTGAGCCGCGCGCTATATTGCTGTAGAGGTGGAAGGCACAAAGCACTGCCTCCATCCTTCAATGGGAGACAAGCCATAAACTGTCTTGCCTCCAGCTCTTTAGGAAGCTGGGAAAGAACTCGCTTTCCACAGTGCTGTTACAGCATACGAGGAAACTCTCATACAGAGGCAGCTCAAACTCCATTTCTTTCCAGTGCTTAACTGGCCGCTTTAGAACTTCCGCTTCTGCCACAGTTCCACCTTGCCAACCCGGCTCAGACGAAATGCCTTCATCTTCCCCTTAAGCAACGGGGGCGAAGCCCACAGGATTGTGCTGGCACATGCTTAGCAGGAGCAGACAATAGGCTTTTTACAAACCGCCATTGTGCACTGGGTCAGACAGTGTCAGAATGCACCTATGTCAGAAAGGGCCCTTTGCTCTCAGCCGTGCCCTCCATTGCTCTAGAGGTGGAAGGCACAAAGCACTGCCTCCATCCTTCAATTGGAGACAAGCCATAAACTGTCTTGCCTCCAGCTCTTTAGGAAGCTGGGAAAGAACTCGCTTTCCACAGTGCTGTTACAGCATACGAGGAAACTCTCATACAGAGGCAGCTCAAACGCCATTTCTTCCCAGTGCTTAACTGGCCGCTTTAGGACTTCCGCTTCTGCCACACTTCCACCTTGCCAACCCGGCTCAGACGAAATGCCTACATCTTCCCCTTAAGCAACGGGGGCGAAGCCCACATGATTGTGCTGCCACATGCTTTGCAGGAGCAGACAATAGGCTTTTTACAAACCGCAATTGTGCACTGTGTTAAAGAGTGTCAGAATGCACCTATGTCAGAAGGGGTCCTTTGCTCTCAGCCATGCCCTCCATTGCTCTAGAGTTGGAAGGCACAAAGCACTGCCTCCATCCTTCAATTGGAGACAAGCCATAAACTGTCTTGCCTCCAGCTCTTTAGGAAGCTGACAAACAACTCGCTTTCCACAGTCCTGTTACAGCAGACCGGGGAACTTCTCATACAAAGGCTCCTCAAATGGCATTTCTTCCCAGCCCTTAACTCGCAGCTTAGGACTCCTGCTTCTGCCGCAATTCCATCTTGCAAACCCGGCTCAGACGAAATGCCTACATCTTCCCCTGAAGCAACTGGGCTGAGTCCCAAATGATTGAGCGTCCACGTGCTTAGGAGGTGATAGACTGCACGCCTTTTTCCAACCACCATTGTGCACTGCTGGAGAGAGTGTCGGAAAGCAGCTATGTCAGAAAGACCCCTTTGCTCTCAGCCGTGCCCTTCATTGCTCTAGACGTGGAATGCACAACGCACTGGCTCCCTCCTCAAGGGGCGACAATCTAGAGACCATCTTCCTTACATCTCTTTAGGAAGCTGAGCAAGAACTCGCTTTCAACAGTGCTCTTTCTGTGTCCTGGCAGCATCTCATAAAAGGCAGCTGATATGCCATTTCTTTTCAGCGCTTAACTCGCAGATTTGGAACTTCTGCTCCTGCCACATTTCCACCTTGCCAACCAGGCTCAGACGAAATGTCTACATCTTCCCCTTCATCAACGGGGACGAGGCCCAGATGACTGTGCTTCCGCATGCTTAGCAGGAGCAGACAATAGGCTTTTTACAAACCGCCATTGTGCACTGGGTCAGAGAGTGTCACAATGCACCTATGCCAGAAGGGGCTCTTGGCTCTCAGCCGTCCCCTCCATTGCTCTAGAGGTGGAAGGCACAAAGCACTGCCTCCATCCTTCAATTGGAGACAAGCCAGCAACTGTCCTGCTTCCAGCTCTTTAGGAAGCTGGGAAAGCACTCGCATTCCACAGTGCTCTTACAGGGTCCTGGGAACGTCTCATACAAAGGCAGCTGAACACCGTGTCTTTTCAGCCCTTAACTCACCAATCTGCAACATCTGCTTCTGCCGCTTTTCCACCTTCCCAACCCGGCTCACACGACATGCCTACATCTTCCCCTGAAGCGACTGTGCTGATTCCCAAATGATTGAGCATCCACATGCTTAGGAGGCGATAAACTGCATGCCTTTTTCCAACCACCATTTGACACTGCTTAGAGAGCGTCGGAAAGCAGCTATGTCAGAAAGGCCCCTTTGCTCTCAGCCATGCCCTCCATTGCTCTCGAGGAGGAAGGCACAAGGCACTGGTTCTGGATCCACCCCTCAATGGGAGACAAACCACATCTTGGCCTGCTTCCAGCTCTTTAGGAAGTGGAGAAGAAACTCCCTTTCCACAGTGCTCTTACAGCATCCTGGGAACATCTCATACAAAGGAGGCTGAACGCCGTTTCTTTTCAGCACTTCTCTCGCCAGTCTGGGACATCTGCATCCTGCACGTTTCCACCTTGGCAACCCGGCTCAGACGAAATGCCTACATCTTCCCCTTGAGCAATGGGGATGAGGCCCATAGGATTGTGGTTCCACATGCTGAGGAGGACAGAGACAATAGGCTTTTAACTAACCACGAAGTGCAACGGTTGGGAGAGTGTCAGAAAGCACCAATGGCAGAAAGACCCCTTTACTCTCAGCCACGCCCTCCATTGCTGTAGACGTGGAAGGCACAAAGCACTGCCTCCATCCTTCAATGGGAGACAAGCCATAAACTGTCTTGCCTCCAGCTCTTTAGGAAGCTGGGAAAGAACTCGCTTTCCACAGTGCTGTTACAGCATACGAGGAAACTCTCATACAGAGGCAGCTCAAACTCCATTTCTTTCCAGTGCTTAACTGGCCGCTTTAGAACTTCCGCTTCTGCCACAGTTCCACCTTGCCAACCCGGCTCAGACGAAATGCCTACATATTCCCCTTAAGCAATGGGGGCGAAGCCCACATGATTGTGCTGCCACATGCTTAGCAGGAGCAGACAATAGGCTTTTTACAAACCGCCATTGTGCACTGGGTCAGACAGTGTCAGAATGCACCTATGTCAGAAAGGGCCCTTTGCTCTCAGCCGTGCCCTCCATTGCTCTAGAGGTGGAAGGCACAAAGCACTGCCTCCATCCTTCAATTGGAGACAAGCCATAAACTGTCTTGCCTCCAGCTCTTTAGGAAGCTGGGAAAGAACTCGCTTTCCACAGTGCTGTTACAGCATACGAGGAAACGCTCATACAGAGGCAGCTCAAACGCCATTTCTTTGCAGTGCTTAACTGGCCGCTTTAGGACTTCCGCTCCTGCCACAGTTCCACCTTGCCAACCAGGCTCAGACGAAATGCCTACATCTTCCCCTTAAGCAACGGGGGCGAAGCCCACATGATTGTGCTGCCACATGCTTTGCAGGAGCAGACAATAGGCTTTTTACAAACCGCAATTGTGCACTGTGTTAAAGAGTGTCAGAATGCACCTATGTCAGAAGGGGTCCTTTGCTCTCAGCCATGCCCTCCATTGCTCTAGAGGTGGAAGGCACAAAGCACTGCCTCCATCCTTCAATTGGAGACAAGCCATAAACTGTCTTGCCTCCAGCTCTTTAGGAAGCTGACAAACAACTCGCTTTCCACAGTCCTGTTACAGCAGACCGGGGAACTTCTCATACAAAGGCTCCTCAAATGGCATTTCTTCCCAGCCCTTAACTCGCAGCTTAGGACTCCTGCTTCTGCCGCAATTCCATCTTGCCAACCCGGCCCAGACGAAATGCCTACATCTTCCCCTGAAGCAACTGGGCTGAGTCCCAAATGATTGAGCATCCACGTGCTTAGGAGGCGATAGACTGCACGCCTTTTTCCAACCACCATTGCGCACTGCTGGAGAGAGTGTCGGAAAGCAGCTATGTCAGAAAGACCCCTTTGCTCTCAGCCGTGCCCTTCATTGCTCTAGACGTGGAATGCACAAGGCACTGGCTCCCCCCCTCAAGGGGCGACAAGACACAGACCATCTTCCTTCCATCTCTTTAGGAAGCTGAGCAAGAACTCGCTTTCAACAGTGCTCTTTCTGTGTCCTGGCAACATCTCATACAAAGGCAGCTGATATGCCGTTTCTTTTCAGCACTTAACTCGCAGATTTGGAACTTCTGCTCCTGTCACATTTCCACCTTGCCAACCCGGCTCAGACGAAATGTCTACATCTTCTACTTAAGCAACGGGGACGAGGCCCAGATGACTGTGCTTCCGCATGCTTAGCAGGAGCAGACAATAGGCTTTTTACAAACAGCCATTGTGCACTGGGTCAGAGAGTGTCACAATGCACCTATGTCAGAAAGGGCCCTTTGCTCTCAGCTGTGCCCTCCATTGCTCTAGAGGTGGAAGGCACAAAGCACTGCCTCCATCCTTCAATTGGAGACAAGCCAGCAACTGTCCTGCTTCCAGCTCTTTAGGAAGCTGGGAAAGCACTCGCATTCCACAGTGCTCTTACAGCGTCCTGGGAACGTCTCATACAAAGGCAGCTGAACACCGTGTCTTTTCAGCCCTTAACTCACCAATCTGCAACATCTGCTTCTGCCGCTTTTCCACCTTCCCAACCCGGCTCAGACGAAATGCCTACATCTTCCCCTGAAGCGACTGTGCTGATTCCCAAATGATTGAGCATCCACATGCTTAGGTGGCGATAAACTGCATGCCTTTTTCCAACCACCATTTTACACTGCTTGGAGAGCGTCGGAAAGCAGCTATGTCAGAAAGGCCCCTTTGCTCTCAGCCATGCCCTCCATTGCTCTCGACGTGGAAGGCACAAGGCACTGGTTCTGGATCCACCCCTCAATGGGAGACAAACCACATCTTGGCCTACTTCCAGCTCTTTAGGAAGTGGAGAAAAAACTCCCTTTCCACAGTGCTCTTACAGCGTCCTGGGAACATCTCATACAAAGGAGGCTGAACGTCGTTTCTTTTCAGCACTTCACCCGCCAGTCTGGGACATCTGCATGCTGCACGTTTCCACCTTGCCAACCCGGCTCAGGCGAAATGCCTACATCTTCCCCTTGAGCAATGGGGATGAGGCCCATAGGATTGTGGTTCCACATGCTGAGGAGGAGAGAGACAGTAGGCTTTTAACTAACCACGAAGTGCAACGGTTGGGAGATTGTCAGAAATCACCAATGGCAGAAACACCCCTTTACTCTCAGCCGCGCCCTCCATTGCTGTAGAGGTGGAAGGCACAAAGCACTGCCTCCATCCTTCAATGGGAGACAAGCCATAAACTGTCTTGCCTCCAGCTCTTTAGGAAGCTGAGAAAGAACTCGCTTTCCACAGTGCTGTTACAGCATACGAGGAAACTCTCATACAGTGGCAGCTCAAACGCCATTTCTTCCCAGTGCTTAACTGGCCGCTTTAGGACTTCCGCTTCTGCCACAGTTCCACTTTGCCAACCCGGCTCAGACGAAATGCCTACATCTTCCCCTTAAGCAACGGGGGCGAAGCCCACATGACTGTGCTTCCACATGCTTAGCAGGAGCAGACAATAGGCTTTTTACAAACTGCCATTGTGCACTGGGTCAGAGAGTGTCAGAATGCACCTATGTCAGAAAGGGCCCTTTGCTCTCAGCCGTGCCCTCCATTGCTCTAGATGTGGAAGGCACAAAGCACTGCCTCCATCCTTCAATGGGAGACAAGCCATAAACTGTCTTGCCTCCAGCTCTTTAGGAAGCTGACAAACAACTCGCTTTCCACAGTCCTTTTACAGCAGACCGGGGAACTTCTCATACAAAGGCAGCTCAAATGGCATTTCTTCTCAGCCCTTAACTCGCAGCTTTAGTACTCCTGCTTCTGCCGCAATTCCACCTTGCCAACCCGGCTCAGACGAAATGCCTAAATCTTCCCCTGAAGCAACTGGGCTGAGTCCCAAATGATTGAGCGTCCACGTGCTTAGAGGCGATAGACTGCATGCCTTTTTCCAACCACCATTGCGCACTGCTGGAGAGAGTGTCGGAAAGCAGCTGTGTCAGAAAGACCCCTTTGTTCTCAGCCGTGCCCTTCATTGCTCTACACGTGGAATGCACAATGCACTGGCTCCCCCCCTCAAGGGGCGACAAGCCACAGACCATCTTCCTTCCATCTCTTTAGGAAGCTGAGCAAGAACTCGCTTTCAACAGTGCTCTTTCTGTGTGCTGGCAACATCTCATACAAAGGCAGCTGATATGCCATTTCTTTTCAGCGCTTAACTCGCAGATTTGGAACTTCTGCTCCTGCCACATTTCCACCTTGCCAACCCGGCTCAGACGAAATGTCTACATCTTCCCCTTCAGCAACGGGGACGAGGCCCAGATGACTCTGCTTCCGCATGCTTAGCAGGAGCAGACAATAGGCTTTTTAAAACCGCCATTGTGCACTGGGTCAGAGAGTGTCAGAATACACCTATGTCAGAAAGGGCCCTTTGCTCTCAGCCGTGCCCTCCATTGCTCTAGATGTGGAAGGCACAAAGCACTGCCTCCATCCTTCAATTGGAGACAAGCCAGCAACTGTCCTGCTTCCAGCTCTTTAGGAAGCTGGGAAAGCACTCGCATTCCACAGTGCTCTTACAGCGTCCTGGGAACGTCTCATACAAAGGCAGCTGAACACCGTGTCTTTAAAGCCCTTAACTCACCAATCTGCAACATCTGCTTCTGCCGCTTTTCCACCTTCCAAACCCGGCTCAGACGAAATGCCTACATCTTCCCCTCAAGCGACTGTGCTGATTCCCAAATGATTGAGCATCCACATGCTTAGGAGGTGATAAACTGCAAGCCTTTTTCCAACCACCATTTTACACTGCTTAGAGAGCGTCGGAAAGCTGCTATGTCAGAAAGGCCCCTTTGCTCTCAGCCATGCCCTCCATTGCGCTCGAGGTGCAAGGCACAAGGCACTGGTTCTGGATCCACCCCTCAATGGGAGACAAACCACATCTTGGCCTGCTTCCAGATCTTTAGGAAGTTGAGAAGAAACTCCCTTTCCACAGTGCTCTTACAGCGTCCTGGGAACATCTCATACAAAGGAGGCTGAACGCCGTTTCTTTTCAGCACTTCACTCGCCAGTCTGGGACAACTGCATGCTGCACGTTTCCACCTTGCCAACCCGGCTCAGGCGAAATGCCTACATCTTCCCCTTGAGCAATGGGGATGAGGCCCATAGGATTGTGGTTCCACATGCTGAGGAGGAGAGAGACAGTAGGCTTTTAACTAACCACGAAGTGCAACGGTTGGGAGATTGTCAGAAAGCACCAATGGCAGAAACACCCCTTTACTCTGAGCCGCGCGCTATATTGCTGTAGAGGTGGAAGGCACAAAGCACTGCCTCCATCCTTCAATGGGAGACAAGCCATAAACTGTCTTGCCTCCAGCTCTTTAGGAAGCTGGGAAAGAACTCGCTTTCCACAGTGCTGTTACAGCATACGAGGAAACTCTCATACAGAGGCAGCTCAAACTCCATTTCTTTCCAGAGCTTAACTGGCCGCTTTAGAACTTCCGCTTCTGCCACAGTTCCACCTTGCCAACCCGGCTCAGAGGAAATGCCTTCATCTTCCCCTTAAGCAACGGGGGCGAAGCCCACATGATTGTGCTGCCACATGCTTAGCAGGAGCAGACAATAGGCTTTTTACAAACCGCCATTGTGCACTGGGTCAGACAGTGTCAGAATGCACCTATGTCAGAAAGGGCCCTTTGCTCTCAGCCGTGCCCTCCATTGCTCTAGAGGTGGAAGGCACAAAGCACTGCCTCCATCCTTCAATTGGAGACAAGCCATAAACTGTCTTGCCTCCAGCTCTTTAGGAAGCTGGGAAAGAACTCGCTTTCCACAGTGCTGTTACAGCATATGAGGAAACGGTCATACAGAGGCAGCTCAAACGCCATTTCTTTGCAGTGCTTAACTGGCCGCTTTAGGACTTCCGCTCCTGCCACAGTTCCACCTTGCCAACCAGGCTCAGACGAAATGCCTACATCTTCCCCTTAAGCAACGGGGGCGAAGCCCACATGATTGTGCTGCCACATGCTTTGCAGGAGCAGACAATAGGCTTTTTACAAACCGCAATTGTGCACTGTGTTAAAGAGTGTCAGAATGCACCTATGTCAGAAGGGGTCCTTTGCTCTCTGCCATGCCCTCCATTGCTCTAGATGTGGAAGGCACAAAGCACTGCCTCCATCCTTCAATTGGAGACAAGCCATAAACTGTCTTGCCTCCAGCTCTTTAGGAAGCTGACAAACAACTCGCTTTCCACAGTCCTGTTACAGCAGACCGGGGAACTTCTCATACAAAGGCTCCTCAAATGGCATTTCTTCCCAGCCCTTAACTCGCAGCTTAGGACTCCTGCTTCTGCCGCAATTCCATCTTGCCAACCCGGCTCAGACGAAATGCCTACATCTTCCCCTGAAGCAACTGGGCTGAGTCCCAAATGATTGAGCATCCACGTGCTTAGGAGGCGATAGACTGCACGCCTTTTTCCAACCACCATTGCGCACTGCTGGAGAGAGTGTCGGAAAGCAGCTATGTCAGAAAGACCCCTTTGCTCTCAGCCGTGCCCTTCATTGCTCTAGACGTGGAATGCACAATGCACTGGCTCACCCCTCAAGGGGCGACAATCCACATAGCATCTTCCTTCCATCTCTTTAGGAAGCTGAGCAAGAACTCGCTTTCAACAGTGCTCTTTCTGTGTCCTGGCAGCATCTCATACAAAGGCAGCTGATATGCCATTTCTTTTCAGCGCTTAACTCGCAGATTTGGAACTTCTGCTCCTGCCACATTTACACCTGGCCAACCCGGCTCAGAAGAAATGTCTACATCTTCCCCTTCATCAACGGGGACGAGGCCCAGATGACTGTGCTTCCGCATGCTTAGCAGGAGCAGACAATAGGCTTTTTACAAACCGCCATTGTGCACTTGGCCAGAGAGTGTCAGAATGCACCTATGTCAGAAAGGGCCCTTTGCTCTCAGCCGTGCCCTCCATTGCTCTAGAGGTGGAAGACTCAAAGCACTGCCTCCATCCTTCAATTGGAGACAAGCCAGCAACTGTTCTGCTTCCAGCTCTTTAGGAAGCTGGGAAAGCACTCGCATTCCACAGTGCTCTTACAGCATCAGGGAAAGTCTCATACAAATGCAGCTGAACACCGTGTCTTTTCAGCCCTTAACTCACCAATCTGCAACATCTGCTTCTGCTGCATTTCCAACTTGCCAACCCGGCTCAGACGAAATGCCTAGCTCTTCCCCTCAAGCGACTGTGCTGATTCCCAAATGATTGAGCATCCACATGCTTAGGAGGCGATAAACTGCATGCCTTTTTCCAACCACCATTTGACACTGCTTAGAGAGCGTCGGAAAGCAGCTATGTCAGAAAGGCCCCTTTGCTCTCAACCAGGCCCTCCATTGCTCTCGACGTGGAAGGCACAAGGCACTGGTTCTGGATCCACCCCTCAATGGGAGACAAACCACATCTTGGCCTGCTTCCAGCTCTTTAGGAAGTGGAGAAAAAACTCCCTATCCACAGTGCTCTTACAGCGTCCTGGGAACATCTCATACAAAGGAGTCTGAATGCCGTTTCTTTTCAGCACTTCACTCGCCAGTCTGGGACATCTGCATCCTGCACGTTTCCACCTTGGCAACCCGGCTCAGACGAAATGCCTACATCTTCCCCTTGAGCAATGGGGATGAGGCCCATAGGATTGTGTTTCCACATGCTGAGGAGGAGAGAGACAATAGGCTTTTAACTAACCACGAAGTGCAACGGTTGGGAGAGTGTCAGAAAGCACCAATGGCAGAAAGACCCCTTTACTCTGAGCCGCGCCCTCCATTGCTGTAGAGGTGGAAGGCACAAAGCACTGTCTCCATCCTTCAATGGGAGACAAGCCATAAACTGTCTTGCCTCCAGCTCTTTAGGAAGCTGGGAAAGAACTCGCTTTCCACAGTGCTGTTACAGCATACGAGGAAACTCTCATACAGAGGCAGCTCAAACGCCATTTCTTCCCAGTGCTTAACTGGCCGCTTTAGGACTTCCGCTTCTGCCACAGTTCCACCTTGCCAACCCGGCTCAGACGAAATGCCTACATCTTCCCCTTAAGCAACGGGGGCGAAGCCCACATGATTGTGCTGCCACATGCTTAGCAGGAGCAGACAATAGGCTTTTTACAAACCGCCATTGTGCACTGGGTCAGACAGTGTCAGAATGCACCTATGTCAGAAAGGGCCCTTTGCTCTCAGCCGTGCCCTCCATTGCTCTAGAGGTGGAAGGCACAAAGCACTGCCTCCATCCTTCAATTGGAGACAAGCCATAAACTGTCTTGCCTCCAGCTCTTTAGGAAGCTGACAGACAACTCGCTTTCCACAGTCCTGTTACAGCAGACCGGAGAAATTCTCATACAAAGGCTGCTCAAATGGCATTTCTTCCCAACCCTTAACTCGCAGCTTAGGACTCCAGTTTCTGCCGCAATTCCACCTTGCCAACCCGGCTCCGACGAAATGCCTACATCTTCCCCTGAAGCAAATGGTCTGAGTCCCAAATGATTGAGCTTCCACGTGCTTAGGAGGAGATAGACTGCACGCCTTTTTCCAACCACAATTGCGCACTGCTGGAGAGAGTGTCGGAAAGCAGCTATGTCAGAAAGACCCCTTTGCTCTCAGCCGTGCCCTTCATTGCTCTAGACGTGGAATGCACAAGGCACTGGCTCCCCCCCTCAAGGGGCGACAAGACACAGACCATCTTCCTTCCATCTCTTTAGGAAGCTGAGCAAGAACTCGCTTTCAACAGTGCTCTTTCTGTGTCCTGGCAACATCTCATACAAAGGCAGCTGATATGCCGTTTCTTTTCAGCACTTAACTCGCAGATTTGGAACTTCTGCTCCTGTCACATTTCCACCTTGCCAACCCGGCTCAGACGTAATGTCTACATCTTCTACTTAAGCAACGGGGACGAGGCCCAGATGACTGTGCTTCCGCATGCTTAGCAGGAGCAGACAATAGGCTTTTTACAAACAGCCATTGTGCACTGGGTCAGAGAGTGTCACAATGCACCTATGTCAGAAAGGGCCCTTTGCTCTCAGCTGTGCCCTCCATTGCTCTAGAGGTGGAAGGCACAAAGCACTGCCTCCATCCTTCAATTGGAGACAAGCCAGCAACTGGCCTGCTTCCAGCTCTTTAGGAAGCTGGGAAAGCACTCGCATTCCACAGTGCTCTTACAGCGTCCTGGGAACGTCTCATACAAAGGCAGCTGAACACCGTGTCTTTTCAGCCCTTAACTCACCAATCTGCAACATCTGCTTCTGCCGCTTTTCCACCTTCCCAACCCGGCTCAGACGAAATGCCTACATCTTCCCCTGAAGCGACTGTGCTGATTCCCAAATGATTGAGCATCCACATGCTTAGGTGGCGATAAACTGCATGCCTTTTTCCAACCACCATTTTACACTGCTTGGAGAGCGTCGGAAAGCAGCTATGTCAGAAAGGCCCCTTTGCTCTCAGCCATGCCCTCCATTGCTCTCGACGTGGAAGGCACAAGGCACTGGTTCTGGATCCACCCCTCAATGGGAGACAAACCACATCTTGGCCTACTTCCAGCTCTTTAGGAAGTGGAGAAAAAACTCCCTTTCCACAGTGCTCTTACAGCGTCCTGGGAACATCTCATACAAAGGAGGCTGAACGTCGTTTCTTTTCAGCACTTCACCCGCCAGTCTGGGACATCTGCATGCTGCACGTTTCCACCTTGCCAACCCGGCTCAGGCGAAATGCCTACATCTTCCCCTTGAGCAATGGGGATGAGGCCCATAGGATTGTGGTTCCACATGCTGAGGAGGAGAGAGACAGTAGGCTTTTAACTAACCACGAAGTGCAACGGTTGGGAGATTGTCAGAAATCACCAATGGCAGAAACACCCCTTTACTCTCAGCCGCGCCCTCCATTGCTGTAGAGGTGGAAGGCACAAAGCACTGCCTCCATCCTTCAATGGGAGACAAGCCATAAACTGTCTTGCCTCCAGCTCTTTAGGAAGCTGAGAAAGAACTCGCTTTCCACAGTGCTGTTACAGCATACGAGGAAACTCTCATACAGTGGCAGCTCAAACGCCATTTCTTCCCAGTGCTTAACTGGCCGCTTTAGGACTTCCGCTTCTGCCACAGTTCCACTTTGCCAACCCGGCTCAGACGAAATGCCTACATCTTCCCCTTAAGCAACGGGGGCGAAGCCCACATGATTGTGCTTCCACATGCTTAGCAGGAGCAGACAATAGGCTTTTTACAAACTGCCATTGTGCACTGGGTCAGAGAGTGTCAGAATGCACCTATGTCAGAAAGGGCCCTTTGCTCTCAGCCGTGCCCTCCATTGCTCTAGATGTGGAAGGCACAAAGCACTGCCTCCATCCTTCAATGGGAGACAAGCCATAAACTGTCTTGCCTCCAGCTCTTTAGGAAGCTGACAAACAACTCGCTTTCCACAGTCCTTTTACAGCAGACCGGGGAACTTCTCATACAAAGGCAGCTCAAATGGCATTTCTTCTCAGCCCTTAACTCGCAGCTTTAGTACTCCTGCTTCTGCCGCAATTCCACCTTGCCAACCCGGCTCAGACGAAATGCCTAAATCTTCCCCTGAAGCAACTGGGCTGAGTCCCAAATGATTGAGCGTCCACGTGCTTAGAGGCGATAGACTGCATGCCTTTTTCCAACCACCATTGCGCACTGCTGGAGAGAGTGTCGGAAAGCAGCTGTGTCAGAAAGACCCCTTTGTTCTCAGCCGTGCCCTTCATTGCTCTACACGTGGAATGCACAATGCACTGGCTCCCCCCCTCAAGGGGCGACAAGCCACAGACCATCTTCCTTCCATCTCTTTAGGAAGCTGAGCAAGAACTCGCTTTCAACAGTGCTCTTTCTGTGTGCTGGCAACATCTCATACAAAGGCAGCTGATATGCCATTTCTTTTCAGCGCTTAACTCGCAGATTTGGAACTTCTGCTCCTGCCACATTTCCACCTTGCCAACCCGGCTCAGACGAAATGTCTACATCTTCCCCTTCAGCAACGGGGACGAGGCCCAGATGACTCTGCTTCCGCATGCTTAGCAGGAGCAGACAATAGGCTTTTTAAAACCGCCATTGTGCACTGGGTCAGAGAGTGTCAGAATACACCTATGTCAGAAAGGGCCCTTTGCTCTCAGCCGTGCCCTCCATTGCTCTAGATGTGGAAGGCACAAAGCACTGCCTCCATCCTTCAATTGGCGACAAGCCAGCAACTGTCCTGCTTCCAGCTCTTTAGGAAGCTGGGAAAGCACTCGCATTCCACAGTGCTCTTACAGCGTCCTGGGAACGTCTCATACAAAGGCAGCTGAACACCGTGTCTTTTAAGCCCTTAACTCACCAATCTGCAACATCTGCTTCTGCCGCTTTTCCACCTTCCAAACCCGGCTCAGACGAAATGCCTACATCTTCCCCTCAAGCGACTGTGCTGATTCCCAAATGATTGAGCATCCACATGCTTAGGAGGTGATAAACTGCAAGCCTTTTTCCAACCACCATTTTACACTGCTTAGAGAGCGTCGGAAAGCTGCTATGTCAGAAAGGCCCCTTTGCTCTCAGCCATGCCCTCCATTGCGCTCGAGGTGCAAGGCACAAGGCACTGGTTCTGGATCCACCCCTCAATGGGAGACAAACCACATCTTGGCCTGCTTCCAGATCTTTAGGAAGTTGAGAAGAAACTCCCTTTCCACAGTGCTCTTACAGCGTCCTGGGAACATCTCATACAAAGGAGGCTGAACGCCGTTTCTTTTCAGCACTTCACTCGCCAGTCTGGGACAACTGCATGCTGCACGTTTCCACCTTGCCAACCCGGCTCAGGCGAAATGCCTACATCTTCCCCTTGAGCAATGGGGATGAGGCCCATAGGATTGTGGTTCCACATGCTGAGGAGGAGAGAGACAGTAGGCTTTTAACTAACCACGAAGTGCAACGGTTGGGAGATTGTCAGAAAGCACCAATGGCAGAAACACCCCTTTACTCTGAGCCGCGCGCTATATTGCTGTAGAGGTGGAAGGCACAAAGCACTGCCTCCATCCTTCAATGGGAGACAAGCCATAAACTGTCTTGCCTCCAGCTCTTTAGGAAGCTGGGAAAGAACTCGCTTTCCACAGTGCTGTTACAGCATACGAGGAAACTCTCATACAGAGGCAGCTCAAACTCCATTTCTTTCCAGTGCTTAACTGGCCGCTTTAGAACTTCCGCTTCTGCCACAGTTCCACCTTGCCAACCCGGCTCAGACGAAATGCCTTCATCTTCCCCTTAAGCAACGGGGGCGAAGCCCACAGGATTGTGCTGGCACATGCTTAGCAGGAGCAGACAATAGGCTTTTTACAAACCGCCATTGTGCACCGGGTCAGACAGTGTCAGAATGCACCTATGTCAGAAAGGGCCCTTTGCTCTCAGCCGTGCCCTCCATTGCTCTAGAGGTGGAAGGCACAAAGCACTGCCTCCATCCTTCAATTGGAGACAAGCCATAATCTGTCTTGCCTCCAGCTCTTTAGGAAGCTGGGAAAGAACTCGCTTTCCACAGTGCTGTTACAGCATACGAGGAAACTCTCATACAGAGGCAGCTCAAACGCCATTTCTTCCCAGTGCTTAACTGGCCGCTTTAGGACTTCCGCTTCTGCCACACTTCCACCTTGCCAACCCGGCTCAGACGAAATGCCTACATCTTCCCCTTAAGCAACGGGGGCGAAGCCCACATGATTGTGCTGCCACATGCTTTGCAGGAGCAGACAATAGGCTTTTTACAAACCGCAATTGTGCACTGTGTTAAAGAGTGTCAGAATGCACCTATGTCAGAAGGGGTCCTTTGCTCTCAGCCATGCCCTCCATTGCTCTAGAGTTGGAAGGCACAAAGCACTGCCTCCATCCTTCAATTGGAGACAAGCCATAAACTGTCTTGCCTCCAGCTCTTTAGGAAGCTGACAAACAACTCGCTTTCCACAGTCCTGTTACAGCAGACCAGGGAACTTCTCATACAAAGGCTCCTCAAATGGCATTTCTTCCCAGCCCTTAACTCGCAGCTTAGGACTCCTGCTTCTGCCGCAATTCCATCTTGCAAACCTGGCTCAGACGAAATGCCTACATCTTCCCCTGAAGCAACTGGGCTGAGTCCCAAATGATTGAGCGTCCACGTGCTTAGGAGGTGATAGACTGCACGCCTTTTTCCAACCACCATTGTGCACTGCTGGAGAGAGTGTCGGAAAGCAGCTGTGTCAGAAAGACCCCTTTGCTCTCAGCCGTGCCCTTCATTGCTCTAGACGTGGAATGCACAACGCACTGGCTCCCTCCTCAAGGGGCGACAATCTAGAGACCATCTTCCTTACATCTCTTTAGGAAGCTGAGCAAGAACTCGCTTTCAACAGTGCTCTTTCTGTGTCCTGGCAGCATCTCATAAAAGGCAGCTGATATGCCATTTCTTTTCAGCGCTTAACTCGCAGATTTGGAACTTCTGCTCCTGCCACATTTCCACCTTGCCAACCAGGCTCAGACGAAATGTCTACATCTTCCCCTTCATCAACGGGGACGAGGCCCAGATGACTGAGCTTCCGCATGCTTAGCAGGAGCAGACAATAGGCTTTTTACAAACCGCCATTGTGCACTGGGCCAGAGAGTGTCAGAATGCACCTATGCCCGAAGGGGCTCTTGGCTCTCAGCCGTCCCCTCCATTGCTCTAGAGGTGGAAGGCACAAAGCACTGCCTCCATCCTTCAATTGGAGACAAGCCAGCAACTGTCCTGCTTCCAGCTCTTTAGGAAGCTGGGAAAGCACTCGCATTCCACAGTGCTCTTACAGGGTCCTGGGAACGTCTCATACAAAGGCAGCTGAACACCGTGTCTTTTCAGCCCTTAACTCACCAATCTGCAACATCTGCTTCTGCCGCTTTTCCACCTTCCCAACCCGGCTCACACGACATGCCTACATCTTCCCCTGAAGCGACTGTGCTGATTCCCAAATGATTGAGCATCCACATGCTTAGGAGGCGATAAACTGCATGCATTTTTCCAACCACCATTTGACACTGCTTAGAGAGCGTCGGAAAGCAGCTATGTCAGAAAGGCCCCTTTGCTCTCAGCCATGCCCTCCATTGCTCTCGAGGAGGAAGGCACAAGGCACTGGTTCTGGATCCACCCCTCAATGGGAGACAAACCACATCTTGGCCTGCTTCCAGCTCTTTAGGAAGTGGAGAAGAAACTCCCTTTCCACAGTGCTCTTACAGCATCCTGGGAACATCTCATTCAAAGGAGGCTGAACGCCGTTTCTTTTCAGCACTTCTCTCGCCAGTCTGGGACATCTGCATCCTGCACGTTTCCACCTTGGCAACCCGGCTCAGACGAAATGCCTACATCTTCCCCTTGAGCAATGGGGATGAGGCCCATAGGATTGTGGTTCCACATGCTGAGGAGGACAGAGACAATAGGCTTTTAACTAACCACGAAGTGCAACGGTTGGGAGAGTGTCAGAAAGCACCAATGGCAGAAAGACCCCTTTACTCTCAGCCACGCCCTCCATTGCTGTAGACGTGGAAGGCACAAAGCACGGCCTCCATCCTTCAATGGGAGACAAGCCATAAACTGTCTTGCCTCCAGCTCTTTAGGAAGCTGGGAAAGAACTCGCTTTCCACAGTGCTGTTACAGCATACGAGGAAACTCTCATACAGAGGCAGCTCAAACTCCGTTTCTTTCCAGTGCTTAACTGGCCGCTTTAGAACTTCCGCTTCTGCCACAGTTCCACCTTGCCAACCCGGCTCAGAGGAAATGCCTTCATCTTCCCCTTAAGCAACGGGGGCGAAGCCCACATGATTGTGCTGCCACATGCTTAGCAGGAGCAGACAATAGGCTTTTTACAAACCGCCATTGTGCACTGGGTCAGACAGTGTCAGAATGCACCTATGTCAGAAAGGGCCCTTTGCTCTCAGCCGTGCCCTCCATTGCTCTAGAGGTGGAAGGCACAAAGCACTGCCTCCATCCTTCAATTGGAGACAAGCCATAAACTGTCTTGCCTCCAGCTCTTTAGGAAGCTGGGAAAGAACTCGCTTTCCACAGTGCTGTTACAGCATACGAGGAAACGCTCATACAGAGGCAGCTCAAACGCCATTTCTTTGCAGTGCTTAACTGGCCGCTTTAGGACTTCCGCTCCTGCCACAGTTCCACCTTGCCAACCAGGCTCAGACGAAATGCCTACATCTTCCCCTTAAGCAACGGGGGCGAAGCCCACATGATTGTGCTGCCACATGCTTTGCAGGAGCAGACAATAGGCTTTTTTCAAACCGCAATTGTGCACTGTGTTAAAGAGTGTCAGAATGCACCTATGTCAGAAGGGGTCCTTTGCTCTCAGCCATGCCCTCCATTGCTCTAGAGGTGGAAGGCACAAAGCACTGCCTCCATCCTTCAATTGGAGACAAGCCATAAACTGTCTTGCCTCCAGCTCTTCAGGAAGCTGAGAAACAACTCGCTTTCCACAGTCCTGTTACAGCAGACCGGGGAAATTCTCATACAAAGGCTCCTCAAATGGCATTTCTTCCCAGCCCTTAACTCGCAGCTTAGGACTCCTGCTTCTGCCGCAATTCCATCTTGCCAACCCGGCTCAGACGAAATGCCTACATCTTCCCCTGAAGCAACTGGGCTGAGTCCCAAATGATTGAGCATCCACGTGCTTAGGAGGCTATAGACTGCACGCCTTTTTCCAACCACCATTGCGCACTGCTGGAGAGAGTGTCGGAAAGCAGCTATGTCAGAAAGACCCCTTTGCTCTCAGCCGTGCCCTTCATTGCTCTAGACGTGGAATGCACAATGCACTGGCTCACCCCTCAAGGGGCGACAATCCAGATAGCATCTTCCTTCCATCTCTTTAGGAAGCTGAGCAAGAACTCGCTTTCAACAGTGCTCTTTCTGTGTCCTGGCAGCATCTCATACAAAGGCAGCTGATATGCCATTTCTTTTCAGCGCTTAACTCGCAGATTTGGAACTTCTGCTCCTGTCACATTTACACCTGGCCAACCCGGCTCAGAAGAAATGTCTACATCTTCCCCTTCATCAACGGGGACGAGGCCCAGATGACTGTGCTTCCGCATGCTTAGCAGGAGCAGACAATAGGCTTTTTACAAACCGCCATTGTGCACTTGGCCAGAGAGTGTCAGAATGCACCTATGTCAGAAAGGGCCCTTTGCTCTCAGCCGTGCCCTCCATTGCTCTAGAGGTGGAAGACTCAAAGCACTGCCTCCATCCTTCAATTGGAGACAAGCCAGCAACTGTTCTGCTTCCAGCTCTTTAGGAAGCTGGGAAAGCACTCGCATTCCACAGTGCTCTTACAGCATCAGGGAACGTCTCATACAAATGCAGCTGAACACCGTGTCTTTTCAGCCCTTAACTCACCAATCTGCAACATCTGCTTCTGCTGCATTTCCAACTTGCCAACCCGGCTCAGACGAAATGCCTAGCTCTTCCCCTCAAGCGACTGTGCTGATTCCCAAATGATTGAGCATCCACATGCTTAGGAGGCGATAAACTGCATGCCTTTTTCCAACCACCATTTGACACTGCTTAGAGAGCGTCGGAAAGCAGCTATGTCAGAAAGGCCCCTTTGCTCCCAACCAGGCCCTCCATTGCTCTCGACGTGGAAGGCACAAGGCACTGGTTCTGGATCCACCCCTCAATGGGAGACAAACCACATCTTGGCCTGCTTCCAGTTCTTTAGGAAGTGGAGAAAAAACTCCCTTTCCACAGTGCTCTTACAGCGTCCTGGGAACATCTCATACAAAGGAGTCTGAATGCCGTTTCTTTTCAGCACTTCACTCGCCAGTCTGGGACATCTGCATCCTGCACGTTTCCACCTTGGCAACCCGGCTCAGACGAAATGCCTACATCTTCCCCTTGAGCAATGGGGATGAGGCCCATAGGATTGTGTTTCCACATGCTGAGGAGGAGAGAGACAATAGGCTTTTAACTAACCGCGAAGTGCAACGGTTGGGAGAGTGTCAGAAATCACCAATGGCAGAAAGACCCCTTTACTCTCAGCCGCGCCCTCCATTGCTGTAGAGGTGGAAGGCACAAAGCACTGTCTCCATCCTTCAATGGGAGACCAGCCATAAACTGTCTTGCCTCCAGCTCTTTAGGAAGCTGGGAAAGAACTCGCTTTCCACAGTGCTGTTACAGCATACGAGGAAACTCTCATACAGAGGCAGCTCAAACGCCATTTCTTCCCAGTGCTTAACTGGCCGCTTTAGGACTTCCGCTTCTGCCACAGTTCCACCTTGCCAACCCGGCTCAGACGAAATGCCTACATCTTCCCCTTAAGCAACGGGGGCGAAGCCCACATGATTGTGCTGCCACATGCTTAGCAGGAGCAGACAATAGGCTTTTTACAAACCGCCATTGTGCACTGGGTCAGACAGTGTCAGAATGCACCTATGTCAGAAAGGGCCCTTTGCTCTCAGCCGTGCCCTCCATTGCTCTAGAGGTGGAAGGCACAAAGCACTGCCTCCATCCTTCAATTGGAGACAAGCCATAAACTGTCTTGCCTCCAGCTCTTTAGGAAGCTGACAGACAACTCGCTTTCCACAGTCCTGTTACAGCAGACCGGAGAAATTCTCATACAAAGGCAGCTCAAATGGCATTTCTTCCCAGCCCTTAACTCGCAGCTTAGGACTCCAGTTTCTGCCGCAATTCCACCTTGCCAACCCGGCTCAGACGAAATGCCTACATCTTCCCCTGAAGCAAATGGTCTGAGTCCCAAATGATTGAGCTTCCACGTGCTTAGGAGGAGATAGACTGCACGCCTTTTTCCAACCACAATTGCGCACTGCTGGAGAGAGTGTCGGAAAGCAGCTATGTCAGAAAGACCCCTTTGCTCTCAGCCGTGCCCTTCATTGCTCTAGACGTGGAATGCACAAGGTACTGGTTCCCCCCCTCAAGGGGCGACAAGACACAGACCATCTTCCTTCCATCTCTTTATGAAGCTGAGCAAGACCTCGCTTTCAACAGTGCTCTTTCTGTGTCCTGGCAACATCTCATACAAAGGCAGCTGATATGCCATTTCTTTTCAGCGCTTAACTCGCAGATTTGGAACTTCTGCTCCTGCCACATTTCCACCTTGCCAACCCGGCTCAGACGAAATGTCTACATCTTCCCCTTCAGCAACGGGGACGAGGCCCAGATGACTCTGCTTCCGCATGCTTAGCAGGAGCAGACAATAGGCTTTTTAAAACCGCCATTGTGCACTGGGTCAGAGAGTGTCAGAATACACCTATGTCAGAAAGGGCCCTTTGCCCTCAGCCGTGCCCTCCATTGCTCTAGATGTGGAAGGCACAAAGCACTGCCTCCATCCTTCAATTGGAGACAAGCCAGCAACTGTCCTGCTTCCAGCTCTTTAGGAAGCTGGGAAAGCACTCGCATTCCACAGTGCTCTTACAGCGTCCTGGGAACGTCTCATACAAAGGCAGCTGAACACCGTGTCTTTTAAGCCCTTAACTCACCAATCTGCAACATCTGCTTCTGCCGCTTTTCCACCTTCCAAACCCGGCTCAGACGAAATGCCTACATCTTCCCCTCAAGCGACTGTGCTGATTCCCAAATGATTGAGCATCCACATGCTTAGGAGGTGATAAACTGCAAGCCTTTTTCCAACCACCATTTTACACTGCTTAGAGAGCGTCGGAAAGCTGCTATGTCAGAAAGGCCCCTTTGCTCTCAGCCATGCCCTCCATTGCGCTCGAGGTGCAAGGCACAAGGCACTGGTTCTGGATCCACCCCTCAATGGGAGACAAACCACATCTTGGCCTGCTTCCAGATCTTTAGGAAGTTGAGAAGAAACTCCCTTTCCACAGTGCACTTACAGCGTCCTGGGAACATCTCATACAAAGGAGGCTGAACGCCGTTTCTTTTCAGCACTTCACTCGCCAGTCTGGGACAACTGCATGCTGCACGTTTCCACCTTGCCAACCCGGCTCAGGCGAAATGCCTACATCTTCCCCTTGAGCAATGGGGATGAGGCCCATAGGATTGTGGTTCCACATGCTGAGGAGGAGAGAGACAGTAGGCTTTTAACTAACCACGAAGTGCAACGGTTGGGAGATTGTCAGAAAGCACCAATGGCAGAAACACCCCTTTACTCTGAGCCGCGCGCTATATTGCTGTAGAGGTGGAAGGCACAAAGCACTGCCTCCATCCTTCAATTGGAGACAAGCCATAAACTGTCTTGCCTCCAGTTCTTTAGGAATCTGGGAAAGAACTCGCTTTCCACAGTGCTGTTACAGCATACTAGTAAACACTCATACAGAGGCAGCTCAAACTCCATTTCTTTCCAGTGCTTAACTGGCCGCTTTAGGACTTCCGCTTCTGCCACAGTTCCACCTTGCCAACCCGGCTCAGACGAAATGCCTACATCTTCCCCTGAAGCAACTGGGCTGAGTCCCAAATGATTGAGCGTCCATGTGCTTAGGAGGCGATGGACTGGCGCCTTTTTCCAACCACCATTGTGCACTGCTGGAGAGAGTGTCGGAAAGCAGCTATGTCAGAAAGACCCCTTTGCTCTCAGCCGTGCCCTTCATTGCTCTAGACGTGGAATGCACAACGCACTGGCTCCCCCCTCAAGGGGCGACAATCTAGAGACCATCTTCCTTACATCTCTTTAGGAAGCTGAGCAAGAACTCGCTTTCAACAGTGCTCTTTCTGTGTCCTGGCAGCATCTCATACAAAGGCAGCTGATGTGCCATTTCTTTTCAGCGCTTAACTCGCAGATTTGGAACTTCTGCTCCTGCCACATTTCCACCTTGCCAACCCGGCTCAGACGAAATGTCTACATCTTCCCCTTCATCATCGGGGACGAAGCCCAGATGACTCTGCTTCCGCATGCTTAGCAGTAGCAGACAATAGGCTTTTTACAAACCGCCATTGTGCACTGGGCCAGAGAGTGTCAGAATGCACCTATGTCAGAAGGGGCTCTTGGCTCTCAGCCGTCCCCTCCATTGCTCTAGAGGTGGAAGGCACAAAGCACTGCCTCCATCCTTCAATTGGAGACAAGCCAGCAACTGTCCTGCTTCAAGCTCTTTAGGAAGCTGGGAAAGCACTTGCATTCCACAGTGCTCTTACAGGGTCCTGGGAACGTCTCATACAAAGGCAGCTGAACACCGTGTCTTTTCAGCCCTTAACTCACCAATCTGCAACATCTTCTTCTGCCGCTTTTCCACCTTCCCAACCCGGCTCACACGACATGCCTACATCTTCCCCTGAAGCGACTGTGCTGATTCCCAAATGATTGAGCATCCACATGCTTAGGAGGCGATAAACTGCATGCCTTTTTCCAACCACCATTTGACACTGCTTAGAGAGCGTCGGAAAGCAGCTATGACAGAAAGGCCCCTTTGCTCTCAGCCATGCCCTCCATGGCTCTCGAGGAGGAAGGCACAAGGCACTGGTCTGGATCCACCCCTCAATGGGAGACAAACCACATCTTGGCCTGCTTCCAGCTCTTTAGGAAGTGGAGAAGAAACTCCCTTTCCACAGTGCTCTTACAGCGTCCTGGGAACATCTCATACAAAGGAGGCTGAACGCCGTTTCTTTTCAGCACTTCACTCGCCAGTCTGGGACATCTGCATCCTGCACGTTTCCACCTTGGCAACCCGGCTCAGACGAAATGCCTACATCTTCCCCTTGAGCAATGGGGATGAGGCCCATAGGATTGTGGTTCCACATGCTGAGGAGGACAGAGACAATAGGCTTTTAACTAACCACGAGTGCAACGGTTGGGAGAGTGTCAGAAAGCACCAATGGCAGAAAGACCCCTTTACTCTCAGCCACGCCCTCCATTGCTGTAGACGTGGAAGGCACAAAGCACGGCATCCATCCTTCAATGGGAGACAAGCCATAAACTGTCTTGCCTCCAGCTCTTTAGGAAGCTGGGAAAGAACCCGCTTTCCACAGTGCTGTTACAGCATACGAGGAAACTCTCATACAGAGGCAGCTCAAACTCCGTTTCTTTCCAGTGCTTAACTGGCCGCTTTAGGACTTCCGCTCCTGCCACAGTTCCACCTTGCCAACCAGGCTCAGACGAAATGCCTACATCTTCCCCTTAAGCAACGGGGGCGAAGCCCACATGATTGTGCTGCCACATGCTTAGCAGGAGCAGACAATAGGCTTTTTACAAACCGCCATTGTGCACTGGGTCAGACAGTGTCAGAATGCACCTATGTCAGAAAGGGCCCTTTGCTCTCAGCCGTGCCCTCCATTGCTCTAGAGGTGGAAGGCACAAAGCACTGCCTCCATCCTTCAATTGGAGACAAGCCATAAACTGTCTTGCCTCCAGCTCTTTAGGAAGCTGGGAAAGAACTCGCTTTCCACAGTGCTGTTACAGCATACGAGGAAACGCTCATACAGAGGCAGCTCAAACGCCATTTCTTTCCAGTGCTTAACTGCCCGCTTTAGGACTTCCACTCCTGCCACAGTTCCACCTTGCCAACCAGGCTCAGACGAAATGCCTACATCTTCCCCTTAAGCAACGGGGGCGAAGCCCACATGATTGTGCTGCCACATGCTTTGCAGGAGCAGACAATAGGCTTTTTACAAACCGCAATTGTGCACTGTGTTAAAGAGTGTCAGAATGCACCTATGTCAGAAGGGGTCCTTTGCTCTCAGCCATGCCCTCCATTGCTCTCGAGGTGGAAGGCACAAGGCACTGGTTCTGGATCCACCCCTCAATGGGAGACAAAACACATCTTGGCCTGCTTCCAGCTCTTTAGGAAGTGGAGAAAAAACACCCTTTCCACAGTGCTCTTACAGCGTCCTGGGAACATCTCATACAAAGGAGGCTGAACGCCGTTTCTTTTCAGCAGTTTACTCGCCAGTCTGGGACATCTGCATCCTGCACGTTTCCACCTTGCCAACCCGGCTCAGGCGAAATGCCTTCATCTTCCCCTTGAGCAATCGGGATGAGGCCCATAGGATTGTGGTTCCGCATGCTGAGGAGGACAGAGACAATGGGCTTTTAACTAACCACGAAGTGCAACGGTTGGGAGAGTGTCAGAAAGAAGCAATGGCAGAAAGACCCCTTTAATCTCATCCGCGCCCTCCATTGCTTTAGAGGTGAAAGGCACAAAGCACTGTCTCCATCCATCAATGGGAGACAAGCCATAAACTGTCTTGCCTCCAGCTCTTTAGGAAGCTGGGAAAGAACTCGCCTTCCACAGTGCTGTTACAGCATACTAGGAAACTCTCATACAGAGGAAGCTGAAACGCCATTTCTTCCCGGTGCTTAACTGGCCGCTTTAGGACTTCCGCTTCTGCCACAGTTCCACCTTGCCAACCCGGCTCAGACGAAATGCCTACATCTTCCCCTTAAGCAACGGTGGCGAAGCCCACATAATTGTGCTGCCACATGCTTAGCAGGAGCAGACAATAGGCTTTTTACAAACCGCCATTGTGCACTGGGTCAGAGAGCGTTCAGAATGCACCTATGTCAGAAAGGGCCCTTTGCTCACCGCTGTGCCCTCCATTACTCTAGAGTTGGAAGGCACAAAGCACTGCCTCCATGCTTCAATTGGGGACAAGCCATAGACTGTCTTGCCTCCAGCTGTTTAGGAAGCTGACAAACAACTCGCTTTCCACAGTCCTGTTACAGCAGACCGGGGAACTTCTCATACAAAGGCAGCTCAAATGGCATTTCTTCCCAGCCCTTAACTCGCAGCTTAGGACTCCTGCTTCTGCCGCAATTCCACCTTGCCAACCCGGCTCAGACGAAATGCCTACATCTTCCCCTGAAGCAACTGGGCTGAGTCCCAAATGATTGAGCGTCCACGTGCTTAGGAGGCGATAGACGGCACGCCTTTTTCCAACCACCATTGCGCACTGCTGCAGAGAGTGTCGGAAAGCAGCTATGTCAGAAAGACCCCTTTGCTCTCAGCCATGCCCTTCATTGCTCTAGACGTGGAATGCACAATGCACTGGATCTCCCGCTCAAGGGGCGACAAGCCACAGACCATCTTCCTTCCATCTCTTTAGGAAGCTGAGCAAGAACTCGCTTTCAACAGTGCTCTTTCTGTCTCCTGGCAACATCTCATACAAAGGCAGCTGATATGCCATTTCTTTTCAGCGCTTAACTCGCAGATTTGGAACTTCTGCTCCTGCCACATTTCCACCTTGCCAACCTGGCTCAGACGAAATGTCTACATCTTCCCCTTCAGCAACGGGGACAAGGCCCAGATGACTGTGCTTCCGCATGCTTAGCAGGAGCAGACAATAGGCTTTTTACAAACCGCCATTGTGCACTGGGTCAGAGTGTGTCAGAATGCAACTATGTCAGAAAGGGCCCTTTGCTCTCAGCCGTGCCCTCCATTGCCCTAGAGGTGGAAGGCACAAAGCACTGCCTCCATCCTTCAATGGGAGACAACTCATAAACTGTCTTGCCTCCAGATCTTTAAGAAGCTGGGAAAGAACTCGCTATCCACAGCGCAGTTACAGTGTACGAGGAAACACTCATACAGAGGCAGCTCAAACGCCATTTCTTCCCAGTGCTTAACTGTCGGCTTTAGGACTTCTGCTTCTGCCACAGTTCCACCTTGCCAACCCGGCTCAGACGAAATGCCTACATCTTCCCCTTAAGCAACGGGGACGAGGCCCACATGATTGTGCTGCCACATGCTTAGCAGGAGCAGACAATAGGCTTTTTACAAACCGCCATTTTGCACTAGGTCAGAGAGTGTCTGAATGCACCTATGTCAGAAAGGGCCCTTTGCTCTCAGCCGTGCCCTCCATTGCTCTAGAGGTGGAAGGCACAAAGCACTGCCTCCATCCTTCAATTGGAGACAAGCCATAAACTGTCTTGCCTCCAGCTCTTTAGGAAGCTGGGAAAGAACTCGCTTTCCACAGTCCTGTTACAGCAGACCGGGGAAATTCTCATACAAAGGCAGCTCAAATGGCATTTCTTCCCAGCCCTTAACTCGCAGCTTTAGGACTCCTGCTTCTGTCGCAATTCCACCTTGCCAACCCGGCTCAGACCAAATGCCTACATCTTCCCCTGAAGCAACTGGGCTGAGTCCCAAATGATTGAGCGTCCACGTGCTTAGGAGGCGATAGACTGCACTCCTTTTTCCAGCCACCATTGTGCACTGCTGGAGAGAATGTCGGAAAGCAGCTATGTCAGGAAGACCCCTTTGCTCTCAGCCGTGCCCCTCATTGCTCTAGACGTGGCATGCACAATGCACTGGCTCCCCCCCTCAAGGGGCGACAAGCCACAGACCATCTTCCTTCCATCTCTTTAGGAAGCTGAGCAAGAACTCGCTTTTAACAGTGCTCTTTCGGTGTCCTGGCAACATCGCATACAAAGGCAGCTGATATGCCATTTCTTTTCAGCCCTTAACTCTCAGACTTGGAACTTCTGCTCCTGCCACATTTCCACCTTGCCAACCCGGCTCAGACGAAATACCTACATCTTCCCCTCAAGCGACTGTGCTGATTCCCAAATGATTGAGCATCCACATGCTTAGGAGGCGATAAACTGCATGCCTTTTTCCAACCACCATTTGACACTGCTTAGAGAGCCTCGGAAAACAGCTATGTCAGAAAGGCCCCTTTGCTCTCAGCCATTCCCTCCATTGTTCTCGAGGTGGAAGGCACAAGGCACTGGTTCTGGATCCACCCCTAAATGGGAGACAACCCACATCTTGGCCTGCTTCCAGCTCTTTAGGAAGTGGAGAAAAACCTCCCTTTCCACAGTGCTCTTACAGCGTCCAGGGAACATCTCATACAAAGGAGGCTGAACGCCTTTTCTTTTCAGCACTTCACCCGCCAGTCTGGGACATCAGCATCCTGCACGTTTCCACCTTGCCAACCCGGCTCAGACGAAATGCCTACATCTTCCCCTTGAGCAATGGGGATGAGGCCCATAGGATTGTGGTTCCACATGCTGAGGAGGAGAGAGACAATAGGGTTTTAACTAACCACTAAGTGCAACGGTTGGGAGAGTGTCAGAAAGCACCAATGGCAGAAAGACCCCTTTACTCTCAGCCACGCCCTCCATTGCTGTAGACGTGGAAGGCACAAAGCACTGCCTCCATCCTTCAATGGGAGACAAGCCATAAACTGTCTTGCCTCCAGCTCTTTAGGAAGCTGGGAAAGAACTCGCTTTCCACACTGCTGTTACAGCATACGAGGAAACTCTGATACAGTGGCAGCTCAAACGCCATTACTTCCCAGTGCTTAACTGGCCTCTTTAGGACTTCCGCTTCTGCCACAGTTCCACCTTGCCAACCCGGCTCAGACGAAATGCCTACATCTTCCCCTTAAGCAACGGGGGTGAAGCCCACATGATTGTGCTTCCACCAGCTTTGCAGGAGCAGACAATAGGCTTTTTACAAACCGCCATTGTGCACTGGGTCAAAGAGTGTCAGAATGCACCTATGTCAGAAGGGGTCCTTTGCTCTCAGCCACGCCCTCCATTGCTCTAGAGGTGGAAGGCACAAAGCACTGCCTCCATCCTTCAATTGGAGACAAGCGATAAAATGTATTGCCTCCTGCTCTTTAGGAAGCTGACAAACAACTCGCTTTGCACAGTCCTGTTACAGCAGACCGGTTAAATTCTCATACAAAGGATGCTCAAATGGCATTTCTTCCCAGCAATTAACTCGCCGCTTAGGAATCCTGCTTCTGCCACAGTTCCACCTTGCCAACCCGGCTCAGACGAAATGCCTACATCTTCCCCTTAAGCAAAGTGGGCGAAGCCCACATGATTGTGCTGCCACATGCTTAGCAGGAGCAGACAATAGGCTTTTTACAAACCGACATTGTGCACTGGGTCAGAGAGTGTCATAATGCACCTATGTCAGAAAGGGCCCTTTGCTCTCAGCCGTGCCCTCCATTGCTCTAGAGGTGGAAGGCACAAAGCACTGCCTCCATCCTTCAATTGGAGACAAGCCATAAACTGTCTTGCCTCCAGCTCTTTAGGAAGCTGACAAACAACTCGCTTTCCACAGTCCTGTTACAGCAGACCGGGGAACTTCTCATACAAAGGCAGCTCAAATGGCATTTCTTCCCAGCCCTTAACTCGCAGCTTTAGGACTCCTGCTTCTGCCGCAATTCCACCTTGCCAACCCGGCTCAGACGAAATACCTACATCTTCCCCTGTAGCAACTGGGCTGAGTCCCAAATGATTGAGCGTCCACGTGCTTAGGAGGCGATAGACTGCACGCCTTTTTCCAACCACCATTGTGCACTGCTGGAGAGAGTGTCGGAAAGCAGCTATGTCAGAAAGACCCCTTTGCTCTCAGCCGTGCCCTTCATTGCTCTAGACGTGGAATGCACAATGCACTGGTTCCCCCACTCAAGGGGCGACAAGGCACAGACCATCTTCCTTCCATCTCTTTAGGAAGCTGAGCAAGAACTCGTTTTCAACAGTGCTCTTTCTGTGTCCTGGCAACATCTCATACAAAGGCAGCTGATATGCCATTTCTTTTCAGCGCTTAACTCGCAGATTTGGAACTTCTGCTCCTGCCACATTTCCACCTGGACTTCCCGGCTCAGACGATATGTCTACATGTTCCCCTTCAGCAACGGGGACGAGGCCCAGATGACTGTGCTTCCGCATGCTTAGCAGGAGCAGACAATAGGCTTATTACAAACCGCCATTGTGCACTGGGTCAGAGAGTGTCAGAATGCACCTATGTCAGAAAGGGCCCTTTGCTCTCAGCCGTGCCCTCCATTGCTCTAGAGGTGGAAGGCACAAAGCACTGCCTCCATCCTTCAATTGGAGACAAGCCAGCAACTGTCCTGCTTCCAGCTCTTTAGGAAGCTGGGAAAGCACTCGAATTCCACAGTGCTCTTACGGCACCCTGGGAACGTCTCATACAAAGGCAGTTGAACACCGTGTCTTTTCAGCCCTTAACTCACCAATCTGCAACATCTGCTTCTGCCGCATTTCCACCTTGCCAACCCGGCTCAGACGAAATGCCTACATCCTCCCCTCAAGGAACTGTGCTGATTCCCAAATGATTGAGCATGCACATGCTTAGGAGGCGATAAACTGCATGCCTTTTTCCAACCACCATTTGACACTGCTTAGACAGCCTCGGAAAGCAGCTATGTCAGAAAAGCCCCTTTGCTCTCAGCCATGCCCTCCATTTCTCTCGAGGTGCAAGGCACAAGGCACTGGTTCTGGATCCACCCCTCAATGGGAGACAAACCACATCTTGGTCTGTTTCAAGCTCTCTAGGAAGTGGAGAAAAAACTCCCTTTCCTCAGTGCTCTTACAGCGTCCTGGGAACATCTCATACAAAGGAGGCTGAACGCCGTTTCATTTCGGCACTTCACTCGCCAGTCTGGGACATCTGCATCCTGCACGTTTCCACCTTGCCAACACGGCTCAGACGAAATGCCTACATCTTCCCCTTGAGCAATTGGGATGAGGCCCATAGGATTGTGGTTCCACATGCTGAGGAGGAGAGAGACAATAGGCTTTTAACTAACCACGAAGTGCAACGGTTGCGAGAGTGTCAGAAAGCACCAATGGCAGAAAGACCCCTTTACTCTCAGCCGCACCCTCCATTGCTGTATAGGTTGAAGGCACAAAGCACTGCCTCCATCCTTCAATGGGAGACAAGCCATAAACTGTCTTGCCTCCAGCTCTTTAGGAAGCTGGGAAAGAACTCGCTTTCCACAGTGCTGTTACAGCATACGAGGAAACTCTCATACAGAGGCAGCGCAAACACCATTTCTTCCCAGTGCTTAACTGCCCGCTTTAGGACTTCCGCCTCTGTCACAGTTCCACCTTGCCAACCCGGCTCAGGCGAAATGCCTTCATCTTCACCTTAAGCAACGGGGACGAGGCCCAGACGACTGTGCTTCCGCATGCTTAGCAGGAGCAGACAATAGGCTTTGTACAAACCGCCATTGTGCACTGTGTTAAAGAGTGTCAGAATGCACCTATGTCAGAAGGGGTCCTTTGCTCTCAGCCATGCCCTCCATTGCTCTAGTGGTGGAAGGCACAAAGCACTGCCTCCATCCTTCAATTGGAGACAAGCCATAAAATGTCTTGCCTCCAGCTCTTTAGGAAGCTGACAAACAACTCGCTTTCCACAGTCCTGTTA
The DNA here is from genome assembly GCF_041296265.1 of Equus caballus. NCBI lineage: Eukaryota > Metazoa > Chordata > Mammalia > Perissodactyla > Equidae > Equus > Equus caballus. Next base: position 6,073,091 of record NC_091700.1, on the reverse strand, counting down.
CAACAGACCGGTTAACTTCTCATACAAAGGCTGCTCAAATGGCATTTCTTCCCAGCCCTTAACTCGCAGCTTAGGACTCCTGCTTCTGCCGCAATTCCACCTTGCCAACCCGGCTCAGACGAAATGCCTACATCTTCCCCTGAAGCAACTGGGCTGAGTCCCAAATGATTGAGCGTCCACGTGCTTAGGAGGCGAAAGACTGCACGCCTTTTTCCAACCACCATTGCGCACTGCTGGAGAGAGTGTCGGAAAGCAGCTATGTCAGAAAGGCCCCTTTGCTCTCAGCCGTGCCCTCCATTGCTCTAGATGTGGAAGGCACAAAGCACTCCCTCCATCCTTCAATTGCAGACAAGCCAGCAACTGGCCTGCTTCCAGCTCTTTAGGAAGCTGGGAAAGCACTCGCATTCCACAGTGCTCTTACAGCGTCCTGGGAACGTCTCATAGAAAGGCAGCTGAACACCGTGTCTTTCCAGCCCTTAACTCACCAATCTGCAACATCTGCTTCTGCCCCATTTCCACCTTGCCAACCCGGCTCAGACGAAATGCCTACATCTTCCCCTGAAGCGACTGTGCTGATTCCCAAATGATTGAGCATCCACATGCTTAGGAGGCGATAAACTGCATGCCTTTTTCCAACCACCATTTGACACTGCTTAGAGAGCGTCGGAAAGCAGCTATGTCAGAAAGGCCCCTTTGCTCTCAGCCATGCCCTCCATGGCTCTCGAGGAGGAAGGCACAAGGCACTGGTCTGGATCCACCCCTCAATGGGAGACAAACCACATCTTGGCCTGCTTCCAGCTCTTTAGGAAGTGGAGAAGAAACTCCCTTTCCACAGTGCTCTTACAGCGTCCTGGGAACATCTCATACAAAGGAGGCTGAACGCCGTTTCTTTTCAGCACTTCACTCGCCAGTCTGGGACATCTGCATCCTGCACGTTTCCACCTTGGCAACCCGGCTCAGACGAAATGCCTACATCTTCCCCTTGAGCAATGGGGATGAGGCCCATAGGATTGTGGTTCCACATGCTGAGGAGGACAGAGACAATAGGCTTTTAACTAACCACGAAGTGCAACGGTTGGGAGAGTGTCAGAAAGCACCAATGGCAGAAAGACCCCTTTACTCTCAGCCACGCCCTCCATTGCTGTAGACGTGGAAGGCACAAAGCACGGCATCCATCCTTCAATGGGAGACAAGCCATAAACTGTCTTGCCTCCAGCTCTTTAGGAAGCTGGGAAAGAACCCGCTTTCCACAGTGCTGTTACAGCATACGAGGAAACTCTCATACAGAGGCAGCTCAAACTCCGTTTCTTTCCAGTGCTTAACTGGCCGCTTTAGAACTTCCGCTTCTGCCACAGTTCCACCTTGCCAACCCGGCTCAGAGGAAATGCCTTCATCTTCCCCTTAAGCAACAGGGGCGAAGCCCACATGATTGTGCTGCCACATGCTTAGCAGGAGCAGACAATAGGCTTTTTACAAACCGCCATTGTGCACTGGGTCAGACAGTGTCAGAATGCACCTATGTCAGAAAGGGCCCTTTGCTCTCAGCCGTGCCCTCCATTGCTCTAGAGGTGGAAGGCACAAAGCACTGCCTCCATCCTTCAATTGGAGACAAGCCATAAACTGTCTTGCCTCCAGCTCTTTAGGAAGCTGGGAAAGAACTCGCTTTCCACAGAGCTGTTACAGCATACGAGGAAACGCTCATACAGAGGCAGCTCAAACGCCATTTCTTTCCAGTGCTTAACTGCCCGCTTTAGGACTTCCACTCCTGCCACAGTTCCACCTTGCCAACCAGGCTCAGACGAAATGCCTACATCTTCCCCTTAAGCAACGGGGGCGAAGCCCACATGATTGTGCTTCCACATTCTTAGCAGGAGCAGACAATAGGCTTTGTACAAACCGCCATTGTGCACTGGGTCAGACAGTGTCAGAATGCACCTATGTCAGAAAGGGCCCTTTGATCTCAGCCGTGCCCTCCATTGCTCTAGAGGTGGAAGGCACAAAGCACTGCCTCCATCCTTCAATTGGAGACAAGACATAAACTGTCTTGCCTCCAGCTCTTTAGGAAGCTGACAAAAAACTAGCTTTCCACAGTCCTGTTACAGCAGACCGGGGATCTTCTCATACAAAGGCAGCTCAAATGGCATTTCTTCCCAGCCCTTAAATCGCAGGTTAGGACTCCTGCTGCTGCCGCAATTCCACCTTGCCAACCCGGCTCAGACGAAATGCCTACCTCTTCCCCTTCAGCAATGCGGACGAGGCCCAGATGACTGTGCTTCCACATGCTTAGCAGGAGCAGACAATAGGCTATTTACAAACCCCCATTGTGCACTGGGTCAGAGAGTGTCAGAATGCACCTATGTCAGAAAGGGCCCTTTGCTCTCAGCCGTGCCCTCCATTGCTCTAGAGGTGGAAGGCACAAAGCACTGCCTCCATCCTTCCATTGGAGACAAGCCTGCAACTGTCCTGCTTCCAGCTCTTTAGGAAG